>NC_086109.1:13642738-13959144 GCF_963921235.1 Mobula hypostoma | reverse complement strand
TAATGAGGTAGTGTTCATGGGTTCATTGTCTGTTCAGAAATCTGATGGCAGAGGAGCAGAAACTGTTCCTAAAACACTTAGTGTGGGTCTTCAGACTCCTGTACCTCCTCTCTGACGGTGGCAATGAGAAGAGGGCATGCACTGGGAGGTGGTGCGATGAGGGGGGTCCTTCATGATGGACGCTGTCTTTTTGGTGGCCGATCCACTAACTTTGAGGATCGAAACATTTGATAGATCACTGAAACATGAAATCTAAAATCTGCCGCATTGATCTCTATCCCGTTGGGACTTAAAAATTAGGCTAGCCTCTATACACTTCTCGTTTACCAGAATTCTGAAAGCCAAGGTCTCCTGGTTTTTAATTCTCCACGAAGACATCCATCTTCTCTGTCAAGCCCCCTTAGAATTCTCAACACTTCAGTAAATTCCTAGAAGATCCAGTGAATAGGGGCTCCAGGTGCTCAATTGTTCTCTTTAAGAATAGAGAGGTTGATCAGATGTGATCGCACCAAACAGGCTAGACTCTAGCCACCAGAGGGTCTGAACAATCTGCACTGCTACGTTAAGAACAATAAATAATGTATTTGCCGACATTACATTAAGCGCAGAAAGCGGTGGATACAGTCCAGTCCATCACAGGCAAAGCCCTTCCTACTCTGAACACATTTTCAAGGAGCATTGCTCCTTCAAGAAAGCAGTATTCATCATCAAGGACACCCACCATCGAGGACATGCTCTCTTCTCACTACTACCATCAGGCAGCAGATACGCAAACTGGTTCTCAGCAGTTTTCTTCTACATTTTCACAATTTGTCTTCTTTTGCACTTCGCTTGTTTGTCAGTGTTTAAGTATAGCTTTACATAATTGCTGGAATTTAGAATAATGAGGAGGGGTCTCAATGAAACCTATCGATGTCAAAAAGCCTGGATGGAGTGGATACGAAGAGGACGTTTCCTTTGGCGGGGAGAGTCTAGGACCAGAGGGCACAGCCTCAAAATAGACGGACGTCCATTCAGAACAGAATGGGGAGGAATTTCTTTCGGAGGTGGAACTGTGAAATTTATGCCACGGGCGGCTGTGGAGCTCAGGTCACTGGGGGGAGGTTGATAGGTTTTTGATTAATCAGGCCATGAAAGGTTATGGGGAGAAGGCAGGAGACTGGGGTTGAGAAGGAAATGGATCAGCCATGAGGAAATGGCAGAGCAGACTCGATGGGCTGAATGGTCTAATTCTGCTATGTCTTGTAATTCTATTATATTTATTTCCCTGTAAAAGCCTGCCAGAGTCTCATGCATCCACCACCCACAGTAGGAAACTGTTGATGACCCTCAGGTTCCTTTTAAAAATCGAACCCCTCGCACCTTAAGCTTAGGCTGTCTGTTATACAATTCCCCTTCCCTGGGGGAGAAAAAGACTGTGTACGTTTACCCACGTGATTTTGTATCCCTCTATAAGATCACACTTCAGTCTCAGGTTGCATGATTTACCCAGCACCCTGTTCAATATTTAGCCCTCCTTGAACTCTGAGCGCGACGGATTACATTTGAACTACCTTTGGAATGGCTGTCCATCTGAAGCTTAGATAAGGAAGCCTTACTCCAGAAGTTGCTTTTTTTAAAATTTAAAGAAAACATGATTTAAAAGTGTAGGGTTTGTTTGTATTTGCCAGCTTGCAGTGTGTGAAACAATCAGTGGTGAACAGGCCAAGATGAGAGAACAATAGACATCCATTCTCTTCAGACCCACAGGCGAAAATAAAGTGAAGGGCACTCTAATGGAGAGCCAGCATCAATCGGTTCAAAGGAGTAGTCTTGACATTTAAAGCTTTCTCACCCATAAAAAGTGCAGTAGCACTCTGTGGAAAACAGGCTCCACTCCCTCAGAAAGGAGAGATAATCATCAAGTCTCCACGCTTCACCAAGGAAAAATAATCACAGATTTACGATTGTGACAGAGAAATTTTGCTGTTCAGATTCTTTGACGAGATAGCATCACTATTGTTAGTGAACACAGGGGAACAGCCTGTGCACAAAAAAGAAAATTTTGCAACCCGGATATTACCAGGAATCTTAAGGAGGTAGCCTTCTAACAAACAAGTGAAAAGCCATCCTTAAGTGAAGAAAATAGCAAGATTGGGCAACAAAATGCAGGAGGAACTCAACAAGTCAAGTGATATCTATGGACGGTATAAATGGTTAACGTTCCAGGCTGGGATCCGTCATCAGGATCTCATCAAGGAAGGTCGGACTTGGGGAGAAGCCATTGTAGCTGAAACCCAAAGGCCCAGGGGAAACGTTTGGCTGGTGTTGGTTGTCCATTTACCAGCAAACCTCAAACAGAATACCCCAGTCACTTCTTTCATGGCTGTTTTTGGGAGCTTCCAAGCTCAAAGTAAATTTATTATCCAAGTACATACATGTCACCATATACAGCCCTGAGATTCATTTACTTGAGGGCATTCAAGTAAATACAAGCAACACTATAAAACCAATGAAAGACCATACCCAACAGGACAGACAAAGAAACAAAATGGAAATGATGCCCCAAACTGTGCAAGTACAAAAAATATAAATAATAATAGCAACTTTGGACTGGGTAAGTGCAAACCATTAACCATAAAGGTGCAATGGAGCTCGAAGTACATAAAACAGAGCAGGATACAATACAACTGATGGATAAATATGAAACATATAAGCAAGTATCTGAGATATCAACAAACCAAGAAAAAAAAATCATGGTCCAATAAAGGGAAAATCTTCAACAGAATTTACTTCTAGGCTTAAGAAAATCTGCAAAACAAAGCTCAACAGTAAAAATATAACAAAGGCATTAAACGCTTTTGCTATACTCATATTAACGAACTCTTTTGGCAAAATGACTTGGCCAGAAACTGATCATGAGAAAAATAAGAACTGATATGACAAATTTTAGAAAACACTATGAACACTCAAACATGCTTGGATAACACTATTTAGATGGGAGGAGGAAGAGGAATAACAGACATTTCAAAAAAACCTAACAGTCAGATAATATATCTTTGGATATATTTTTCTCAACAAACACAACGATTCAACATCCCATGTAATTCTGATAAGTACACACCACTAAGCGTAACTGAAAGCACAATCTAGAAAAATTAAGGAATTATCACTCCAAAAGAGAGAGTCAACCGTGGAAGAGGATGACCCTCCTTGGAAGACAACTCCACAATCTGAGCAGACTAGATGTCGACAAGGAAGTGTCAAACAGCTGGCTCAGAGTTGGAGACCTCTCCCCAGAAGCAGGAGGCTTCCTTGTGGCAATACAAGACCAGGTGGTTAACACAAAATATTATCAAAAATGCACAGTAAAAGACCAACAAATTCGAGATGATAAATGCAGAAAATGCCAAGAGAAACCAGAAACAATACACTACAGGGTCCTGCAACAGATTAACTCAATCCAATTACTTACAGCTTCGCATATTTGGACACTGCAACGTTTCCCCATTCTTCTTTACAAAACTGCTTCAGCTCTGTCAGATTGCAGGAGGATCGTGAGTGAACAGACCTTTCCAAGTCCAGCAAAAATTCTCAATTGGATTGGGGTCTGGACTCTGACTTGGCCATTCCAGGACATTAGCTTTGTTGTTTTCAAGCCATTCCTGTGTAAATTTGGCTTAATGCATGGGGTCATTGTCTTGCTGGAAAACAAATCTCCCAAGTTGCAGTTCTCTTGCAGACTGCGTACAGGATTTCCCTGTATTTTGCTGCATTCATTTTACCCTCTACCTTTACAAGCCTTGCAGGGCCTGCTGCAATGTAGCATCCCCACAGAATGATGCAGTCACCACCATGCTTCATCGTAGAGATGGTGTGTTTGTGATGATGTGCGTAAGCCAAACATAGCATTTAATCTGGAGCTCAATTTTAGTTTCATCAGACCATAGAACCTTCTTCCAGCTGACTTCAGAGTCTCCCACATGCCTTCTGGCAAACTCTAGCTGAGATTTCATGTAAGTTTTTTTTCCCCCCAATAGTGGCTTTCTCTTTGCCACTCTCCCAGAAAGATGTGACTGATGAAGCACCTGGGCAACAGTTGTATGCGGAGTCTCTCCCATCTCAGCCACTGAAGCTTGTAACTCCTCCAGAGATGTCATAGGTCTCTTGGTGGCCTCCCTCACTAGTCCCCTTCTTGCACAGTCACTCAGCTTTTGAAGACAGTCTGCTCTAGTCAGATTTACAGCTGTGCCATATTCTTTCCATTTCTTGATGTTTGACTTAACTATACTCCAAGGGACATTCAGTGACTTGGAAATTTTCTTGTATCCATCTCTTGACTTGTGCTATTCCAATAAACTTTTCACAGAGTTGCCTGGAGTGTTCTTTTGTCTTCATGGTGTAGTTTTTGCCAGGGTACTGGCTCTCCAGCAGTTGGACCTTCCAGATACCGGTGTATTTTTACTAGAATCAATTGAAACACCTTGACTGCACATAATGATCTTCATTTAACTAATTATGTGACTTCTAAAACCAATTTGCTGCACCAGTGATAATTTGGTGTGTTGAATTAAGGAGGGTAATACTTATGCAATCAATTATTTTGTGTTTTATGTTTGTAATTAACTTAGATCACTTTGTAATTTTCATTTTGACACGGAAGTGTCTTTTTCTGTTGATCAGTGTCAAAAAACCCAAATTAAACCCACCGTGATTCAATATTGCAAAACAATAAAACATGAAAACTTTGAAGTGGGGTGAATACTTTTTATAGGTACTGTACTCTCCACCGCACATCTATAGAAGAATGTCAAAGTTTTAGATGACCTGCCAAATCTTCACAAAATTCTATGAAATCACAGGTGCTGCTGTGTTTTTTTTTGTAATGGCACTTACAAGCTGAGCACAGGACAGATCTATTGAAGTGATAACACCAAATAATTTAAAGTTGCTGATCCTCTCCATCACTGGTCTTCCGATGAGGACTGGCTCATGGACCTTCGGTTTCCTCCTGTTGAAGCCAATAATCAGCTACTTGGTCTTGCTGGCATTGAGAGAGAGGTGGTTGTTATGGCACCACTCAGCCAGAGTTTCATTTCCCTCCTATATGCTCCTTCAACACCACCTTCGATCTGGTCAATGACAAAGGTGCCATCAGAAAATTTAAATATGGCATTGGAGCTGTGCTTAGTTTCACAATCATAAGTATAAAGCAAGTAGAGCAGGGGTCTAAGCACACAGCCTTGTGGTGCACCTGTGCTGATGGAGATGGAGACGATGGAGGGAAGGTTGTGACCAATCCAAACTGCCTTGTGTCTGCAAGTGAGTATCCAATTGCACAGAGGTAGTGAAGCCTATTGGTTTGTTTCAGGGAAAGCTGTAATCAATGAAGAATATCCTGATGTTCCAGGCTTGAGAGAAGAGCCAACGAAGAGGCATCTGCTTTTGACTTGCTGTTCCAGAAAACAAATTGGAGCAGATCCCCGTCGCTTCTCAAGCAGGAGATAATGTGTTTCACCACCAACTTCTCAAAGCACTTCATCAGAGTTTATGTAAGTGCTTCTGGGTGCTGTAAGCATTCCCCAAATCCATGGGGACCAAAAAAAAATTGGAATAATCCTAGGATACATGTAAAAGATGGAAATCAATGGTCACTGAGCTAATAGCTCAGTTCTGTGCTGGATGATTCTGACTAACCTAGTTACCATAGTAACATTGGTTGGGGAATTGATGGTAGGATCCCAAGATACAGAAAAGTACCATTTAAATATAATTTCTTCATGTGCACAATAAATATAGGTGTATATTGTCCTTTCTTCCCTCTTTATCCCACCTCATACTGTATAAAACTTTGCTCCAGTGCTGTTCTCGCCCAGCAAGGAAGATGAACGAAATCTAATGGAGGTATTTACAATCATGACGGCTGGGTAGAGGCCTGTTTCCTCTTGCTAAGGGGGTCTAAAGAGACAGGGGATAAAGTTTTAAACTGGTGTAATAACTAGAGGAGATAAGAAGAAAAATAAATGTTACCCAGAGGGAGGTTGGAGTCTGAAACTCCAGCCGACACAGTGGAGGTAGATACCCACACCGCAACTACAATAGTACTCGGATGCGCACTTCAAGAAAAGTTCACGTAGAGCTACGGTACTGGGAACTGTGAGTAGGCTTGGGAGGTCTGTTTTGGCCAGCACGGTTGGATGAGAAGAATGGCCTCATCCTTTGTAAATTTTCTGAGATTCTATTCCAAAAAGGACCACTAATGCCATTTTTCTGCCATTATTTTTTTTTTGCCATGCGGTAATATGCCAAACAATTGCAGGATCTGTAAGGTCCTACCATGTCATTTTGAAATTACAGTGGTTAGATCTGAAATGCAGCTTTAAGGAGGAATATTCTTACCATGTGAAAGGTGGGGGGGGGGGTGGTGAGGAAGAGTTCTCATCTGCAGACTGCCCACACACAAGTGAAAGTCTTGTCTGTGAGGTAAACATCAAGAACCTCAGCAGGATGGAATCTACAGCAACTCTAATTCATACAGAATGTGAGAGTCTACTCATCTCTCTAGAACGAGATGAGGAGGAATTTCTTTAGCCAGAGGGTGGTGAATTCATAGCCACAGACAGCTGTGGAGGCCAAGTTATTGGGTATTTTTAAAGCAGAAGTTGATAGGTTCTTGATTAGTAAGGGTGTCAGAAGTTATGGGGGGTGGGGTGGGAGGCAGGTTCTTGATTAGTTAAGAGTGTCGAAGGTTACAGGTAGAAGGCATGTGAATCGGATTGAGAGCAATAATAAATCAGCGATGATAGAATGGTGGAGCAGATGATGGGTTGAATTGCCTAATTCGGCTCCTATGTCCAATTCACACATTGGGTTGCAGCTCTGGGCATTGTAGAATTTCTTCAGCCTGCATTATTGGCTTCAGACACCATGTAGATCACTGAACGTAAGCAACATTGACAATCTTAACCCATTTTGGGAAAACCCCACGTTTTTCAAACCCGATAATCTTCAGCCCTGTTTTCTCCCTTGATTTATTTAATGTGTACAGTGGAACAGTATTACAAAAAATAAGAGCCATCTTGGGAATCAAAGTTGGCGGTGAAAACATCAATAATTTCAGATATGCAGATGACACAGTGTTAATTGCAAGTACGGAAGAAGAACTACAAAACTTAATTGATATAATTGTTGAAGAAAGTGCAAAAATGGGTCTATCTATCAATTGCAAAAAGACAGAATGTATGGTGATATCCAAAAAGAAGGAGAATCCTATCTGCAGGCTGAGAATAAATGGGGAAGACATAAGACAAGTACAGAACTTTTGCTACTTAGGAGGCTGGGTGACATCAGGTGGCAGGTGCAATTTGGACATCAAAAGAAGAATAGGGATGGCAAAAGACACCTTTACAAGAATGAAGAGTATACTGACCAATACTAAACTAGGCATGACAACCCGCCTCAGAGTATTGAAATGTTACGTTTATCCAGTTATGTTGTATGGCTCAGAATGTTGGAAAATATCTAGTAAATGAGGAAATGAATTGTAGCAGCAGAGATGTGGTTTTTGAGGAGGATGCAAAGAATATCATGGATGAAATAATATCTAATGAGCATGTCATGAACAGAGCAAACACAAAAAGAAAAATAATGTACGAAATCATGAAAAGGCAATGTAACTTCATTGGCTATGTGATTAGGAAAGATGAGTTAGAATGCACGGTAATTATGGGAAAGATTGAAGGGAAGAAAGCAAGAGGAAGACAAAGACAAATGATGATGGAGACAGCAGCCAGAGAATTGGAAATGAATACCAATGAATTGATCCACTTGACCTGAAACAGCAGTGTGTGGGCCATGGTAGTCAAAGCTCAAACTGGGCATGGCACCTGATGATGATGATGAATCTTCAGCCAAACAGTAAGGGCTTACAGATGCTGTGTGCAAACATATTCCACTTCACTTTGGCAAACCCTGGGTATGACCATTTACAATTAGTGGTGTGTGTGTGATCCTTCCCTAACTATGTTCTCACCGTCCACCAGTTCTGTAAATGATACCCATCCTATTCAGACTATTCAGCACTGTCGCGTAGTGGTTAGCACAATGCTTTACAGTACCAGCGAACTGGGTTCAATTCCCGCAGCTGCCTGTAAGGAGTTTGTATGTTTTCTCCGTGGCCATGGGTTTCCAGATACTCCAGTTTCCTCCCACAGTTCAAAGACATACCAGTTGGTAGGTTAATCGGTCATTGTAAATTGTCCCGTGGGTAGGCTGGGGTTAAACTGGGGGATTGCGGGGCGGCACTGTTCAAAGGGCCTAATCCGTGCTGCAGCTCAATAAATAAATAAATATTGGAAGGGTGCCCAGATTTAACTATCCTACTCAATGGGTCAACAGCAATAAACTACCCTTAAAATCTACCTCCCCGGTTGCACCACTCCAAGCTACTCTGCTTAAAGCAGCCCTTCCAAATGCGAGATCCCTTTCAAACATGACTTTTAACTTCAATGATTTTATTAACTCTACAGACCTTGATTTTATATATTTTTTTTAGCTGAGGCCTGGTTAAAGCCAAATGATTGCAGCCACTTATCCAAGCTGTGTAACCCCTGGCTCTAACAGCTTCAGCGTACCAAAGCCCAGAGGATGAGGTGGCGGGCTTTTTAAATAGAATTTTAGGCACAATCTACTGTCTGTCAACAATTTTAAAAGTTTTGATGTACATACATTTAAAATTTGTGGTACAGATCCTGTTGGCTGTGTTATCATTTATTGGCCTCCTAAATCCAGCTGCTTTCTCTTGGAATTCTCAAAATTATTACCCTCTATTATATTGAACTATGACAGGATTCTCATCTCTGGTGATTTCAATATTCATATTATTGATCTCTCAAATACAAATTCTATGGCAGGTGAATTCATGAGTTTACTAGACAGACTAGGTTTTTGTGCACTTTTTGATGCCCTCCTGCTGGGAACCAAGACCATAAAAAAATTACAGTTTAAAGAACTGTTTCTTGATGCTGTAACTTAACTCAAATTCTTTGAGATCTGGCGGGTTTATCTGACCCATGTGACTTCTCAGTAAATAAAATTGTTGATTCTTTCAACAATAACTTGACAAATATATTAAACAGAGTGGCCCCACTTAGGATTAAAAATAAATCACTTAGTAAAACATCACCATGGCTAAACAATTCTGTCCGCGAACTCAAGACATCATGCGGAGTAGCTGAGAGAAAATGGGAGGAAAACTGGACCAGGACTCCCTCGTAATATTTTCAGGGGAAAACTGAGTTCCTTTAACACTGCTTTACGCTCTGAAAGAAGAGCCCATATTTCCAAGATCATTACAGAGAATAGTGGTGATTCAAGAATATTGTTCTCTACTATAAACCAACTGTTGAAACCCATCCTGTAATGTTGAGTCAAGCATCTGTTGCAAAATGTGAGGAATTCGCAGTATTTTTAAATCAACAAAATTACTTCCATTAGGGAGAGTACAGCTACAACCAACCTCTTAAAAAGACAGCAACCAAGTCAAAATTTACAATATTTCTGAATCAGAACTTCATAAGATTGTAACAAAGAGTAAATCGTCTACTTGCTATCTCAACCTTGTCCCTACCACACTTTTTAAAGGTTCTTTTAACAGTGTTTTCAATTCTGTTATGAAAATTATTAACTCATCCCCTGAAACTGGAATTTTCCCAAATGCCTTCAATACTGTGGTTGTCAAACCATTCACTATTTCAAAAGTCAAACATTGACAGTGAGGTGCTAGCTAACTAAGGCCTATAATCAAATCTTCCCTTCCTGAGAAATTCATTTTCAACCAACTCAACAACTTTCTGAATGAGAACAATATTCTAGAAAAGTTTCAATCAGGTTTTAAAACAGACCACAACATGGAGACAGCCCTCAGTGACCTTAGTCTCAGCACTCCCGCCGGAGTCTCAATTCTAATTCTTCTAGATTTAAGCACAGCCTTTGTCACAAATAACCACAGCATTCTTCTCGACCACCTTGAGAACTGGGTTGGCCTCTCTGGTAGTACCCTTAATTGGTTTTGTTCATATACCTTACAGAGAATTGTCTTGAAGACCAATTCTTTAAGAGATACTAAGTACCTTTTGGCGTTGCTCAGGGAAGCTGTCTTAGCCCCTTGCTCTTCTCCTTATACATGCTCCCCTTACGAGACCTAATTGAACTTCCACAGTTATGCAGATGATACACAATTGTACATCTTAGTTTAGCCTGATGATAACACCCTATCTTCTCTGACATCTGGTATGGCTGCAATAAACAAATGGATGAGCAATAATTTCCTAAAACTAAATGAAGATAAAACAACAGGAATTCTGCAGATGCTGGAAATTCAAGCAACACACATCAAAGTTGCTGGTGAACGCAGCAGGCCAAGCAGCATCTATAGGAAGAGGTGCAGTCGACGTTTCAGGACGAGACAGGGTCTCGGCCTGAAACGTCGACTGCGCCTCTTCCTATAGATGCTGCTTGGCCTGCTGCGTTCACCAGCAACTTTGAAGATAAAACAAATCTTTTAGAGATCACAAAGCCAAAAGATAAATTTCTTGATAAATGTGGCTCCTCTTGTCAAATCAGAAGTAACAAGCTTGTGTGTTATCTTTGACTCAGATTTAAGTCTCACACAAAGAAAGTAACCAGAGCAGCATTTCTACACTTAAGAAATATTGCAAAGGTACATTTGTTTCTGTCATGTAATGATGCTGCTGAATTAATTCACACCTTTATATCAAATAGACTAATTACTGCGATGCATGTTTTACTGGCCTTCCAAAGCGGTCTATTAATAAACTTCAACTCATTCAGAGCACCACTGTTGGACTTTTAACCAAAACCAGGACGGGGGAACATATCACTCCCGTACTAGCGATTCTACATTGACTTCCTGTATCTCTTAGCACCGATTCTAAATTTCTCTGACTTGTTTTAAAGCTCTGGATGGAATGGGACCCGAGTATATCATGGAATTATCTGCAGCTTAATGTGAAAGACACTAAGGAGCTGGTGGTAGACCTGAGGAGAGCTAAGGGACCGGTTACCCCTGTTTCCATCCGGGGGTCAGTGTGGACATGGTGGAGGATTACAAATACCTGGGGATACGAATTGACAATAAACTGGACTGGTCAAAGAACACTGAGGCTGTCTACAAGAAGGGTCAGAGCCGTCTCTATTTCCTGAGGAGACTGAGGTCCTTTAACATCTGCTGGACGATGCTGAGGATGTTCTACGAGTCTGTGGTGGCCAGTGCTATCATGTTTGCTGTTGTGTGCTGGGGCAGCAGGCTGAGGGTAGTAGACACCAACAGAATCAACAAACTCATTCGTAAAGCCAGTGATATTGTGGGGATGGAACTGGACTCTTTCACGGTGGTGTCTGAAAAGAGGATGCTGTCGAAGTTGCATGCCATCTTGGACAATGTCTCCCATCCACTACATAATGTACTGGTTGGGCACAGGAGTACATTCAGCCAGAGACTCATTCCACCGAGATGCAACACAGAGCGTCATAGGAAGTCATTCCTGCCTGTGGCCATCAACCTTTACAACTCCTCCCTTGGAGGGTCAGACACCCTGAGCCAATAGGCTGGTCCTGGACTTATTTCATAATTTACTGGCATAATTTACATATTACTATTTAACTATTGTAAACACAAAATAATCTGCAGATGCTGTAAAAGATCAAAGCAACACTTTCAGTGAAGTGAAGTTTATCCAGCGTACTGAAACTATTTAACTATTTATGGTATTATTACTATTTATTATTTATGGTGCAACTGTAACAAAAACCAATTTCCCCCGGGATCAGTACAGTATGACTATGAAGAATCATTTTTGTTTTATAATCCCACTCAAGCTCTCAGATCTTCTTATGCTGGTCTCTTTAATTTAAACAATCTCCCTCAAAAGATAATTGGTAGGTCAGCTTTTCTGAGCTACGCTTCTAAGCTGTGGAATTCAATACCTAAAACTATAAGGGATGCAAACTCAGTTGACACTTTCAAAAGCCAACTCAAAACCTATTTATTTAACCTTGTTGTTAACTAACACCTTTTTGTCTTTATTTTCATGTTTTTTTTATTTCTATTTTTAATTTTATTTTCATGTTTGTATTTTTAAAGCACTTTGACCTACATCCTCCGTATGAAAAGCACTAAATAAAATTATTATTAGCTGATCTGGAATAAGGAATTAAGTGTTTTAATTGGAGCTAAAGACTTTCACTGGAGTCTTCATCATTAGCTAAATGGAGTGGAAAATAAGGATTACTAAAGGGCTCGTTCTCTGGTTTACATGGTGACAGGTGACACGAGTCAGGATATCAGCCGGGGTATTAAAGCTGTCCAGTGCACTCTGCAGGTCAACTCCAGCTGGAGGGAGGGCCACCTCTTCGAGGCAGAAGCAGCACACGATCCGAAAGTGTATAGGCCCTCACATATCCTTGTGTTCGTTTCACCCGATTCAGATTTGATTATCGCACGTACATCGAAATATACGGGGAACTGCGTTGTTTGCATTCACAACCAGCACACAGGTGGATGTGCAGGGGACAGCCCGAAAATGCCACTACAAGTTCCGGCGCCGACATAGCATGCTCGCGATACTTGGCGGAGCAACCCAGAACATACCAAGTGATGAAGCGACAACAGAAAAACAAGCCCCGTTCCTCCCTCCCACGCATGTACACAATCCTCTTACCCCAGGACAGCCCATCCTCTTTGGCCTCCAGCCACCAACAGGCCCCTGGATTCACAGACACTGCGCCTTCGATTTCCCCGGTGGACTTATGAATAAGCGGCAAGATGACCGCACGCTTGGACGCGGTGACCTCTCTGGGTCCAATTATTCATCCTTTATGTCTTTTTTAAAAATTATTTATTCATTATAAATGGGAATGTAGCTCCCATTTATTTACAGCGTGGAATAGGTGCATGTGAGTCTGTGCATGTGCGTCTGTGCATGTGCGTCCGTGCGTGTGCAATGTTGGCAGGACAATGTCTTTTTTCATACCTTTACAAGGTGCGGAGCGAGAGAGAGACTGTGCGGCGCACCACTCCTCACACAGACACTTCGCAGTATTTTTCCCTTTATTTTACGAGGTCGAGTTGCGATCTTGACACTCAAACCCGGCATGGATGGAAAGCGTACTCGGGAGCGGCCCCGACTGGATTCGAACCCGGGAAACTCCGTTCCAGAGTCCAGCGCTGATGTCATTGCACCACCAGCTGGCTCCACAGGACAATTTACAATGATCAATTAACCTATCAACTGGTACACTTTTGGACTGTGGGAGGAAACCAGAGTACCTGGAGGAACCCATATGGTCACGGGGAAAACGTACAAGCTCCTTTTCAGACAGCTGAGGGAATTGAGCCCAGGTCATTGGTAAGGAAAAGTATTGTGCTAACCACTACGCTGCCGTGCCTTACGATCACCAGACACTGCTGGATATCAAGAACATTAAATACTGCAGGTCTACCCCTCTAGTGAGCTGCTGAATAGGGGCGCAGTTGGACTTGCGGGGCACTGTGCTGCGGCTGCTTCAGCCACTCAGGGAAGGCGGCATCAGAGGTGGTACGCAGAGCGCTATCCAACAGATGGCAAGGGTGATCGCCTTGGATGCTTTTGTTACGATAGCAAGACCCTGTTGGACATCGGCAACGTAGAACACTGTGAGCCCGATGGCAAGGGAGCTGCACTGCCTCAGTTGTTGAGCGGACGAGGACCCCTATGACTTTGGGGTTGCCTGTCACCGAAGGAAATGCTAGGGTTGGCTCTGCGCAGCTGGACTCCGTACTGGGCTCAGAGCTGGCCCTTTCCCGTCGGCGCTGCCCTCCAGTGCTCGCTCAGTGGAAGGCAAGCTGAATTGTGCTCGTCTGCGGCTGTACTTGTACAATATGAGGAGCTGCTACGACTTGTTCTTGCAGAGACGTGGCTCCAGGACAACATCCCATGCACCATCAAGCTGCAGGGCATGGCACTCGGTGACTTGGACCATATCATCATCATGTCCGTACAAATTATTTTATTTTTGTATCTGCACGTTTTTCTGCTGTCATAATTATTTGTGCTACGTGTGCTGTGTGCATCTTCTGGAGCTGTGTTTTGCATCTTGGCACCAGAGGAACGCTGCTTCATTTGGCTGTATTCCTGTGTATGGTTGAACGACAAGTGCACTTGAATTTGAGCTCATTGTCAACTTTCTACCTCAACTCCACTCTTCCTTTGCCGGGCTTTTACTACCCTGCCCATTATGAAAACATTTCTGGTTCTCGGTCGTGACCATACTTAATGCTGCAGCACCTGGAGATTTCCAATGGATCACAGTCCCAAGAGAAGGGGGTTCTCATCCCTCTCCGAAGAGGCAATCAGACAGACAAGAGTCAGAAAACAAAGCACCCAAGAAAACCATGTGCTGACTTCCAACACAAGAAGGGAGTCAGGAAACATCTAAATTACTAACAGGTCCCAGGCATTTGTTTAATAAATACATGAGGGTTGAAAAATAATTGCTGTATACTGTGAGCGCAGCCCAATTAATTTCAGAACATCCCTCTCCTCCATTTACACTTCCCCCTGCTTTTGGAAAGTAGCCAACCAAGTACTCAAGAACTCCTCCCACCTCATTCTCTACACCCCACCCCCCCAAACCGGGCAGAAGGTACAGAGGTTTAAGAACACAAAAGCAAGGATGTAATTTTGAGGCTTTGTGAGGCACAGGTGAGCCGTCACTTGAGTATTCTGAGCAGCTTTGAACTAAGAAAGGGTGTTCTGACTTTGGAGAGGGTTCAAAATGATTCTGGGATTGAAAGGCTTGACAGCTGAAAAGTGTGTGATGGCTCTGGGCCTGCACTCACTGGAATTCAGAAAAATTAGGGGGAGAGGATCTCGTTGAAGTCATCGAACGCTGAAAGGCCTTGACAGAGTGGATGTGGAGAGGACGGTTCCTATGGTGGGGGAGTCCAAGACCAGACGGCACAGCCTCAGAATAGAGTGACGTCCATTTAGAATGGAGACAAGGAGGAATTTCTTTACCCAGAGTGGTGAATCTGTGGAATTTGTTACCCCAGGCAGCTGCGAAGGCCAAGTCATTGGGTATACTTAATATAGAGGCTGATAGATTCTTGATTAGTTGGGGCATGAAGGGATATGGGGAGAAGGCAGAAGGTTGGGGCTGAGAGGAAAAATGGATCAGTCATTATGAAATGATGGAGCAGACTCAATGGTTTAAATGGCCCACTTCTGCTCCTACCTCTTATGGTCTTATACCAGCAGGCTCAAGGACAGCCTCTATCCCACTTTTTGTCTGATACTCTCAGACAGAGCTCTCATCTGATAAAGATGAAATCTTGATCTCTCAATCTATCTTGTCATAGACCTTACACTTATCTACCTGTACTGCACTTTTTTCCATTAACTGTAACGTTATATTCTGCAATCTGTTTCTTTCCCCTGCCCTTCTGCACTACCTCAATGTACCTATGTGTAAAATGATTTATCTGGACAGCATGCAAACAGAAATATTTCATTGTATCTCAGTAATAAACTGATTTAAATGTAATTGATAAAGAAAGCAAATATTCTTGACCCAGAGAGCAGTGGGAACTTGCATCAGAGGAGGTGCCACAGAAACTGGCAGTGATAAAGAGGACAGAGTAATGTGGAAATAGGGTTGCGAACTGATAGGGACGGGTGGCAGGAAGTTGGTAGAGAAGGGAAACAATTGCACTTGTTCAGCATTCAAAGTCCCGTGATCTGAGAGTCCTGGGGTCAATACCAAAGGTCCAAGCCTGAAGATCAAAAACCAAAGTCAGTAAGTCCAGAAGTCATGGCATGATGGTCAAGGCTCCTGTGTCAGCGAGTCTGGAGGTTGGAGTTGTGTTGTCCTGCTGACCTCTGTAGGCATCCCACGTTGGTGGTGGAATGTGTGGTGGCACTGTCCCAGCACATCGTTAGATTGTGTTGGTGTTAACACAAACAACGCATTTCAATCTATAATTTCTCTGTACACATGATAAATAAATGAAGTTGAATGGGAATTAGATGGGTCAGTGCTGTACATTCCGGAGCTTTCTATTCCAGTCTTCACAAACTGGTCAATACCCTGGAGGGGTTTGACTGAGAGACATGGAGTGATCTGCAATGTACAACTCAAGATTGGGTTCAATACTAATTTTCAATGGGAGCTGGAATTATGCACTTCCGATTCTGTACTGGAAACTGGGATTATTCTGTAACTCCACAAAGGATTTGGTTTAGGTTCAATTGGCCAAATCCTTCCCATGGTTAGGAAGTGGGGCTCCAGAAAGAGACTGAGGAGATTTTGATGTGGTGATGCACCCATCCCCATCTCCTCAAGGGCACAGTTCATTTCCAAGTTCAGGTTTACTGTCATTCAACCATGCATGTGTACGCAGTGAAACGAAACAATGTCCCTCAGAGACCAAGGTGCAAAACACAGCACATAAAATAACGTTACTTAATACTAACTGACTAAAAAATGTATTCTGTAGATGCACAAGTTGACATAAAGTGCATACAGTTAAATATACACCAGTATAATGCCACTAGCACTGCCATAAGCGATGTGTACTGGGGGGTGACAGGGTGTTCTGAAGTCTCACAGCCTCTGGGGGGCGGGGGGGGGGGAGGCGGGAAGAAGATGATATCCAGAATAACAATCCTTGTTCTTATAGTCTCTGTACCTTCTGCCTGACCGTAGGAGGGCAAAGAGACTGTGGGACTGAAGGGATGGGAGTGTCCCCTGTGTAGATGCAACTTGACAAAACTACAACACCTCACATCCTCCAGAGGTCACTTGAAATGTGCCAGCCCCAGCAAAGAGGATTCCAGCCTTTTGTATAAACAGTAATATTTTCTATCGGTATTTGTAATACCTGGGAATGCAATGACTACCTTAGATACAAGGCTTTATATGATAAACCGGTTCCATAATGATAGGTGAAGCTTGATGTTACACACAAAGCAATGGCAATATTGTCTGCTAAAAAACAAATCTGTGGTTTTATCATTGTGCTGGAATAAAAAGCCTGGAAACATTTTAGTAATATAATCAAGGCAGAAAGCTACTGAGAAGGAAGGAACTATTTCCCCCTCAGGCAATCTCAGCTATCACCTGTCAACTTGTACTCCTTCCCCACCTCCTTATTCTACCAATTCTCTCTTCCTTTCCAATCCTGATGAAGAGTCTCAGCCCAAAATATCAACTGTTCACTTCCCTCCAGAGGTGTTGAAAGGGATCAGCCATGGTTGAATAGCAGAGCAGGCTCAGTGGGACGAATGGCCTAACTCTGCTATGTCTTATGATCGCTGACTCGCTCTAGTATTTTGTGTGTGTGTTGCGGAAATAACACTTAGAAGCGCCCTGAGGGCCTGAGGAACAATCGGACAAGCTGGGGCTGTTTTCTCCTGAAGCGGTGGAAGCTGAGCGGAGACCTGATAGAAGTTTATAGAACTGACAGAGGCATAGACAGAGCCGACAGCTGACACATGATCCCAGGGTCAAAACAGCTGATGCTAGAGGGCATGCTTTGAAGGTGAGAGAAGGTAAGTTCAAAGGAGACATACGAGGCAAATTGGTCTTCAGTAAAACACAATGTGGTGGTTTCCTGGAATGCCAGGGATAGTACCGGAGGCAAATAGGACAGGTTTTTTTTTTAAAAAGAGATTCTCAGATAAGTTCATAAACAAGCATAGAATGGAGAGTTTCGGACATTGTGTAGGCAGCAGAGGCTAGTTTAATTATTAGTTGAATGGGTTCAGCAGAACATTCTGTGCTCAAATGCATACTTCTTGATGTTTTATGAATTCAGGTTTATAACTCCTCCATAAAAATAATTACCCCCCCCATAAATGTCAGGATTCTACTTCCCCCCCATCAGATAACTCCATAAAAGCCCCCCTTACCTTTGCCCACCTGTCCTGATGCATTCTTGTAGAATCTGCTTTGATCCAAGTTTTGCCAAGCCTCTCGTAATGTTCTGTTAAAAGGCGCCACGAGCAGCAAGTTGCCATTGACAAATCTCATTACATCAAACTAAAGTCGAGCACATTCAGTCTCTCTGCCGCTCTTCACCCTGGTCTTTACGTGGGACTCTCCAGCCAGCCACAAGCTTGCCCTGGTAGTCATCTTGTGTGAAATTAAGTATAGTGTATAATGGTGTCACTATAGGCCCCAGTGAAGTCAGGTGTATAGATGGTGGATATATAGGTTTAAGGTACAAGGAGATAATATTTAATAGGAACCTGGGGGGGGGGCACGGTGATTCAAATTGACAGGCAGTGGTCACTATATGGAATACGAGTTAGGTACATTAATAATATTGTAACACTCAGCTATATTGGCTCGTATTTATCTTGGGGAAACCCCGTCCACTGCCCGCCTGGTGTCCCAGTTTTGTCGGTTGCTGTACAACTGCCACCAAATTCAGCTTCAAACATCAATCATCAGCCAGCACACACTGTGCGTTTTACCAATTACACTTCATAGATATTACTAAGTCTATGAGATTAATAGAAGTTCAATACAAAAAAAAGGAATGGAAAAGGCACCAGACTTATCAAAGTTCAATTTCTTCGTGCACACGTTGGAGCTCGGGGACCCCTTCGGGGCCACTCTGACCCCGTCAACTCGCAGCTCGGGATCACCCGGAGTGATCACCCTGAGCTTTCCCCACACGTCCGTCGTCCTCACGGTCTCTCCTCCAACTCCCCGCCAAAACCCCCTGGTTCCCAGCCATATCACCCCAAGAAAGAATAACATGGACACCCATTGGCTGATAGTACACCTGCTATCTGTTATAACCCAAGCAAGTTGCTAGCTGGAGACCTTCTCAGCATTTAACATACCATAGAAGCCGTTTTAATTCACATATGCAGCAACTTAAAAGATTAACATAACAACAAAGCCATTTTAATTTTAACATAACAAAGAAAAAACCCAGTACAATATTTTAAAGGTACTTGAATAGGAATTGTTTAGCTAGATATGGCCCAAATGCAGGCAAACTGGACTAGCTTAGCTGGGTACCATGGAGAGCATTCTGACTGATGACATCACCATCTGGTATGGAGGGGCCCCTGTACAGAACTGGGGGGGGGGGGCTGTGGAAGCTGCAGAGGGTTGTAAACTCAGCCAGTTGCATCATGGACAATAGCCTCCCCAGCATTCAGGACATCTTGAAATATGATGCCTCAAAAAGGTGGTATCCACCATTACGAGCCCCCCATCACCCAGGACATGCCCTCTTCTCATGGCTACCCTCAAAGAGGAGGTAAAGGAGCACCAAGACACAAGCCAACATTTTAAGAACAGCCTCTTCCTTGCCACCATCAGATTTCTGAGCAGTCAATGAACCCATGTACTACACCTCATTTATTTTTTGTTCTCTTTGTGCATTACTTATTTTTAAATATTTCAAAAGTTTCAAAAGGTACATTTAATGTTAGAGAAATGTATACAATATACATCCTGAAATGCCTTTTCTCATTGCAATTTGTAGTTTTTTTAAAATTATGTATTGCAATGTACTGGCGCCACAGAACAACAGATGTACGATATATGCCAGTGATATTAAACCTGATTCTGAATCTGCCGTGGATAGTATGGACCTCTTGGGCCAAAGGGCCCACTTTCATGCTGTACGACTCTCTGCCAAAGACCAACAAGAGCAGCACCAGCAGAAGCTTCACAAAGTGCAAATAAAGGTGTCTGGCAACTGTGAGGTTCCACTTGTGAAGCCTGTTCAAATGGAAATCTTTCATAAACCACCAAGAGCACTGCCCACTCGGAGTTAGACAAGTCAACTGCACCCAATCAGGCAACAGGTAGAGTGGACCAAACTTGCACATCTACAGGAAGGCAAATCGCTTCATTACCTGGATTTCAAAAGCCTAATCAAGATGTCCAAGTCATGAAAGAAACTGACAATCTTACCGTAATTAGCCTCACCCCACTAAACAGGGAAATGACAAAAATGATAGGGAAAATTATCTCTTAAATGCATGAACATTTAAGTCACATTGGGAAGCCCAAATCCTAAGCAACTTTTAGAGGGAAATCTCCTCCCCTCAATAACAGCAGATGGATTGTGGATCAGTAACTGGAGAGTTGATTAGGGAAGAGATCATCCATAATGTAGATCAAGTCCAGGGCAATTTCTTCACACAGAGCATGCATAGAAAGCACTCAGTTCTTCCCTTCCCCTCAAAGTTTGGGGAATCAAGAACTAAAGGGTATAGGTTTATGGTGAGAAGGGAAAAGATAATAATAATAAAAATTTACAGGGGGTAACTTCTTCACACAGAAGCTATCAGTATATGGAGTAAGCTGCTGTTGGAGAAAGTGTACATTAACAATATTTAAAAAGGTACTTGGACAGGTACATGGATAGGAAAGGTTTAGAAAGCTAAGTGCCAAAATAGGACCAGTATAGGTGCTCAACTTGGTCAGCATATTGTATGACTCTACTCCATGGCTGGTTGGGCTTCATGCAATAAACAGAAACTGACTGTACAGCACGCAACAATATCAGAATCAGGCTTATTATCACCGGTGTGTGACGTGAAATTTGTTAACTTAGCAGCAGCAGTTCAATGTAATACATAATCCAGCAGAGACAAAAAACAATAATATTAATAAATAATAATAATTAATAAAGTAAATCATTTATGTATATTGAACAGATTTTTTTTAAATGTGCAAAAACAGAAATAATGTTTATTAAAAAAGGTGAGGTAGTGTTCAAGGGTTCAATGTCCCTTTAGGAAACGGATGTCAGAGGGGAAGAAGCGGTTCCTGAATCACTGAGTGTGTGCCTTCAGGCTTCTGTACCTCCTACCTGATGGTAACAGTGAGAAAAGGGCATGTCCTGGGTGCTGGAGATCCTTAATAATGAGCACTGCTTTTCTGAGACACCACTCCCTAAAGATACCCCAGGTACTTTGTAGGCTAGTACCCAAGATGGAGCTGACTAGATTTACAACCTTCTGCAGCTTCTTTCGGTCCTGTGCAGTAGCCCCTCCATACCAGACAGTGATGCAGCCTGTCAGAATGCTCTCCACGGTACAACTATAGAAGTTTTTGAGTGTATTTGATGACACTCAAAGAACTGCCAGGTCACTCCCACCCAATGGAAAGACGGAGCCGGCGCTCCAGTTGTTGAGCTCTCACATCCACGCCTGACCAACTCAAAAGTCAAGAAACGTTAATGGAGAAACACAGACTGCATCTCCATCTGGTACGGAAGCAGCAGAGCACCAGACCAGAAGTTCCTACAAAGGACTGTGAGAACGGCTGAGAGGATCATGGGGATCTCTCTCCCATCCACTGGGGACATTTTCCAGGAGTGCTGCGTACACAAGGGACTTCATATCATCAAGGATCCCACCCATCCATCCAGCATCCTCTTTGACTTTCTACCATCAGGCTGGAGACTCTGATGCATAAAGACAAGAATGGTCAGGGTTGAAAATAGTTTCTTCCCTCAGGCCATTAGGCTTCTGAACTCCCTGCCACATCACATTTGAAGTGTCACTGGTTAATTCGTACTATACCTTACCATAATTAATTTATGTACTTTATTTATGCTTAATTCATCCGTGTATTTTATCCTTACTTTCCTAAGTTATTGTGTGTTATGTGTCCTACTGTGCTTTACACCCTGGTCCAGAAAAACATTATCTTATTTGACAGCATACATGTATATAGTTAAATGACAACAAACTTAACTTGTGCAGTGCAGGTGTGTCAAGTCAAGTCATGGATTCAATAATATGTACAATGGGCCATTAATCATAAATGCAAACATTTTAAAAACAGAAAAATATCCCCTAACCACCCCCCCCCAATGTCACCACAGGGACAGAAGATTTTAATTGGCATTGAAGGCAAAGCTGATTCTGCTTGCATGCTTCTCTCCCAAGTCTATATTTTGTCTCTCATTTTCATTGCTCATTACCTTCAGCCTGTTTTCAAGTTGGCAGCCTGATACCTGATTATTATGGAGGACCCCAACTCCCAAATGGATTCAAGCAGTGTTCACCAGGGAGAAGAGTACTTACGCTCCTCCTAGGAGAAAAAGAGGCACCTGGGTCCCAGTGGCAGCTCCAACACATTTTCTCTCCCTCCCTGTTCCTCTAGCATGCCTATTCTTTCACAGCTATGACTCAAGCAGTGCATCAACCATGAAAATGGACAATATTGTCAGCCTGCACAGGAGAATGCAACAAGTATTCAGTGCTTGCTTGATTATTCAATGGCTGATCTGACCAATCGCTTCCTTGCTTTTTTTCTGCATAATCCCTAGAACCCCACCTCCCTGTAGCCATTTAATCTTAGCCTCAGATGTACTGATGATCTCTGGGGTAGATGTTTCCAAAGATTTTGGATCAGTTCTCTCATCTCAATTCTGAACTGACTCCACAACCTTGGAAGTCCACTTTGAAGGACTTCACAATTAATGATCTCAGTCTTATTTACTTTTATTTCTACAATCTGTCCTCTTTCAAAGAACACAGAACAGTACAGCACAGGAACAAGTCATTCAGACCACAATGTTGTGCCAAATCAGCTAAAAAGTATATTTTTTAAAAACCCAAAACTAATCCCAGCTACCTACACAATGTCCATAGCCCTCCATCTTCCTCATACTTATGTGCTTATCTAAACATCTCTTAAAAGCCTCTAATGTATTCACGTCTACTACCGTATCATGCATTCACCATCCAGTAAAATCTTAGCCTTCATATCCCATTTGAATCTATCCCCTCCCCTCACCTTCAAGGCATGCCCTCTGCTATTAAGATATTTCTACCCTGGGAAAAAGACACTCCCTGTCTACTCTATCTTTGCCTCTCATAATCTTATAAACCTCTGTCAGATCTCCCTTCAGCCTCCTCCACTCCAAAGAAACAACCCAAATTCATCCAGCCTCTCATGATGGCCCACGCCCTCTAAACCAGGCAGCATCCTGGTAAACCTCTTCTGCACCCTCTCCAAAGCTCGACATCCTTCCTATAGTGGGGCGAACAGAATTGTATGCAATACTCCAGCAGTGGTCTAACCAGAGTTCTATAAAGTTGTAACATAATCTTGTGATTTTTGAAATCAATGCCTCAACTAATAAAAGCAAGCATTTCATAAGCCATCTTAACCATCCTATCAACCGGTGTAGTCACATTCATAGAGCAATGAACTCGGACCCCAAGATCTCTCTGCTCAGCAACACCTTTAAGGGTCTTGCACACCGAATGATAGTCAGTCTTTATTTCTGTATAGTTCTCCATAAATCCTGTTATGTTTCTTTACCTTACTGCAAACACTTGCAAGAAAATGAATCTGATGGTACTATATATGGTGACACGCATGTACTTTGATAATAAATTTACTTTTTGAATTTGAGAACTCCATCTTAAACGAACTATTAGTAGATGCTAGCCCCCCCCAGTTTTAGCTTGCCCCATGGGGGCAACACATCCGCGCCATCTACTCTCAAAAGAGCATTTGGAAATGGATGTCACAGAAGATTTAGAAAAGATCCAATTATTCCTCAGAAGATAACCCTTTTTTTTCCAGAATCAATTGAGTGCACCCTCTTTACACCATCACTTAGGTAAAAATATTTATTTGACAAGCATCCAACACAGCATTGATCCATGGACTAATATAGACTGAAGAAGCACTTTAGTTCGTAAGAAATTGCCAAAAAATAAATTGCAGTGGAGCAAGTCTTTGTGGAACACCAGAGATGGTCCCTCAATAGTTCGCTTGCACGCGAATCCAAAGCAACTCAGTCAGGTCCAAGTAAACAAACAAGAGAAAATCTGCAGATGCTGGAAATTCAAGCAACGCACGCGCACACACACACACACACAGAGGACTGGTGAAGAAATTGTCGACTGTTTACCCTTTTCCATATATGCTGCTTGGCCTGCAGAGTTCCTCCAGCATTTTGTGTGTGAGGCTTGATGAATAGAAAGTCTGGATCTTGCAGAGACCGAGGTTCATGGACCACTCAGAACTCCAATGGCGGTAGGGAAGAAGCTGTTCCTGACACGTTGAGTGTGTGTCTTCAAGCTTCTGTACCACCTCCTTAGTAATGAGAAGAGGGCATGTCCTGGGTGGTGAAGGTCCTTAATCATGGGTGTCACCTTCTTGAGGCACTGCCTTTTGAAGATGTCCTCAATGGTGGGGAGGCTAGTGCCCACAATGGAGCTGGCTGAATTTATAAACCCTCTGCAGCATTTTTTCCCCAATTGATGCCTCTATACTAGGCAGTGATGCCACCAGTCAGAATGCTCTCCACAGTACATCTGTGGAAATTTGCTAGAGTCTTTGGAAACATACCAAATCTCCTCAGACTCCTAATGAAGAAACACTGCTGTTTCTTTGTAATTGCATCAATATGTTGGGCCCAGGAAAGATCCAAGATACTGACAGTTAGGTCACCAGAGGTATTTAAAGATGTAGATACGTGTTTAAAAGATCAGGGAATTGACGGCTCTAAGAACAGGTGGAGAAAAGAAGTTGAAAAGTGGGGCAAATCTACCATATTGTAATGAATAGTGGGGTAGGCCAAATGGATCAGACAGTCTGCTCCAAAGATGCCTACCGTTCAATTTTTCAACAGTCAGATCATGTAGATAACCTTTGTAATGTATCCAGGTATCCCACCCCAGGTGAAATGTATTCTCATAAGCTGATGATACAAAGTCAAATGGCAGTGTAAGTTGCAAGGAAATTAGAAAATTGGTCGATTATTGCCCCAGATACCATGGTACAATGAAAAACCCTTGTTTTGCATAGCATTCATGCAGATAACTTCATTACATTGACATCTCGAGGGGGTACAAGGAAAAACCGATTAGAACACAGTGTTACAGTTATAGGGAAAGTGAAGCACCAGCAGAAAATATGGTGCAAGGCCATGGTGAGGTAAATAGTGAATGCAGAACAAGGGGGACAAAGACATGCCGAGTGAAAGGGCAAAGTGCAAGATCATTCACCATTGCTGAATGCAATACAGAAAGCCATTACATTTTTTTTTAAATGGCAAGGGAAAGGATTTAGAGTTCAGAGACACCCAGGACTTTGTACACAAATCACTGAAAGTTAATGTACAGCTACAACAAGTAATTAGAAAGGTTAAAAGTGCAATGGCCTTTATTACAAGAGGATTTGAGTTCAGGAGTAAAGATATCATACTGCAATTAAAGAGAGCCAGGTGAGATGGCACTCTTTAGACTAAAATAAAAAATCAACTCAAGAAAGAGGGAAAGGGGCAAAGAATCACCGGGTCGGTTTGTGGGAGGAATCACCGGGTTGGTTTGTTGGTTTGTCCAATGAGCAATAACTGCACTGACAAGATTGCAGTTCAGAAGAATTGTCAACATATACAAAATTCTTACATGGCATCATAGTGTGATGAGGAGCTGATGAATCTCCTGGCTGTGGATTGTGGAAACAGTCTCAAAAATAGGGATTGGTCTTTCAAGACTCAGGTGTCCAATGATCTGCGCTTCATCACAATGTTATGATCTAAGAATACATCCGACTCCTTGTGTTCACTGGTGTTCATTTATTTGGAATACACTATGGTAACAGACCCTTCCGCTCTCACAAGCCATTGCTGCCCAGTTACATCTATGTGACTAATTAACCTACTAACTAACCTGTACACCTTTGGAATGTAGAGAAACCGGAGCACCCGGAGGAAACGCACGCGATCACAGGGAGGACATTCAAATTCAGCACAGACAGCGCCCGGAATTGAACCCTGGTCGCTGGCACTGTAAGGCGTTATTCTAAACTCATCTCCACTTCTCCAGATCTCGCTGATTTTGTAACACTGCTTGTCTGGAATCCAATACTGGATGGAGGAGAAATCTCATTAAATATCAAGATTGAAGCTACTGCAATGATCAGTGAGTGAAAAAAAAAATCCAAGGGACCGTTCCTCCCAAAATTGCCCGAACAGTTCACAAGCTAGGAATGTGGCTGCCCGGCTGTATAATTCAATAAATACATAGGCCAAAATGTAGCTAATTCAGGGCATTTAACTCTACCATTCTGACTTCTCAGCAAGATGCGACAATGTTGCTGCAAATCAGGCAGAAGATGCCAGCAGCTGACAAACTCATCCTGTCTGTTTCCCAAACTCTCATTCATATGTATTGAATAAGCATAAGTCGGGTGCTCCAAACCCGTCTAGGATCTGTATTAGCAGATGGTCGGTGTTGACTATGTTAGCACTGCAGAGTACAACAAATATCCTATTAGAGTAGATGAAATTATTCTAAAGCTAAAGAAAAACTTGTCCGTCCAGCACTGTCTCAAATATTTCATAATTACAAGTTTAGTGCTTGTAACTTGTCGGCATGCACTCACTTTCAAGGACTCTACATGCTCTCAGCATTATTGATTTCTATTTGCACAATTTGTCTATTTTTGTACATTGGTTATTTGTCAGACTTTATGTATAATTTTTCATAAATTCTGTAGTATTTAAGTTTTTCTGTAAATGCCTACAAGAAAATGAATCTCAAGGTAGGATATGCCGGTCTTTTAAACCACTCTAAGATCAATCTAACCCTTCCCTTCAGCATAGCCTTCAATTTTTTTTTATCATCCATTTGCTTATCTAAAAGTTTCTTAAGGTTCCCTTTTGCGTCTGTCTCTACCACCGTCTCTGGCAGGGTGGTCTACACACACTCCACTCTGGCATCTGCCCGATACTCTCCTCCAATCTCCTTAAACTTATGCCCCCTTTGTATTAACCATTTCCACCCTGGGAAAATGCCTCTGGCTGTCCACTTGATCTATGTCTCTTGTCATGTACACTTCTCATCCTTATTCTCTCCAAAGGGAGCAGCCTGGCTCACTCAACCTATCTTCATTTCTCACTGAAAGGAGGGTTATGGGCTGAGTGCAGGTCGGTGGAACTAGGGGAGAGTAAGAGGTCGGTACGGACTAGAAGGGGCCAGATGGCCTGTTTCCGTGCTGTAATTGTTATATGGTTTTATACTTTATTCTTTATTGTCGCCAAACAATTGGTACTAGAATGTACAATCATCACAGCGATATTTGATTCTGCGCTTCACACACACTGGATTACAAATATTAAACATTAAAGATGTTAAAAATAGTTAAAATTAGTAAATATTAAAAATTTAAATTATAAATCATAAGTAGAAAATAGAAAAGTGGGAAGTAAGGTAGTGCAAAAAAACCGAGAGGCAGATCCGGATATGTGGAGGGTGCGGCCCAGATCTGGTAATATGCCGGCATAGATATGCTTGGATTATAAATTTAACTTGACTGAGATGTCAGAGAAAGATTTTGGGGATTACATTGAGCAAACTACTGGAGGAACTCAGCAGGTCAGGCAGCATCTATGGAAATGAATAAACAGTCGAGGCTTTGGGCTGAGACCCTTCATTAGGATTGTATCAGGGTTGATATTGTCGGCCTGAAGAAGAGTTCTGAAAAAGTGAGGGGACATGCACTCTTGATGGATTCTCTACCCTCAGATCCAAAAACCAACTCGAAAGGCAAATTTATAACACGACAGCTGATTGTTCCTGTGCTTTCGAAGTCTGAAACTCTTAGAGATGATAGGGTTGTTAAGAAGGTGTATGATGTGTTGGCTTTCATTAGTGGGTTCAAGAGCCACAAAGTAATGTAGCAGCTCTATAAGATTCTGGTTAGAGCACACTTGGACGAAATTGTGTTCAGTTCTGGTTGCCTAATTATAGAAAGGATGTGGAAGCTTTAGAGAGGGTGCAGAGATTTACCCGGATGCTGCTTGGATTAGTCAGAAATGAAGATAGGTTGAGTGAGCCAGGCTGCTCCCTTTGGAGAGAATAAGGATGAGAAGTATACATGACAAGAGACATAGATCAAGTGGACAGCCAGAGGCATTTTCCCAAGGCGGAAATGGTTAATACAAAGGGGGCATAAGTTTAAGGTTATTGGAGGAGAGTATCGGGCAGATGCCAGAGTGGAGTGTGTGTAGACCACCCTGCCAGAGATGGTGGTAGAGACAGACGAAAAAAGGAACCTTAAGAAACTTTTAGATAAGCACATGAATGATAAAAAAAAATTGAAGGCTATGCTGAACAGAAGGGTTAGATTGATCTTAGAGTGGTTTAAAAGATCGGCATAACATCATGGGCCAAAGGCCTGTTCTGTGCAGCAGTGTTCTTTGTTCTAGATAATTTGCATCAACTGAACTTTACCCATGGAGTTTGGTTTTAATGTCACATTCTAATGTTCTTGTTCCACAACCTTAAGCAGTGACAGACCTCCCCAAATCTTTACATCAAGGGTAAATTAACGTACATATCTAACTGCAAAGAGTGACGATCATTTATAGATGGTGGGGTGAACGTCACCTTGAGGACGATGTTCCATGTTTAACCATTGTCAAGTGGCTGTACACGTATGTAGAGATACTGAGATATGTGAAGGAGCTCTGTTATGTTTCAGATGCAAGGGTAAGATTGCTGGGCATCAGCTTTTAAAGTTCAAATTAAATTTATTATCAAAGTAAATATACATCACCATGTACAACACTGAGATACATTTTCTTGCAGGCATTTGCAGTACAGCAAAGAAGTGCAGTAGCATCAATGAAAAACTACACACAAACCACTGTGCAAAAGAAGAAAACAGTGCAAATACAAAATAATATTAAATAAGTGAATAAATAACACTGAGAACATGAGTTGTAGAGTCCTTGAAAGTGAGTCTGTAGCTTGAGTTCAGTGATCAGTTTGATGTTGTGGTGAGAGAAGTTCAAGAACCTGAGGTTGATGGGCAATATGTTCCTGAACCTAGTTGTGTGGGTCCTAAGGCTCCTGTACCTCTTTCCCAATGGCAGCAGTGAGGAGCGAGCATGGCCTGGATGGTGGGTGTCGTTGGTGATAGATGTTTTTTTTGGTGGGAGCACTCCTTCTGGATGTGCTCAATGGTAAGGAAGGCTTTTCCTGTGATGGACTGGGCTGTATCCACTATTTTTTTGTAGGCTTCTCCTTTCCTGGGCATTGGTGTTTCCACACCAGGCCATGATGCAGCCAGTCAGGATACTCTCCACTGTGCATCTATAGAAGTTTGTCATCCTCTATAGACTGCATCAGCAGCTGAAGGTGAAACCCAGGTGGCCTTATTATTGCAGGCACAAGAGAGTGCAGATGCAGGAACATGAAACAAAAAAACAAGCTGCAGATGGAGGAACTCAGAAGGTCAAGCGCACACTCTGAGTTCTGCTACAGGGTCTCGACCCAAAATGCTGACTATCTCTATGCCTCCACACAGATCCTACCTGACTTGCTAAGTTCATCCAGTAGCTTTTTTTTCCCCCCATGGCCTTATTACTAATCCATTTGCTCAGTTCAAGCAGGAATTGTAAAAGAAAATCGGGGACAATTGGCACTGGTTTGCAGAATCCAAAAAATGTGGCTGATGTAGAGAAAAACAGTTCAAAATGTGCTCCAAGGCAAACCATTAAATTTAATGATGGTTAGAGGAATGCTTGTTGAATAATAATCACATCCCAAAGACTGCAGGAAGTTTGTAAACTCCATTATGATAACTGGCAGGACTATGGAATAATCCTATAGCCCATCTACCCCAAGCCAGCCCAGTCTTCTGCCTATCTACACTTGGACTACAATGCTTGAACAAAATTGTAGTCTATGCTTGTGTTTGTGCTTCTTAGGATAACCAAGGCTTCATAAAGAATTGGTCAGACTGCATTTGGAGAATTGTGAACAGTTTTGGGTCCCATATCTAAGAAAGGATGTGTGGGCGTTGGAGAGGATTCAGAGGAGGCTCATGAGAATGATCCTGGAAGGGTTAACATATACGGAGCGTTTGATGGTTTTGGGCCTGTACTCATTGGAGTTCAAGAATATTGGGTGGGGGGGGGGTGGAATCTAATCAAAATCTACCAAACATTGAAAGGCTTAGAGAAAGTGGACATGCAGATGATGATTCTAATGGTGGGAGAGTCTAGAATCAGAGCGCACAGCCTCAGAATAGGTTCTCCCTTCAGAACAGGAGTGAGGAAGAATTTCTTTAGCCATACCCCTCTCATCCATGTATCTATCCAAACATCTCTCAAATGCTACAACTGAACCCGCATCTACCACTTCAGCTGACAGCTCGCTCTACGCACTCACCAATGAGGATGAGAGTGGAAGGTGAGTGGGTGTTCAGCACCATCCGCCTATGTTTGACCAGTCTCCCTCGCCCTCTCGCTTGCTGCTACCAGAGGAAGGTACAGGAGTCTTGGGTCTTGGGCAAGACTTAATCAGTGTGGTTTGTGGATTGGACTCATTTTTAGCGAACTCTGCGGTTCATGTTACAGACATCCCACCCTGCAAAAACTCATTTCAGGGAGGTAGCACCATCAATTTGTGGGAGACTCTGGGAGAGGTGGGGTGTCTGCAATAGAGTAGCTCCTTAGCAGTTAGCCAGCTAGCTTAAATAACATTATCTATGCTAATGAACGAATGATACCTGTTAAACTCACCTCAACATGTCTTTTTCAGTCTTAATCCACCACGGGCAATAGAAAAGTCACTGTTGCAAACAGTGCAGTGAGCAACACTGTTATTATTTTTGACCCCTATTAGGCAGGGGTACACTTTAGTGTAGTCTGGGGTGATGTACGTTTTATATTTTCTTTTTTTGGAACACTCTGCCACTCTGACTTTTTTTTGGAACTCTCTCACTCTCTCTCGCGCTTGCTTTCTCGCTCTTGCTCTGTCTCTCTCGCGCTCTCTCGTGGTCGCTCTCTCGCACTTGCTTTCTCTCTCTCTCTCGCACGTGCGCTCTCTCACACACTCACTCTCAAAAAAATCAATTTCCGGACATTGTATATAATTTGCGAGCATCAGGGAGCCACTATTAATATGCAGGAGACTCCCAGAACTTCCAGGAGAGGTGGGATGTCTGATGTTATATGTGTTTCTGGTTACACCATTTAAAAAAAATTGCTATTTTGGATGGGGCACTACGGGGCACTGACTGGGTCTGCCACCTTGTAGTCAAGAACAAGACAGCGCTGAATTGACTGAACTACACTGAACAAGCCTAGACGGTTTCAAGGACTCTGTGGTTTGATGTTAATGTTCTGTGTTATTCACTCAGTTTTTGCCATTTGGGTGATCTGTTCTTTGATTTTTTGCATGTTGGGTGTTAAATGTTTTTCGCTGAACGGGTTCCATGTGGTTTTTATGTTTTGTGTTGCCTGCGGGAAGATGAATCTCAGGGTTGTATACTGCATACATACTTCGATAATAAATGTATTGGAAACTTCTGAATTTCTGAATCACCACCCTCTGAATGAAGTAGCAATGGGTGTAAGTACCATTTCAGTTGCTCAGAAATGGGATGAGATATCCCCCATGAACAGGAGATGTGATGGCGCATTGTGTACTCTGCAGATGGGTCAGAAACACGAGGAGCAACGTGGTGCACTAGTTGGGAGGTTGAGCTGTGGATCAAAACATTACACGAGACCTAACAGTATTGGGGAATATGGGGTCAACACATTCTGCTTAAACTCTTAGCTTGGTGGAGTAGGAAAAGACAAAGACAAGACATTTCCCACTAGAATCTTTTGTGCTGCCTTTGTCTTGGCATGATAGAGAGAGACAAACACTCAAACAAGCCTTTCAGACAAGTAGAAGCAGGAAATGCCTGGGGAGGTCAGATGCAAAACTACAACTCAGTATTAGGAAAGGATATGACCACAGGAAAGATGCTCAGCCCTACGAAGTACAACAGGTATTAGCACTGAACTTGTAACGGGCAAAGTATTATTCAGCTTGCCAGAGAAAATGTCTCAGCATTTGGGAATGATGCTGCAAATCCGAAACAAAGACTGAGCAAGAAACACACAGAGACCCAGTAAGAGAGTTCAAGGTTCACAATGACTTAGGAGGTGAGAAAAGTTACCAAGGACTGTCACCTTGTCATAGTGGGGAGGCTTGAGAATTCCGGAGAGCCATGCCATTTGGTGCTTAACTCTTGGCAGGGTCACCTACTGTGGTAAAATCAAGGGGGAGCTCAGGCAAAGAGCGATCCAACCAAAACCTCAACAGTGGAGCTGATGGAAGACGATGACACACCTCAACGGCAGTGAAGACGGAGGAAGGCTGCAGCAGTGAAGGGTCCCCAGTCATCTTGCATTCTATCCCACTGGACCCTGACCCCGATCTGTCACGGACCACGTGGTGGCTGTCTATGCACTAGCCTCCCCATGTTACACAAAGTCAAACACAGGCATTCTCCATTAATGGAATAACCCCTTGGAAGGAGGTCATGCTTGACGCAAAGTGATCGCACTACTAAGTGAAGTTAGAAAACAAGTTATTAAGGTCACAATAAAGAGGGGAGGTGGAAACAGAGGCTGTCTGTGATCAAGAGTCAATTTTATTTGCCATATGTATTTACATGTATTAAGAATTTGCTGTGGTGTGTTGGTCATGGCATGACATGCAAAAAAATACAACAATATTCAACAATCGTAAGGAGTAAAGAATTATGTAAAAATAAAGTTAGATGTAAAGTATGAATATAGAATAAAATGTGCATAAAGACATAATAGCATGTACTTACAATGAAAACAACATTTTAAAAAAGTTTAAAGTATTTACAGTGCAGTGCAGAGACTGGGGTAATAGATAAAGGGGAAATTTGGGGGGGGGGGCTAACTAGAATTGGTGATCAGACTAACTGCCTAGGGGAAGAATTGTTTAACATGGCATGAAGTTTTTATTTTAATAATCAGATGGCGCTTTCCAGAAGGGAGCTTTTGGAAAAGACAGCTTGCAGGGTGGGTAGTGACTGTAATGATTTTTCATGCCCACAAAGAAGTCTGCAGTGATGGTAAACAGCAGCCAATGACTTTTTCTGCTGACCTGACAACAGCATCCTCCCTCAACATACTGTATCAAGAGGATGCAGCACCATTCTCGACAGTGATGGCCGATGGGCTGGAGACCTAGGAAGTTGGCGCTGCTGCTGGTAGAGGTAGGCTATGAAGGTCTGACAACTATAGATGACTTCTCTAGAGCTGCAACTAGAAGATGAATTGGGACAAAGGACAAAAAAAGTAAATTGTGAAATGCTGAAGACTGTTTTGTCATGATTCCTAAGTAAACAAGAATGTCGGAAAAACTTAGTAGGGATACACAAAAAATGCTGGAGGAACTCAGCAGATCAGGCAGCATCTATGGAGAGGAATAGACAGTCAACATTTTGGGCCAAGATCCCTCTTCAAGACTGGAAAGGAAGGGAGAAGAAGCCAGAATAAGAAGTTGGGCAGAGCCTAGAAGTTCAAGCTGAAAAGTGATGGGTCTTATTCCGGCTTCTTCCCCCTTCCTTGATAGAGGGTCTCAGCCCAAAACATCGACTGTTAATTCCCCTCTATTGATGCTGCCTGAACTAGCGAGTTTCTTCAGCACTTTGAGTGCGTTGTGCAAGATTTCCAGCATCTGTAGAATCTCGCGTTTATGAACCCACAAAGAGTTTAGATGGTGTACGTGAGATCTTCAACATAACTAGCTTTACATGTTTACATTTCCAAATATAATTAAAACAAACATTTACAATCAACCTCTATCAACTTCCAGTGTAAACAAACTTCTATTGTAGATATGTTTACCTGCTGGAACAGCATTTTTAATTTCTTAAAAAAATAGGGGGATGAGTAATAGCAGAGAGGTGACTGGTTATTTTAGAGATGGTGAGCTTCCAATATCTAAAAGGACATGCCATGTAGTTCATCACGGTAATACTGTGCCTTCAGCTGACCATCACTAAGATCAGTTCTGTTCCATGATACTTAGTTTCTAGGTGAGTAGATGAATAATCCACAGTATACAAAGTCAAGACAGTCACACACCAAATAATCTTGACCCTGCTGAATGAATTCTCCACCAATCATGTCCGCATTCTCTTGATTCATACATAAAAACCAAGGAATTGATTGTGCCCTTCATGAAGGGGAAGTCAAGAGAACACACAACAGCGCACAGAGGGGTCAGCAGTTAAAGGGGTAAGCAGCTTCAAGATGCTGGGTGTCAACATCTCAAGCAATCTCAAAAGCCCGAGATGCATCCTCAATATTTTAGGAACAGCTTCTTCCCTTCTGACATCAGATGCCAGAATGGTTCATGAACACCAGTCACTGTATTGCTCTCTTTTTACATTATTTAGTTTTATATTTCTTAATGTAAACTATAGGTCAAAGTCAGCATGGTTTTCTCAAGGGAAAATCTTGCCCGACAAATCTGTTGGAATTCTTCAAGGATATAACAGACAGAATAGACAAAGGAGAGTCAGTGGATATTGTTTACTTGGATTTTTAGAAGGCTGTTGACAAAGTGCCATACATGAGGCTGCTAAAGAAGATAAGAACCCATGGTATTACAGGAAAGATACTAGCATGGATAGAAGATTAGCTGATTGGTAGGAGGCCAAGAGTTGGAACACGTAGGCCTTTTCAGGTTGGCTGCCAGTGACTAGTGGTGTTCCACAGGAGTCAGTATTGGGACCAATACTTTTCCTGTTGCATGTCAATGGTTTGGATGATGGAATTGATGACTTTGTAGCCATGTTTGCAGATGATACGAAGATAGGTTGGGGGGGGGGAGAAGAGAGACAGGTTGATTGAGGAAGCAGAGAGTCTGCAAAAGGACAAAAGGACTGCAGATTAGGAGAATGGGGAAAGAAGTGGCAGACGGAACATAGTGTAGGGAAGAGCACGGTCATGAACTTCGGTAGAAGGAATAAAGACAGAGACTATTTCCTAAATGGGTAGGAAATTCAGAAATCAGAGGTGCAAAGGAACTTGTGCAGGATTCCCTAAAGTTTAACTTGTCATTTGAGTCGGTGGTAAGGAAGGCAAATGCAATATTAGTGTTCATTTTGAGAGGACTAAAATATAAAAGCATGGATGTGATGCTGAAGCTTTATAAGGCATTGGTTATATTGCACTTGGGAGTATTATGAGCAGTTTTGGGCCTCTTATCTAAGAAAGGATGGCTTCAGAGAGGGACCAGAGGAGGTTCACAATAATGATTCTGGGAATGAAAAGCCCAAGCAACATTTGATAGCTCTGGGCCTATATGCACTGGAGTTTCGAAGAATAAGAAGGGATCTTAATGAAATCTATCAAATATTGAAATGCCTAGAAAGAGTGGATGTGGAAAGAATGTTTCCCGTAGTGGGTGAAAATAGGAAAGACTGAAAATACATTTAAACAGAGATAAAGAGGAATTTCTTCAGCAAGTGGGTGGCGAATCTGTGGAATTCATTGCTACAGAGGGTTTTGAAGGCCAAGTCATTGGGGATATAAAAAGCAGAGATTGATGGGTTCTTGATTAGTAGTGGTGTCAAAAATTAGGGAAGAGAAGGCAGGAGAGTAGGCTTGAGAGGGTTGGTAAACTTATTTTATTTAGTGATACAGCACGGAATAGGCTCTTCTGACCCTTCCAACCGCGCCGCCCCAGCAACCCCGCAACTCTGATTAATCCTAACCTAACCACAGGACAATTCACAATGGCCAATTATCCAACCCGGTTCGCCTTTGGACTGTGGGAGGAAACCAGAGCACCTGGGGGAAACCCACACATTCTATGGGGAGGATGTACAAGTATGGCACCAGAATTGAACTCGGAACTATGGAAGCCGTAATAGCGTTGCACTAAATGCTACGTTACCATGCGCCAGCCATGATGGAATGCCAGAGCAGACTCGGTGGGCCAAATAGTCCAATTCTGCTCCCATATCTTATAGTCCCATAATTCAAAAAAAATATATGTAGTATTATATTGCTGCCACAAAATAACAAATTTCATGACATATGTCAGTGACAATAGAGGGCCAGTATCGTAGTATAGCCATTAGCATAACACCAGCAATCAGCCATTGAGGTTCAATTCCTGCCTCTGTTTGTACATTCTCCCAGTGAATTGCGTGGATTTCCTCCAGGTGACCCCATTTCTTCCCACATTGCAAAGATGTACAGGTTAGGATTAGTAAATTGTGTGTATGCTGTGCTGGCACTGGAAGTGTAGAGACACTTGCCTTAGTAGTTTGGCCAGAATCATTATTTGCCCAACACTGAGGTGGCTTCATTCTTAGCACTCCTCTTAAACTTATCATCATAGATTTTTGAGCTGTTATTACAGGGGGAAGGCAGATACAAATGAAGCATAAAGTTTTAAGAAGCATAGACAGAGTAGTAGATAGAAATTATTTCAATGCCCTCTATGGTGGGGTTACCATGAAAAAGACAACATAGGTTAAGAGTGAGAGGAAGGAGTCTTACAACATAGCAGAGCGCAGACCCCTCAGCCCATAATATTGTGCTGACTTTTAACCTACTCCAACAGCAATCTAACTTTTCCCTCCCACATAGCCTCCATTTTTCTTTCAAAAGGGGATCTGAGAAGAGTCTTGTTAAATCACACAGAAAGCGGTTGATACTAGTATCGTGCTGACAGATTTGGTGATGGAATTAGATACAATCAAATGTTTAAGTTACATTTAGACAGACATAATGATCCTAATGTGGATAGATAGTATTTCTGTGGAAGGGCAGAGAAGTCAGCACTGATGTGTTGAGCTGTAGAGCCTTCTACGACTAAACACCATTCATTTCACAGGCTCTACAGACAACTGTGTCACTGGCAAGACAGATCACCATGAATAGGCTACAGGAAGTCCACACACGTCAAGAACACCCTTTGTTTACAGGATGGTTGTTAGATTGGGAAGTTACATCATCAAGGGACTCACCCAATAAGTGCTGCTGACTTAAAATTAGGAGTAAGAATAAGCCAGTCAACTGTCAAGCCATTTATTACTAAAATGGCTGGTCTACATTCTCTCTATGAGTTTTCACCCTTTTACTTTGAAACCCACAATTCAAAGAGGACAGTATTCTTATCAGGGTCTTTGAAAGTGCATGGTGAAGCACACAGGCGATGGCACCCAAATCATCTGCTCTTGAAATGCCCTACAAGTCTTTCCCTTTTGCTTCATAGTCTCGAGGCAACTTGTGGATACTCTTAATGGAAATAAAAACTATGGTTAACGGCCACCTTAAAGTGACCATTATGAGGCTTTAAGGAAATGGTGGGGTTGGGAGAGATAGAGTTCAAAGCTCAAATTCAATTTACTATCAAAGTACGGTCCCACACCAGTAGTTAAGATTCATAATTCTTTTATTTGTCTGTTATTTTGTGGTATTAGTTTATAACAGTGTAGGAAATGACACAACATCCACATAAACTGTGGTTTGGGGTGGGATTGAGCGTGCCCCAATCTCACGAGTTTCATAGGGCCGCAGGTTGTCTTCCCTAGACTTATGCAGCCAAGGAAACCGGGGTGTTTCATTGTCCATCTCAGATAGTATGCAATATCAAATCAATTACATGAAATCAAGATCTAAATGTGAAGGGCCAGTACACAGTTAATAGCAGGACCCATAACATTGGTGGTGTGCAGAGGGATCTTGGCATCAAAGTCCATACCTCCCTAAAACTGGCCACACAAGTCGAAAGGGTGATAGAGAAAGCTCGTGGCGTCCTTGTCTTTATGAGATGAGGTATTGAATTCAGAGTCAGCAAGTTATGTTGCAGTGTTATAAAACTCTGCTTAGGCTTCATCTGGGGTAGTACATTCAATCCTGGTCACCTCTTTATAGGATAGATGTGAGGCTTTGGAGAGGGTGCAGAAGCTGTTTACCAGGATGCTGCCTGGATTAGAGGGCAGATGTTACAAGGAGAGCTGGGACAAACTTGTGTTATTTTCTTTGGAGACCCGATAGAAGTTCATAAAATTATGATAGACTTTGATACAGTAGACAGCCAGTATCTTTTCCCACGGCTGATATGTCTATTATTGGAGGGCACACATTTAAGTTAAGAAAGGGTAGATGCAAAAGGAGAAGAGCTGGGCATTTTTTTATTATTAAAAAGAATGGTGAGTGTCTGAAATGCACTGCCAGGAGTGGTGGTGGAGATAGATAAGAGGCATTAAGAGGCTCCTAGACAAGTGCATGAATGTACAGAGAATATAGGGATGTGGGCCACGTGCAGCAAGAACAGACTAATGAAATGAGTTATTAGCTTAATGAAGTCAGCACAATATCATGGGCTAAAGGACCTGTTCTTGAGCTGTAATGTTCTAAAGCAACATACAAAATACTGGAGGAATTCAGAAGGGCAGGCAGCATCTATGGAGAGCATGATGGATATTCACTGCCCAGGAGGTTTCTTTTTTTCTCTTTTTTGTCAAGCTCAGCTTTCTAAACACAGTAACTGACACTTCTAGAGATTAAAGTATTGTTTTTGAGTAAGTTAAACTTCCGACCAATATTCTTTATTTAGCTTCTTGTCATAAACGGGAGCCAGTCAATATGTATAATTGGATAAGGCTCAAGGTCTTCACTTGAGTTTAGGAATTCACAGTCAGTAAACCCAATACCATCACAAGGGGAGTAACCATGACTGTTTTCAAGCAAAGACCCTTCATCAAGAGGGTCTGGTGAAGGATTTCAGCCTGAAACATTGACTGTTTATTCCCCTCTGTATATTCTGCCGGACCTGCCTAGTTCCTCCATGTTTTGTGTGTTACTCCAGATTTCCAACATCTGCAGAATCTGTTGCATTCTTGCTGTACTATCCTGTGTTCTGTCGTCAGAATGGTGTACCGGTTGCGCGAATGCTGGGATTTCTTCCTGGTGGTGGTAAGGCCCAGGGATGCTGTCACACTGTGGACAGAGGCTCAAAGCCTGAAACTGCAGCAAAGAATAAGCCTTTCTTTAGTCTGAAAAGACAGTTGGTCTGAATACTAAAGCAGATTCCAAGAATAAAGGGAAGCCGGCACCTTGGTTTTCAAAAGTTCTTGTCATTAAATGCACTGTTACAACCCAGCCAGGGTTCTTGGTCTCTCATGGTCAGCACTGGCTCAAAGAAAGGTCACTGACAGAGTGGTCACATGTGCACAGAACTGAGGGGAACACGAAGATGAGAGGTGAACATTGTAAGGTTGATAGTGAAGGTAGATAACAAGCCGCAGGATCCACACACCCAGATATTAGTGAAGATTTATGCCAGATTGGCCAAACAAAGCCACTGGGGTCATTCAACAGATTGTTCAGACCATGGCAGTCACTCCAGGGACAAGTAGAGGAAAATTTAGAAAATGAAAAATCATCAGTACAAGAATCATGAGCATTTTCGGCCCGTTGTGCCTGTGCTGTTCCATTGGTGGCATTGAAAAATCACGCACAGTAGCATATTGGTCAGCACAAGACATTACAGTACCAGCAACCCAGGTTCAAATCTCTCTGCTGTTTGTTCTCCCTGGGACCGCATGGGTTTCTTCCCACAGTCCAGAGACATGCCAGTTGATAGGTTAATTGGTCATTGTAAATTGTCCTGTGATTAGGCTCGGGTTAAATAGGTGTGTTGCCGGGCAATGCAGTTCAAAGGCTAGAGGCCTGTTCCACATTTCACTCTGTTTTCACTCTGTGAGTAACAAATACACTGAAGATGAACTTTTGATCTCCCAATCTACCTTGTCATAACCCTTGCACTTTACTTTTCAACCCAAGCTGTACTTTATTTCTTTTTACTACCTTGATGTAATCATGTTTGGCACGATCTGTCTGGATGGCACGCAAGACTGAAGCCTTTCAGTTTATCTCCGTGCATGTGACAACAATAAAGCAATACCTACGGCTCCAGTCTCTCACCTAACTATTCTGGCACCCAGCTGGAACCCAATGAGGAAATAATAGGTTCTGTGTCAAGGACTTCTGGTAACAAAACAATGCATGCTGCAATTCTAATAAACAATACCAAACAAATGAGAAAGTGATAACTTTCTTCCCTACAGTAATTGGCACAATCACCACGATATTGTATTCAATTAATTCATTTAAAGATTAGTTAAACAAGCCTGTAGGGTTCTCTTATTTACCTCATGTTTGGAAATATTAAAAATTAGAAATGTTCAGAATTGCTAACTCAATTTTGTTAAAAATAATTTCTTTTATTGCGATACAGCACGGGACAAGTCCTTCTGGCCCTTTGAGGCACGCTGCCTAGCAATGCCTGATTTATTCATAGCCTAATCACAGGACAGTTTACAATGACTAATTAATCTACCAACCGGTACGTCTTTGGACTGTGGGAGCACCTGGTCACAGGGAGAACATACAGACTCTTTGTAGGCAGTGGCAGGAATTGGACCAGGACTCCTATACTGTAAAGCATCGTGCTAACCACTACACTACCATGCCACCCTATCTGACACAGTTGATAAACCGAATAGATTTAGTACATTCCTCAGGAATGTCTGAAGTTCTCTTTGCTGTTGCTTTGATTTCTCTCAAACTCCCACTCAGCTGGATACCACAGCATAAAAAGCCAGGACCAACAAGCTCCGGGACAGCTTCTTCCACCAGGCCATCAGACTGATGAACTCACGCTGATTTGAGTGTACTCTATATTACATTGACTGTTCTACTTATTATAAATTATTATAAATTACAATGATTGCACATGGCACATTTTGATGGAGACGTAACATTAAGATTTTTACTCCTCGTATGTGTGAAGGATGTTAGAAATAAAGTCAATTCAATTCAATTATGAAGTTGCCCAGGAGAGACAGCAGACCAGAGGTGACATTGTTTTTCATACACACTCTGCCTGCCACCATGGTGTGGTGAAAAGCAAGCAAACGGACAAGTCAGGGGAGAGAACGAGGCAGAAGTCCGCATCAAGGCATCATCTTATGCAATAAATAAATCGGACTTAGTGTTTGAACAACGGACCAGGATTTAATCAAAGCTGTTCACTGCCATGCTGGGCCTGAAGCTTTGTCATTTCCATTTTGACAAACAAGAAACTCAAGAATTAAAACAACTCATTATCTGCCGTCAGACGGTAGCAATCAGCCACCTCATGGATACAGGCAGTCTAACCCCAAGCCTGTAAACACTGGTGGTGTGTGTGGCAAGGAACAGGGAGGGTAAAAAGAAATAATTCAGTTAATCCTATCAGCTTATCCTTGTAAAATGAACAAGTGCTTCATCTGCCCCTACACTTCCTCCCTCACAACCTCACCTGTGAGCCTGTTGGGGGTCATTTACTGTGTTCGGTCCTTCCGGTGTAGCCTCCTGTATATCGATGAGGCCCGATGTAGATTGGGAGGCCGCTTCGGTGAGCACCTATTCTCTGTCCGCCAGAAGAAGCAGGATCTCCCAGTGGCCACCCATTTTAATTCCACTTCCCATTCCAATATGTTAATCCATGGCCTCCTCTGCTGTTATTGGAAGAACAACACCTTGTATTCCGTCTAGGTAGCCTCCAACCTGATGGCATGAACATCGATTTCTCGAACTTCCAGTAGTGCCCATCATTCCCATCCCTTTTTCCCTTTCTCCCCTTATCTCCTTGCCTGCCCAACACCTCCCTCTGGTGCTCCTCCCCCCTTTTCTTTCTTCCGTGGCCTTCTATCCTCACCTATTAGACTCTCCCTTCTACAGCCCTGTACCTCTTTCACCAATGAACTTCCAATCTCTTTAGTTCATCCCTGCCCCTCCCGGTTTCACCTACCGCCTTGTGTTTCTCTCTCCACTCTCCCACCTTTTCAAATCTACTCCTTTTTTTTTCCTCCAGTCCTGCCGAAGGATCTCGGCCCGAAACGTCGACTGTACTTTTTCCCATGGACGCTGCCTGGCCTGCTGAGTTCCTCCAGCATTTTGTGTGTGTTGCTTGGATTTCCAGCATCTGCAGACTTTCTCCCGTTTGAGTCTTGCTCCTCATCGCCTGCCTACTCTTTCTCTGTAGCCGTGACACCATCCTGTATTCTGTTCTGGTTTTCCCTTGTACCACCTCATATACGACATGAAAAACAAAATTTTTCATTGCATCTCAGTGCATGTGACAATAAAAAACAAATCCAAGAATGAAGTTCTAAACACTTCCCTGCAACAAACCAAGGTACGACTAAATGTCCCTGGTACAGATGAACATCAAGGGCGAAATGATAAACACGAGGTTCTCTGCAGGTGCCGGAAATCCAGAGCAACACACACGCATGCACGCAAATGCACAAAATGCTGGAGGAACTCAGCAGGTCAGGCGGCGTCTATGGAAATGAATAAACAGTCAACGATTCAGGCCAAGAACCTTCTTCAGGCTGGAAAGGAAGGGGGAAAGATGCTAGAATAACAAGGTGGTGGTGGAGCCCCCTGGAAGGTGGGTGGGAAAGGTAAAAGGGCTGGAGAAGAAGGAATCTGATAGGAGAGGAGAGTGGATCATAGGAGAAAGGGTCCCAGGGGAGGTGAACGGCAGGTGAGAAGAGGTAAAAGGCCAGAGTGGGGGATAGAGGAAGAGGGGAGGGGGAGGGAATTTTTTTTAAACCGGAAAAAGTAAATCGATATTCATGCCATCAGGTTGGAAGCTACCCTGACAGAATACAAGGTGTTGCTCCCCCATCCCGAGGGTGGCCTCATCTTGTCACAAGGGATAAATGATACTTGTTTAGCAATACTGCGTGGAGTACGTTCTTCCAGCCCTTCGAGCCATGCCTGTCCAGCATCCCGACAACCCTGAGAAACCCTAACCTAATCACGAGACACTTTACATTGACCAATTAACCTATTATGGACTGTGGGAGGAAATCAGAGCACTAGGAAAACCTACAGACGTAAAGAGACTCCTTACAAAATAGCGCCGGAATCGAATTCCAAAACGCCCCAGCTGTAAGAGCGTCATGCTAACGTGACGCCTGATGTGCACGCTGGCCTCCTACTGTCTGTTGTCTCCACTAAATATTAGCACCTCTCGTACCCCCAAGAACTGACTGCATAGTTTTAAACTCTGTGCCTGTGCACAAACGTGACAGATCTGTGTCACTTCCAACCCACTACACAAAATGCGCACAGACACGATCAAAACAAAATGGCGCATCTCACCACAATCAGCAGTTAAAATGGTGGCAACAAGCCTGCACAGGAGAAGCCACCCTTAGTGTGGGGAACAAAACATTAGCTTGCCATTACCAAGGGAAACTGGACGGACCACAAATCCAATCAAAGCTCGTCATTCAGACAGCAATCTCACAGATCTAAAGTTGTATCTTATAATTTGCTTTCCAACTGCAAAACAAAGGCACTTTATACAGCAATCATATAGAACAGCTGGGTTTCCATAGTGCAACTTGTACCGTTTTCACCCATCACTTAAATTTAAAAAAATAATACTTAACAGTCAATAAATAACTGACGGGAAATGAACATTGTCAATATCAGGCAGTATCACATGCCATGTAAATAACACATATTTAAACAGCACAGATGATTTTGGACTCTTCTTATTCAAAGTCCACAATTGTTTTACTTGGCAAAAATAAAGTGAGCCTTACATTGTATGTTCTGGGTGCCTCCAATGTACAAGCTTAACTTCAGAAGGAAGACGCACAAACACTTTTAAAATATTCCTACTTATAAAGTCTTCTTCCTCAAACTCCTACGCACTGCTGTACCAGCCCTTAGTTTCTGAAGGTTTGTTGGAAACTCAGCTCAAGGACAAGTCAGCCAACAGCACAAAGACATCACTTACAGACAGGCAGGCATTTGTGGGAGTCATAAAAGGGGGCTTTAAAAAAAAACAAAGTGACAAGTAATTTTAGTTGCTGAAAAGATTCGTAATACAGCCTCACTTCCACATGGGAAATTTTAACCAGTCGAATTGTAGAAATGTGATAAGGATGCAGCTTAAGTCAGTCTTCATTTGTAACGGCCGTTACATTCTTTAGAAGCCATGGACAGAAACCAAATGGACGTACTGGATCTGCAAATGGACGCATGCTAGTCTATGAGTTTGTATTTAAGGTAAACGCAGAACCGCATGCCATTTCCTTCAAAGGTTCAAGAAACATTCACGAGCCCTTGTTTTTGTTGCAGAAATATAAATTCATTTTGCTTCAAAATTGTTTCAGTTGTCTAATTGAAAAGGATAATTTGAAACAAATCTAGACAAAAGTAGACCAATTTCGAGCATCACACTGACTTGAGCTGCAATTGGCAGCAAGCGTTTGCTGAATAACCCTCAGATTGCTCTGCTGCTGAGGAATATCAAGGCTGAATTTGTTCACCTTTCCACTCTGTCATCTCACTCTGATTCTTTCATTGATCTTAACCACGATTATTAATATTACAGAAAAGACATTTGCACCTTTCATGTGTTTGAAGAAGCCTTGTCAGATCATAACAGAATTATGGGTCTACCCAAACCTGCGAGGGCCACAGCTCACCATCACCTTCTTTCTCAAGGGCAATTGGAACAGGAGAGCACAAGGACAGGCCCATCAGCTCACAATGTAATTAACTGCTGGCTGCAGCCTGCAGAGACCCCCCCCCCCAATGAATAAATCCAAAATGCCCCCCCTTCTCTGATGAAAACAGAACCCCAAATATTTTACCCCTTCCTGTCGAGAAAGTCAGCAAATTTTCAATGCTTAAAATCACAGCAGGCCAAAAAAGACACTCTGGTCTGAACTCAAGTGGCAAAGTTATCACTCCACTCCACTCCCACCAGAACTGACGCACCTCAAGGATGTGTGCTTAGCCCACCGCTCTACTCTACACCCACAACTGTGCCCATGTGAACACTAAGTGCACTATTTAACTTTTTAATATATATATTTTTACTGTAATTTACAGTTTTTATGTATTGCAATGTATTATTGCCACATAATGACAAATTTCATGGAATACGATGGTGATATTAAACCTGATTCTAATCTCATCTCAGCTCTCCCCCATCCCAACTTCAATCAGTCCCCCTCCTCTTCACCAACAATTGCACAACATGGGAGGATAAAAACACTTTTAAATTCTCTTATTCCACGATCATCCAGCAACTCTTTCTGCTGAGTTGCTCGATGCTAAAATGTTTAAAAACAAAGCAAAACCAAATCTCACCCAATACAAAAGCAAAAACACAAGATGCAAAATAGGGTGTCACCTTACAGCCTAGCTGTTAAAGGCCTGCATATTAAGAACAAAACAAAACGAAGGATACCAGCCTGCAATAAACATGTTCCCCACTGTATCCAACATAGAACATCAAGTTTTTCAGCCACACACTTAACACAACAACCTTTTCCAACATTAATCTACTGGTGGTAGCATGGCGAGTTACTTACAGATATTCCTCAGGTGTAAACTTCACACCCACTGCCTCCATACCGCTTTGTACATCTCTACAGTACTTTCCATCAGCCTTTTAGGTGTCGCCACCCACCAGCAATTCCGACTCTCACAATTTTCACTTCATCTTTAGACTCTCTCTGTACCTGGTCCATGCTGGGAATGGCTGGGCCCTATTTCCCAGCAATGTCCGCCCTGCTCAACTTAAAACCAGTTGACCCAATCAGCAACAGTTAGACTACTGCTCGCTCATCTCAGCTTCCTTATCACACCTTAAACAGAAGAGAATCCGCAGATACTGGAAATCCAGAGCAACGCACGCAAAATGCTGGAGGAACTCAGCAGCTCAGGCAGTGGCCATGGAGAGAAGCATCTTGTGCAGGGAAGGGGGGAGCATTGGAGTTCTAATGTTTAACTCTCATTCATTCTTTGGGGCATTCTTCTGTTTTCACGGATGTTTGCGAAGAAAAAGAATTTCAGGATGTATATTGTATACATTTCTCTGACATTAAATGCACCTATTGAAACAGTCAATGCTTTGGGCCAAAACCGTTCATTAGGACTGGAAATAAGGGAGAAGAAGTTGTTTGCTGTTGATTGTACTTACTGCCTTGCACCGGACAAATGGCAGTCATGTTATCCTCCTCTCAACAGCAAATTCGCAAATAGATCCTTTGGGTGAAATCAGCACAGTCCTCAGGTCACACTCATATGAAGCACAGAGTGTTGAGTAGGAACCCAAAACAGCCTTCCTCTTCCCTTGGGACACCTCCAATGGCCTTCTTTTACATCCAACCAAATATATTTAATCTAAACTCTTGAGTCCCAACAACAAAGCTGTGCTGTGCAGTTTTCTATCATCATAATTCAAATCCATTCTTGCAAACCCTGCACCAGCTCTGGAGGGAATGTCGATAGTTAAGGAGCACCTTTCCCCGCAACGCTGGTCAGCATCTCCAAAATCAAGGACAGGACCCGAGAGGGGAAAACTAACAACGGCCTGAGAGGAAACCAGTTTAAACAAAGTGAAACAGACTTGCAGCCTGCTGCTTGAAATAAAGACCTTCCTTGTTCAACACTTTTTGCCAGTCCCACACCAGTGTGAAATCTAACCTCCAAATCGAGGCCCAAAGATTTGCATGACCAAATCCCTCTTTTCAAAACATTACTGCTGGACATCATAGTTCTCGCACCCCAGTACGGGGCTCAAACAATTACCCACCTTAAAAATTACATGGGCCAGCAATCTTTTTATGTGTTTGACTCAAAATCATTAAATCTGTTGTCAATCTATAAAATTCGACCGGAGCGTAGAAACCAATGCGCATGCAAACACAGGGTGTTAGAGATTACAGAAGTGCAGAGAAAATACATTCTGGTCCTATTGTCTTTGGGTTGAAGATTATTCTAACCTCTCAATCCATTACCCTGCTCTTTCAACACCGACAGATTTCCACAACAGGGAGGGATTTTCAACAAGAAAAGTACGGAAACAATCACACGACAACCTTGAAACAAGGGCCCAAGCTATAAAGCAGGAAGAGTGCAATGGTTTCCAAATGCAAGTTGCCTCTGAGCTCAATATTACTTTTTAGAAAAGACAGTGCAACCATTGTTTTATTGGCATCTGGATGAAAAAGTGGACCAGTAAGAGCGGGAGGGCAAATGGAAAAAACAAAAAGTTGGGGTGAGGGAAAACTGTTGGGTTCAGCTAGCTCCGTTTCAGCCTCACGTTTCAGTGCCCGGCCCACAATGTAGACACAGATGGTCCATCAGCAGTGCTGCAGATGAACTTTCACAGTTAAATTATCAAAGCCTTATTTACAGGAGCTTTATTTTAGTGACTGTTTCTTCTTTTCCATTGGTATCACTCACATTTGTACACTGTGATTGTTTCATTTCCCTCTCAGCTTTATTTAAAATAAAGGCCCTCACCACGGTGCCCCCATAAATAGGTCTGTGGCCATGACTCATTTGCCCACTGGAAGTTTAGCTGGATTAACCACTTTTGTGTTTTGTGTATGAACTCACTAAAGAGTCCCTGTATAAATTGTAAATAAAGCATCGGAATTGTAAATTCACACAAAAATCAGCTTTATAAGCAGTGGTAGTATGTGTTAAAGGGACTCTGCACAAGCAAGCACAACTGTTCATTGCATACCAATGCTGCTGGCATACTTTGCTATAAAGTATTGGAACTTTTATAACAGTTGACATGAATTTTACATGCTGCAACAATTATGGTCAAATGACATGAAATAATATTTATTGTATTAATCCATTCCTGGCCCTAATCGTATTCCAGACGACAGCAAGCAAGCTTTTAAACTTCTGAATAATATTTACATATCTAAATTCAAGTGGGTTACAGTGTTCAATTTTTCACCAAAATCTCCACTGATTGAAAAGAGACTGTTGAATTAAAGTGCGATTGGCTTGTACTGTTTAGTATTGAAATTGGGGAATTAGAGAGGGGGTAGATGATACCTACTATGAATACAATTTACTTACATGCACAAAGCCCTAGCGGGAGAAATCTTCCACTGTGCCTCACTGGACTAATAAAATATTGTCTAAAAAGAGACACAAAACCAACATTTCTGTCTGAGCTGAGAAAGAATCTGTTAACAAGGAAGCAGGGTCCGGGACAACAAAGGGATTTCACAATCTGGTGTGACTATCTGGGCACCGCACTTCCTGAAATGCCCTCCACTGGCTGGGGAGATTCGATAGGTGCTTTGCCACTGAATTGCAAGCTTTTCTTTGCCTTTCAATGCACGGGAACGAGCAGCTTAGCCCACACACTAGCTGACTTGCAGCCATTTCAGTAGATGCACAAGATGTTTTGATGGAGAACATCAGCGCGTCTGACAAGTATTCTCTCTTCTGGCTTCAGAGTTAGCAGAACCGGCTGTAAAACTCAAGCAATTTCAATCCGTCATTCAGACGGCAAGAAATGGGCGTCCAGCAGCTGTGTGGATTTAAGAGATGTGTCCCACACAGCAGCTGATCATAGTTTAGTGCACACCCTGCCTGGGTACAGAAGAGAAAGTATAGGAGAGCAAATATAATGCCCAGGTACATAGATTGAAAACCAGCGTAATCTGCAGGATTAAACAGGGATTTTGGAGTACAGAGAGAGATGCTCTTCCCAATCACTTCCCAAAAAAAATCCCAACAGGCTACATCTCTCAGTAAAACAATATTATCAGATTGAATGGAGGGTTTTCCTTTGAAGTTCAAACTGGATTTATAAGGGGCCACTGATTTTATTTTAATTTGCCTTTTAATGAAAAAGAGTTAAATTGCTTACAGACCAACCTGGTAAGCATTTTGCAAAACTGTAGGGTTCAAAAGGCAAATTATTTTTTTAATGGTTAACTTCAAACTCAAGGATCAGGCAACGTTAACAGCCAGTTTATAAACAAAATGCATCTCTCACTCGAGTTTCCTATCTCCTACTTTGATCGGGGTTTATCTGATTATTTTATTAAAATACAGGATTAATTAGCTAACTTCACTTAATTCAGCGCTTGTGGACAGTACACAGTGGACTCGACTGCGAGCAATAATTACCCAGGAACAGTGGCTGGAATTTACTGTGAAACAGACTTACTCTGTGGTCTATCAATAGATGAACACACAAACAATCGCTCCATTTATATCGGATAGGGAGAGAAAAAGTTTTAATATACAAGGAAAAACTGGTTTCTGTAGTTAAGGTTGGCGCCAAACCTCCCGTCAACATTCTTGGATATTTCCCCCTCCTTTTTGAGCTGCCTAGTTTATAATTAACATGTTTAAAAAATATTTACATTTCGCAAATGCGAATGTGACCAGCAGTGAACAGTCTCTTATAACTTCCAAGCCGACTTACGAATTGTCTATCTTTTTAAATATGTTACTAGCTCAGAAGTTTGCAAGGAAAAAGTTTACACTAAAATTATCCAAACTGCAGTCCAATTTGCGTTCAAGTCAGGTTCTATTAAACATGACATATTCGCCAATAACGCGGGTAGCGAGGAGAATTAAAAGCGCTGATGTTGACAAGGGGGTTATTGTTGCTTTGAACTTTAAAACAGGGCATTATGAAAATAGTTAAAGCGGACACAAAATGTTGCAGGATTCCTCGCGTTCAGCGGCAGAACGGGAGATATTGACAAGGCAATTTCAGAGTAAGGATCCTGGTACAGTCGCCCTGGGCAGACCCGACTCGACCCATCGCCCGGCTCCCTGCCCCACTTACAGCGGACTCCTTGGCTTCCTTTTGTTCCTCTGCCTCGGTTCTCCGCTGGGCTCTGGATGGGTACTGTTGACTGGACCGGAGCTTGTGTGTACCCGCTCTCGTCCTCGGGGAAGCAAGAGCGAAGGAGGGAGGAGGGAGAGGGGAAATGGGGATAGGCAGGGGTTACAATCAGAGCTGCCCCGTGCGGAGCGGCTGGTGTCGGCGGCGCGTCTGCTGAGATCCCGGCTTCTTTCCCATTGTAAGCCACTCGCCGGCACTTAAAGGGGCAGGTCTCGCAACCTTTGGCCGACAGCAATCTCATTAAAGGCGCGGGTTGCGCCGCTCTCACGGTGGCCTGAGGAAAGTAAAGTGTTGTACTCTAACCGCCAGGCAGATTAGTCTTTTAGTTTATTCCTTCCTGCTATGATATACGATGATTGAAAAGAAATGGTAATTGCAATGTGACTATTAATTAAAATACTAGCAGAAATCTTGATTCTCTGCGAAAGGGCTTAACATCCAAACTAGACATTTGAACACAAAAGTCAGGACTCGTATTGCAGTGCGTTGCTAAGAGACTGCTATCTTGGTAGGTATGAGATCAGAGAAGTGGATGTGAAAGTCACTATATAAATGCAGGTAGACACCTACAAAATGCTGGAGGAACTCAGCTGGTCAGGAATGGAGAGGAATAAAGTGCCGGTGTTTCGGGCCAAGATCCTTCATCAGGACTGGAAAGGAAGAGGGAAGAAGCCGGAATAAGAATGTTGGGGGAGGGGAGGGAGTATGAGCTAGAAGGGGATAGGTGAAACCTGGTGAGGGGGGAAGGTAGACGAGTGGGGAAGGTGGATGAAGTGAGAAGCTCCGAGGTGATTGGTGGAAAAGGTGATTGTCTGATGAAGAAGGAATCTACCTCAATACTACTAACAACCTTCTACAGCCAGAGCATCCTAATATGCTGCATCACTGTGTGGTACAGAAACTGCACTGCAGCAGACAGGAAGGCTTTACAACAGGTAGTCAAAAACTACCAGCATCACTCATCAAGGACATATATACAGAAACATTCCTGGAAAAAAAAAGACCGGTAACATCATGAAGGATCCTACCTCCCCTGCTCATGGACTGTTTGTCCCAGTCCCATCAGGGAGGAGGCTACATAGCATCCACGCCAGGCCCACCGGTCTCAAAAGCAGTCAGTTCCTAGAGCAGTAAGGATGATCAGCACCTCTACCCGCTAACCACCTCATCACCACTACCTTATCATTTCCTGTCAGAGTCACTTTATGTACAGACTCTCCTGTGCCTAGCATCACCTTATGTACATTTAATCAATCTATGTACATAAGTTATCTTTTGTATTTCTTTCTATTGGTTTTTCATCGTGTTTTTATCTTAGTGTGACTTTTTTGTGCTGCATTAGATCCAGAGTTACATTTGCTGTGTTCTCCTTTACGCTTGTGCAATGGAAATGACTTAAAACCATCTTGAATGTTGAACCTACCTTCCCACTCACCTGGTTTCACCATCAGCTTCTAGCTCGTATTCCTTCACTTCCAACACCGTCTTTGCTCTTCCTTTCCCGTCCTGATGAAGGGTCTCAGCCTGAAATGTTAACTGTTTATTCCTTTCCATAGATGCTGCCTGACCTGTTGAGTCCCTCCAGCATTTTGTGTGTACTACTCTGGATTTCCCCCTCCCATTCCCCTCTTCTTCTATTCCCCATTCTGGCTTCTCACCTGCTCATCACCTTCCCCTCGGTCCCCTCCTCCTTCCCTTTCTCCTCTCCTATCAGATTCCTTCTTCTCCAGCCCTTCATCTTTCTAACTCACTTGGTTTCACTTATCACCTTCTAGCCATCCACTCCCCTCCCCCACCTTTTTATTCTGGCATCTTCTCCCTTCCTTTTTAGTCCTGATGAAGGGTCTCAGCCTGAAACATTAACTGTTTATTCTTTCCATGGTTGATGCCTGACTTGCTGAGTTCCTCCAGAATTTTGTGTGTGTTGCTCTGAATTTCCAGCATTTTCAAAGTAAAGTACATTGCAGGATACTTGGCAGTGTGGAGGAGCAGAGGGATCTGGGGGTACATGTCCACAGATCCCTGAAAGTTGCCTCACAGGTGGATAGGGTAGTTAAGAAAGCTCATGGGGTTAGCTTTCATAAGTCGAGGGATAGAGTTTAAGAGTCGTGAGGTAATGATGCAGCTCTATAAAACTCTGGTTGGGCCACACTTGGAGTACTGTGTCCGGTTCTGGTTGCCTCACTATAGGAAGGATGTGGAAGCATTGGAAAGGGTACAGAGGAGATTTACCAGGATGCTGCCTGGTTTAGAGAGTATGGATTATGATCAGGGATTAAGGGAGCTAGGGCTTTATTCTTTGGAGAGAAGAAGGATGAGAGGAGACATGATAGAGGTATACAAGATATTAAGAGGAATAAATAGAGTGGATAGCCAGTACCCCTTCCCCAGGGCACCACTGCTCAATACAAGAGGACATGGCTTTAAAGTAAGGGATGGAAAGCTCAAGTGGGATATTAGAGGAAGGTTTTTTACTCATTGAGTGGTTGGTGCGTGGAATACACTGCCTGAGTCAGTGGTGGAGGCAGATACACTAGCGAAATTTAAGAGACTACTAGACAGGTATATGGAGGAATTTAAGGTGAGGGGTTATATGGGAGGCAGGGTTTGAGGGTCGACACAACAATGTGGGCCAAAGGGCCTGTACTGTACTGTACTATTCTATGTTCTATGTTCAGAATCACTTGTATTTATAAAACAAGTAGAACAAAAGTTTTATATAGTTATGGAGTCATAGAGAGATTGAGTAGAGAAACAGCCAGCTTGACCCACCATCTATGCTGACCATTAACCACCCTAGTCCTATACTAATCCCATTTTATTTCTTATTCCCAGCATTCCCATCAACTTCCCAGATTTCACCACTACCTATACACTAGGAGTACTTTACAGTGACGGTTAACCTACCAACCTATATATTTTTGGGATGTGGAGGAAATCCAGAGCACCTGAGTGCACCCGAGGGTTCTGAAAGAGGTAGTGGTAGAGATTATGGAGGCATTAGTAATGATCTTTCAAGAATCATCGGACTCTGGCACAGTGCCAGAGGACTGGAAAGTTGCAAATGTCACTCCACTCTTTAAGAAAGGAGGAAGGCAGCAGAAAGGAAATTATAGTCCAGTTAGCCTGACCTCAATGTTTGGGATGATGTTGGAGTCAATTGTTAAGGATGAGGTTACGGAGTACTAAGTGACACAGGCCAAGGTAGGACAAAGTCAGCATGGTTTCCGTCAGGGAAAATCCTGCCTGACGAACCTGTTGGAACTCTTTGAGGAGGTTACAAGTAGGATAGATAAAGGGAATGCAATGGATGTTGTATATTTGGACTTTCAGAAGGCCTTTGACAAGGTGCCACACATGAGGCTGCTTACCAAGTTAAGAGCCCATGGCATTACAGGAAAGTTACTGTCATGGTTAGAGTATGGTAGGAGGCAGTGAGTGGAAATAAAAGGATCCTTTTCTGATTGGCTGCCAGTGACTAGTGGTGTTCCGCAGGGGTCAGTGTTGGGACCACTTCTTTTTGTGCTGTATATCAATGATTTAGATGATGGAATAGATGGCTTTGTTGTCTAGTTTGCAGATAATATGAAGATTGGTGGAGGGACAGGTAGTGTTGAAGAAACAGGTAGGCTGCAGAAGGACTTAGACAGATTAGGAGATGGGCAAGAAAGTGGCAAATGAAATACAACATTGGGGACTGCATGATCACGCACTTTGATAGTAGAAATAAATGGGCACACTATTTTCTAAACCGAGAAAATCCAAAAATCTGAGATGCAAAGGGACTTGTAAGTACTTGTGCAGGACACCCTAAAGGTTCAAGTCGGTGGTGAGGAAGGCAAATGTAATGTTAACATTCATTTCAAGAGGTCTTGAATACAAGAGCAGGGATGTGATGCTGAGCCTTTATAAGGCACTGGTGAGGCCTCACCTTGAGTGTTGTGAACAGTTTTCGGCTCCTCATCTAAGAAAAGATGTGCTGGCATTGGACAGGCTTCAGAGGAGGTTCACAAGGATGATTCTGAGAATGAAAGGGTTATTATATAAGGAACGTTTGATAGCTCTGGGTCTGTAGTCACTGGAATTTAGAAGGATGAAGGGGGATCTCATTGAAACGAATGTTGAAAGGCCTAAACAGAGTAGATGTGGAAAGGATGTTTTCCATGGTTTCTAGGACAAGAGGGCACAACCTCAGGATAGAGGGGTGTCCATTTAAAACAGAGATGCAGGAGAAATTTCTTTAGCCAGAGGGTGGTGAATTTGTGGAAGCTGTGGAGGCCAGGTTGTTCGGTATATTTAAGGCAGAGCTTGATACGTTCTTGATTGGACACAGCATCAAAGGTTATGGGGAGAAGGCTGGGGAGTGGGGCTGAGGAGGGAAACAAGGGATCAGCCATGATTGAATGGTGGGCCAGACCTAATGGGCCAAATGGCCTAATTCTGCTCCTATGTCTTATGGTCTTATGGAAACTTGACCTTCATGGTGAGTTGCAGAGGGTTGTAAACTCAGCCAGCTCCATAATGAGCACGAGCTTCCCCACTATCGTGAACGTCTTCAAAAGGTGATACCTTAAAAAAGTGGCATACATCATTAAAGACCCCCAGCACCCTGGACATACTCTTTTCTGGTTACCACCACCAGAGAGGAGGTACAAGAGCCTGAACACACTCACTCAGCTTTTTAGACCATAAGACATAGGAGCCGAATTAGGCCACTCAGCCCATCAAGTCAGCTCTGCCATTCCATCATGGCTGATTCCTTCATTATCCCCCTTGACACCATTCTCCTGCTTTCTTCCCGCAAATAAGGCAAGTTTTAGGAACAGCTTCTTCCTCTTTGCCATCAGATTCCTGAATGGACAATGAATGCATGAACACCATCTCACTATTTTTGCACTACTTATATATAATTATATATAATTTATTTCTTTATTGTACGTTTAGCATATATATTTATAGTATATATAGCATATTTTATCTGTACTGTATATTTTATTTGCACTGTACTGCTGCTGCAAAACAACAGATTCAATGACATGCTATATCGCTGCCGTTGCTACTGTGTGGTAACCGGAATCTCTGGAGCTGAAGGCCCCAAAATCTTCAGCTTTGCGTGTTTCAGCGGCCGGGGAGAGGTCGAAGGCGCTCGGCAGAGGTTGGCGCTCAGGAGGCTGTATCGGAGAGGCTGATCGGAAGCTCGAGGTTTTCGGACGGATGGACTCAGTGTCGGCTGTGGTTGGCTGCTTCCAAGGCATCGGCAAGTTGACGGTGCCTGGAGGTTTATGGCAGGGAGTTTCTTCCTTTTGCCGCCTGCTATCAGGGACTCGAGAGTCGATCGACTCGGGAATTTGAGACCTTTTTTTTACTGTGCCCATGGTCTGTTCTTCATCAAATTATGGTATTGCTTTGCACTGCTGGAACTGTATGTTATAATTATGTGGTTCTGTCAGTGTTAGTCTTTGGTCTGTCCTGTTTTCTGTGATATCACTCCAGAGAAACGTTGTATCATTTCTTAATGCATGTATGCATTTCTAAATGACAATAAAAGAGGACTGAGTGTTCTCATAATCTAATCTATATCAGTGACCACCACTGTCCATAAGGAGTTTGTATGTTCTCCCTGCGACCACATGGGTTTCCTCCAGATGCTCTGGTTTCCTCGACAGTCCAAAGATTCACTGGTCAGTAGGTTAATTGGTCATTGTAAATTGTCCCGTGAATTGTAGAATTGCAGGAGGGCATTTGGTTCATCAAGTCGCTGTCTGACTTCCTGCCTGTATACAGCATTTTCTGATTTTGTTTCTTATTTTGAGCATTTTCAGTCCATTATTTATAATTATATTTAGTTTACTTTTAGTCAATTAGATTTAATAATTATTTTAGTTAATTAGTTTTAATTATAGTACTCCTTAATGTCAATTTTTGGGGTTAACACGTTGCAATTCACCTTTCCACATGTGCATGGCTGAATTACTATGAAGACTGGCACCCTATAAATCAGGGGTTCCCAACCTTTTTTATGCCATGGACCCCAGGCTGGGAACCCCTGCTGCAAATATAAAACACACATTTACAGGGACTCACATAGCCTTAGAATGCCCCTGATCCCTTAACAGCCAGTTGTAGTATATCTTCATCAGAATAATTCTGATGAAAAGCTATCAACCTGACATATTAACTCTGTTTCTCTATACCACTGCTTAATAGTTCCAGTGTTTTCTATTTTTATTTCAAATTTCAGCATCTGCTGTAGTTAGCAACTGTGTTATTGTTTTAGAGCAGTTACATATCAAAGTATACTGCATTTAGATAGGATGCTTTCAATTATTAACCAATGCACTATAGAAAGCATCTTATCCAGATGCATCTTGGCTTGGTATGCCAATTGCACTGCCCGAGACCACTAGAAACTGTTGAGGACACAGCCTAGCTCATCACCGAAACCAGTCTCCACTATATATTTCTGCTCCTACGTCCTAAGGTATTATGGTCTTATAAACTTCCTAAATAATAAATGCACCACAACCTTTACTTTGAAACATTTTAGAACTTCAATGTATTTATATAACCAACACACACACAAAATGCTGGTGAATGCAGCAGGTCAGGCAGCATCTATAGGAAGAGGTACAGTCAACGTTTCGGGCCGAGACCCTTAGAATTTCCAGCATCTGCAGATTTCCTTGTGTTAATGTATTTATATTGTCAGTTTCAAGTGACAACAGTGTTACAAATAGTAACAATAAATACAGAATGGAAGTTGGCAGCTCATTGTTAATAAATCACCAGCCTGCTGAACACTAACACCATCTAGTCAAAACATTTTACTTTTGCCATTGTGCCTATTAGTTTTTTTGACTGTCTGACATTCATTTACTTGTACTGTCAGTTGTGGTTTGTGTTTGCTTGATGTGCATATTAACATTTAAGGATCCACACAGATTTCAGGCCGTGTAAAAATTTCCTGCTCAAAGCAATGGTTGGTCTGCAAAGCTGTAAAAAAAATTGAGGGAATGTTGCCTTTATACTACTTCAATGCATTGTTCACTACCTCAATGCTTCACAGTGTCAAACTACATATTTGAGAACTCTCAGGAACTCGGAGTTGAGATAAACAAAATGCAAAAAGGGCTTATTTATACAGTGCAATTAAAAAACTGTGATTCAGTTTCAAACAAGGCAGATAAAACTTCTTCAAAGTAATATTTACCTTTTAGTTATTGCAGTACCATGCACACGGACAGTCAACTCTGCCGTGAATGTTTCCAAGCCTGGCTGCAAAAGGGGAAGTGGGCATGGGGCTAATAGTTCCATCCTGTAAAAACCCAGAGCTACAGGAACACCACCAGAAGCTCCAAACACCTCACCGCCACAAGAAAGCAGCATCTATCAACAAAGGTAAGATCTTTAAGGCACTTGGAAATAGGTGTGAGATTGATAAGATCAGAACCAACCCTCACAGAGAACCAATGCGTTGGTGAGTATGTGATGATAATGAATCATCATCGTTTTGTGCCGTGTTGTATGACGTGGGCGATCATAGTCTTTCCATGACCAAAATTGTTCTTGGCAAAATTTTCTACAGAAGTGGTTTGCTGTTGCCTTCTTCTGGTCAGTATCCTTACAAGGTAGGTGACCCCAGCCATTATTATCGTTACTCTTCAGAGGTTGTCTGCCTGGCGTCAGTGGCTGCATAACCAGCGCTTGTGATGTGTACCATCTGCTCATACGACCATCTACCACCTGCTCCTATGGCTTCAAGTGACCTTGATCGAGGAGATGCTAAGCAGGTGTTACACCTTGCCCAAGGGTGACCTGCAGGCTAGCGGAGAGAAGGAGAAACTCACACCTTCTTTCTTAGAGAGCAGATGCATGCAGCATGACAGGTACAACTGAGGTCTAGTTGCTCTGCATAGATGTCCCTGCTACTGATATAAACTCAGTGGGCACTCTATTAGATACACCTGTACACCTGCTCATTAATGCAAATATCTAATCAGCCAATCATGTAGCAGCAACACAATGCATAAAAACATGCAAACATGATTAAGGAGATCAGTTGTTTTTCAGACCAAATATCAGAATGTGGAAGAAATGTGATCTAAATGACTTTGACCGTGGTATCAGGTAGGGCGGTTTGAGTATCTCAGAAACTGCTGATCTCCCAGGATTTCATGCAGAGCAGTCTCTGGAGTTTACAGCAAGTGATGCGAAAAGCAAGCAAAAAAAATCCTGTGAGCAGTTCTGTGGACAAAAACACCTTGTAGACGAAAGGAGTCAGTGGAAAATGGCCAAACTGGTTCTAGTGGACAGGAAGGTGACAGTAGCTCAGATAACCACACGTTACAACAGTGATGTGTAGAAGAGCATCTTTAAATGCGCAACACATCAGACCTCGAAGCGGATGGGCTACAACAGCTGAGGGCCAAAAACCAACACTCAGTGGCCACTTTATAAGGTACAGGAGATAATTAATATGTGGCACTGAATGCATAATAATTTGCACAGTTATCTGAAATAACCCATTAATAAATATAAGCACATTTCTCTGATTCATAGGCAATTTGTCTACATGGAGAAAAGATATTGGTATCTATTTAGATTAATTGAAGTCAATTAAAGTTAGTTGGTTAGACCTAAGAATATACTAGTAAAGCTAATTAAAGCTCTTCAAATGAATCTCAATCATTTTTTCCTTAGACCAAATTAGGGGTCACTCAGTAACAAACATCAGAATGTATTTTGTTTCCCTTGCCACCCTGATATAGCACTATTGTCAAATTCAAGGTAACTTAGTTATCAAAATTATTGGTCACATGTATATGTGACCAATACTACCTTAAGATTCATTTTCTTGCAGGCATTTATAGGAGAATAAAAAAATACAATAAAATTTATGAAAAAGTGGAAATCCCAATATATTTTGTTTTTATGTTTGTTTAAAGATGCAGAACAGAACAATCCCTTCCAGCTCACTGAGCCGTAGCAACCAACAACCCATCTATTTAACCCTAGCCTAATTACAGGACGATTTAGAATGACCAATTAACCTGCTAATTGGTATGTCTTTGGACTGTGGGAGGAAACCGGAGCACCCAGAGGAAACATATGCACACATGGGCAGAACATACAAGTTTTCTTACAAAGGACACCAGAATTGAACTTTGAACTCTAATGGCCCGAGCTGTGATAGCGTCACTTACTGAACTGTGGTACCCACATTCTGGTACAGAACCTCTCTTGTGGAGCTTCACAGTAAGCATGCAGTAAGTCCCAGAGAGGTGAGCAGTGGAGACTATCTGCAATGATCACAGATCACCTTTCAGAAAACCTTCAGGATCAGAATCAGAAGCAGGAATATGTTGTGAAATTTGTTGCAATGCAGCAGTAATACATTGCAGTACCCAATGATAAAAGTTGTAAATTACAGTAAGAGGTATACAGTAGATAGATTTAAAAAGTTAAATTAAATAATAATGCAAAAAAGATGGAAAAAGACCATTCAATATCCATTCAGAAATCCGATGGCAGAGGAGAAGAAGCTATTCCTGAATCGTTGTTTATGCCTTCAGACTCCTGTACCTCCTCCCTGATGGTAGTAATGAGAAGAGGGTGATGGGAATCCTTAATGATGGATGCCACCTTTTTGGGGAAGCACCTTTTCAAGGTGTCCTTGATGCAGGGGCGGTTAGTGCCCATGATGGTGCTGGTTGAGTTTACAACTTTCTGCAGCTTTTCGAGATCCACTGCAGTGGTCCTTCCATACCAGGCGGTGATGCAACCAGTTAGGTTGCCCTCCAGGGTACATCTGTAGAAATTTGCAAGTGTTTTGTTGACATACCAAATCAGCTCACACTCCTAATAAAATATAGCCACTGTCGTGCCTTTTTTGTAACTGAATCAATATGTTTGGAACAGGATAGATCCTCAGAGATGTTGACACCCAGGAACTTGAAATTCATACACTGAATCCCAAAATATTCCACTAGGCAATCCTTCCTTTGTATTAATGCATGCTAACATCTTCCACTGGGAACCCACTCCATAGTGTTGCATTTTACTGAGGGTTAATACTGTTGAGATTGTGTCAATCACCACATGGGAGGGTGGAAAGAGGCTTTTTTCGCTCTTGTTGTTTGGACATACTGCTGAACATTATGAACGTGCTATGTTAGTGCCAGAATGTGTGATGACACTTGCGGGCTGCCACAACTATGTCTTTAGATTTTGTTGGCTGTTAACACAAAAGATCCATTTCACTGTAAGTTTCAAATCTCAATCGGGTGGCATATCATTGTTCTCTGGTTGTATTATTCAAGACTGCCGCTTTCACATTTCATTCCATGGTCCCTGAGTATTTCTACCCTTCTCCTCTGAGTAATTAGCACAGGATTATTGAGTTGGGCCAGTGGCTGGCACTGACGATGGAAACCTCTTCGTCTTTACCTTCTAAGGATCGAGAAATGCTTGTTTCTATTCCAATTCTGCAAGGTTCCAACATAACTGATGAAGCTAAACCAGGATTTTGTAGACTCTGCCACAGAGAAGGCAGGATATACTTGACAGGGCACGTGGTTGAAGAGCTTGGGATGGGCTGCATTCCATCTACCACTTACAATGAGCTTCTGTAACTGATGAGGACGCTTAAGGTCCTCGAGGTATTCTGAGTCCTTTTTGAGTGGTAATGGGGCAGTGATTCCATGGGACAATCTCTGTTTCTCAAAGAGGATTTAAGAACATGATTAACTTGTTTCCTCCGCCCTCTATCAGTGACAGAACTCAAAATAGGGAGGAGTCTAAAATTAGGCAAGTGGATGATCTAGCCTGTGCATTAGAGCTAGTTTGTCATGTTGTCTTGGAGGGAACCCTGATGAAGACTGGAATTGGTTTACCAGTGTAGTATGTACAGAGGTACAGTGTGGGGTGGCATGGCAGCATAGTGGTTAGCACAATGCTTTGCAATACCTGCTACCCGGGTTCAATTGCCATTATTGCCTGTAAGGAGTTTGTACGTTCTCTCCGTGACTGCATGCGTTTCCTCCGGGTGCTCCAGTTTCCTTTCACAGTCCAAAGATATTCTAGCTGTTAGGTTAATTGGTCAGTGTAAGTTCTCCCATGATTAGGCTAGGATCAAATCAGGGGATTGCTGGGCACGGTCGTGAGGCAGAAGCTATCCTCGAGCCTAGTGGTTTGCTTTTGTATATCCTACCCAATGGCAGAGGGGAGAAGAGAAAGTGACTCACTGAACTTGTGAGTGGGTTTGAAAGATTTTACAAAGAGAGCACTGGTGATGCTTCTGAAGCACCCTCCCCGATGTTGCTATCAGACAGGAGGTACAGGAAACTGAAAATCAATACTTCAAGTTTCAACAACAGCTTCTCCACTGCTGTCAGCTTCTCAAACCAACCTGAAAGAACCTAACACTACCTCAGACTATATTCATTTTTCTCTCAACTTGTGCTAATTTATTTATGTTTATGTTAGTTTATTTTGTCATGTAATTTATCTATAATTTACATTAATTTAGGTCCATGCTATCTCATGATTGTTACGTTTATAATATACTCTGCTGCTGCTAACTTCCATGGTATTGGGTGTGTATGCCCATGGCAATAAACTGGATCTGGAAATTGAGGTTCCTCCAGTACGTACCTCCACGTGTTAGAAACATACAACAGAGCAGGTTTCAGCACTGCCTGGATTTTTTGCTGAGTTAGTCTTCAAACATCCCTTTTCACAGACAGCCAAAGGCTGTTCTGGTCCTCAGAGGGTGATGGTGAATTGCATTGCGCTGTCTTTGCTAAGAAATTGCTCTGGATATCTGGAAGGCAGAACAGTGGCACAGAGCCACTGCCTTACAGTGCCGGAGACCCAGGTTCAATCTTGACCTCAGGTACTGTCTGCCTGCATCAGAATCAGGTGTATTATCACTGATATACGGTACCGTGCAAAAGTCTTAGGCATATATGCTGTATTTACTATTCCTGGGGTGCCTCAGACATACGCACAGCACTGTAGTAATTTTATGTATCACATTGTATCGCTGCCACAAAAAAAGAACAAATTTCATTATATAATGAGTGATCATAAATCTGATTCTGATATGGGTCTCTCTTGTGGACTGAGAGTGGGATGAGGCAGGGAGAGGGGAAACATAGAAACATAGAAAATAGGTGCAGGAGTAGGCCATTCGGCCCTTCGAGCCTGCATCGCCATTTATTATGATCATGGCTGATCATCCAACTCAGAACCCCGCCCCAGCCTTCCCTCCATACCCCCTGACCCCCGTAGCCACAAGGGCCATATCTAACTCCCTCTTAAACATAGCCAATGAACTGGCCTCAACTGTCTCCTGTGGCAGAGAATTCCACAGATTCACCACTCTCTGTGTGAAGAAGTTTTTCCTAATCTCGGTCCTAAAAGGCTTCCCCTTTATCCTCAAACTGTGGCCCCTCGTTCTGGACTTCCCCAACATCGGGAACAATCTTCCTGCATCTAGCCTGTCCAATCCCTTTAGGATCTTATACGTTTCAATCAGATCCCCCCTCAATCTTCTAAATTCCAACGAGTATAAGCCTAGTTCATCCAGTCTTTCTTTATATGAAAGTCCTGCCATCCCAGGAATCAATCTGGTGAACCTTCTTTGTACTCCCTCTATGGCAAGGATGTCTTTCCTCAGATTAGGGGACCAAAACTGCACACAATACTCCAGGTGTGGTCTCACCAAGGCCTTGTACAACTGCAGTAGTACCTCCCTGCTCCTGTACTCGAATCCTCTCGCTATAAAGGCCAGCATACCATTCGCCTTTTTCACCGCCTGCTGTACCTGCATGCCCACTTTCAATGACTGGTGTATAAGGACACCCAGGTCTCGTTGCACCTCCCCTTTTCCTAATCGGCCACCATTCAGATAATAACCTGTTTTCCTATTTTTGCCACCAAAGTGGATAACTTCACATTTATCCACATTAAATTGCATCTGCCATGAATTTGCCCACTCACCCAACCTATCCAAGTCACTCTGCATCCTCTTAGCATCCTCCTCACAGCTAACACTGCCACCCAGCTTCGTGTCATCGGCAAACTTGGAGATGCTGCATTTAATTCCCTCATCCAAGTCATTAATATATATTGTAAACAACTGGGGTCCCAGCACTGAGCCTTGCGGTACCCCACTAGTCACCGCCTGCCATTCTGAAAAGGTCCCGTTTATTCCCACTCTTTGCTTCCTGTCTGCTAACCAATTCTCCACCCACACCAATACCTTACCCCCAATACCATGTGCTTTTAGTTTGCACACTAATCTCCTGTGTGGGACCTTGTCAAAAGCCTTTTGAAAATCCAAATATACCACATCCACTGGTTCTCCCCTATCCACTCTACTAGTTACATCCTCAAAAGATTCTATGAGATTCGTCAGACATGATTTTCCTTTCATAAATCCATGCTGACTTTGTCCGATGATTTCACCGCTTTCCAAATGTGCTGTTATCACATCCTTGATAACTGACTCCAGCAGTTTCCCCACCACCGACGTTAGGCTAACCAGTCTATAATTCCCCGGTTTCTCTCTCCCTCCTGTTTTAAAAAGTGGACTTACATTAGCCACCCTCCAATCCTCAGGAACTAGTCCAGAATCTAACGAGTTTTGAAAAATTATCACTAATGCATCCGCTATTTCTTGGGCTACTTCCTTAAGCACTCGAGGATGCAGACCATCTGGTCCTGGGGATTTATCTGCCTTCAATCCCTTCAATTTACCTAACACCACTTCCCTACTAACATGTATTTCACTCAGTTCCTCCATCTCACTGGACCCTCTGTCCCCTACTATTTCTGGAAGATTATTTATGTCCTCCTTAGTGAAGACAGAACTAAAGTAATTATTCAATTGGTCTGCCACGTCCTTGCTCCCCATAATCAATTCACCTGTCTCTGTCTGCAGGGGACCTACATTTGTCTTTACTAGTCTTTTCCTTTTTACATATCTATAAAAGCTTTTACAGTCCGTTTTTATGTTCCCTGCCAGTTTTCTCTCATAATCTTTTTTCCCCTTCCTAATTAAGCCCTTTGTCCTCCTCAGCTGAACTCTGAATTTCTCCCAGTCCTCAGGTGAGCCACTTTCTCTGGCTAATTTGTATGCTTCTTCTTTGGAATTGATACTATCCCTAATTTCTCTTGTCAGCCACGGGTGCACTACCTTCCTTGATTTATTGTTGGGAAAAGGGGATGGGAGAGGGGAGGGAGCAGAAGGCACCAGAGAGACATTCTATAGTGATCAATAAACCAATTGTTTGGATCAAATAACCTTGCCTGGTGTCTCAGGGCTGGGTGTGTCTGCACTTGTGCAACACCCCACCCCTGGCACTGCTTCTCTGCAATGTGTCCCATGCCCCTCCCACGGCGCTCCACCCTCACCATTCCCAACATCTTTTGCTCCTGCCAGATTTACGAACTCGCTCTCCACTCCACTTTACAAACAGAGTACTGTGCTGAAGTCTTAGACACTCTGGCAATACATATGTGCCTAAGACTTTTGCACAGTACTGTATGTCATGAAATTTGTTGTCTTGCAACACCAGTACAAGGCAATACATAAAAGAAATACTATAAGTTACGATAAGAAATATATAAAAGTAAATAAGTAGTGGAAGAAGAGAGCAAAATAGTGCATGAGTACCCCATGAGGTAGTCTTCATGGATCATTCTTCATGAGTACCCCATGAGGTAGTCTTCATGGACCGTTCAGAAATCTGACATCAATGTTAAGTTCTCCCTATAGCTGCATGGACTTTATCCCACATCACAGTTTTCTCCATCATTCCAATGTCATAGGGGTTGGTTGGTTCATTGGCCACCGTAGGTGTTTCTAGAAGCTAAGTGAGTGGCAGAACCTGGGAGAAGTTGATGAAAATGTAAGTGAACAAAAATGGGATTTACATAGATTAGTGTAAATTGATTATTGATGGTCAGCATAAATATAAGGCCCTTTCCCAGGCTATATCGCTCAATGGTGTTGCTGCGTGGCCAAGTGGTTAAGGTATTCGTCTAGTGATTTGAAGGTCGCTAGTTCGAGCCTTGGCTGAGGCAGTGTGTGTGTCCTTGAGCAAGGCACTTAACCACACGTTGCTCTGCGACGACACCGGTGCCAAGCTATATGGGTCCCAATGTCCTTCCCTTGGACAACATCGGTGGCATGGAGAGGGGAGACTTGCAGCATGGGCAACTGCTGGTCATCCATACAACTTGCCCAGGCCTGCTCCCTGGAAACCTTCCAAGGCGCAAATCCATGGTCTCATGAAACTAACTGATGCCTAATCTCTCAATGATAAATAACAAATCTCTCAGTTTGTCCTGGGTATGACTCTAAACTGCAACCAGTGATGAGGCTGTGATTGGGGACTTTCAGAGCTTTGGGGAAAGTGGAGTTACCCTTTAGTCATTCATTGATTGCAGGGCTGCTCTGACCCGGAACCGTAGCACCTGCAAGGGTTCCTGCTTAGGATACGAGCAAAGGCCAACGGCAGATCCGGCAGGTACAGACTGTAATAGTGACCATAACCCAGTAGTATGTATGTAAAAGTAAAATTTAAAAAACTAAAGAAGCAAAAACCTGAACAATCCCTTAACTACTCGCAATTAATTAAAAAAGAAAACTTAAAACAAAAATTTACAATTGAAGTAAGGAATAGATTTCAAAGTCTAGAAATAGAATCTGTTGAAGATGATAGCAATCATGTAGAAATGAAATTTAACTCTCTAAAGGATGCCTTGGTAGAATCAGCAAAGTCAGTGATTCCTAAAAAAGAAAAAAAGCACAAAGAATAAATAGATGACAGATGAAATCAAAAATCTAATGGAAGAAAGGAGACGGAAGAAAGGAGATGGAAGAAAGCAAATTCTATAGAATACAAGTCCTTAGATAAAAAAGTTAAAAGCTTATGTCAGAAAGCCAAAAAAGAAAGGTTAAACCAGGAATGTGAGCAAATAGAAAGAATTCCTATTACTGATCCAAAAAGGTTACATCAACAAATCAAGAATATCACTGGTAAAAAGCTTCTCTGTTCTTCAGGTGGATGTTTGAAAGCAAAGGACAGTACCATTATCATGGAAAAAGATGAACAGATGGACTGAGTATATTCAGGAATTGTTTGAAGACGATCGAGGTGAAAAACCAGAAATTAAGAAAATCATTGCGGGTCCAAGTATTTTAAAATCTGAAGTTCATAATGGAATAAATAAGATGAAGAAAGGAAAGGCAGCGGGTCCTGATGAATTAGTAATAGAACAAATTATCGCCCTTGAAGATTATGGAATTGAAAAACTTACTGATTTAATCAATGACATTTATGAGACTGGAATAATATCAGAAGAGATGAAAAAATCAGTATTTATCACTCTTCCTAAGAAACCTGGAGCAATAGAATGTGAATGACATAGGATCACAAGTTTAATGAGTCATATCACCAAGATACTTCTAAGTATTTTGATGACAAGAGCTAAAAGTAAGATACAAGCTGAAACAGGTAAAGAACAATGTGGTTTTGTGAAAGTCAAAGGTACAAGAAACGCAATATTGATGTTAAGGATGCTATCAGAGAGAGCTATTCAAGTGCAAAAAGATTTGTTTGTTTGTTTAATTGACTACCCAAAAGCATTTGATAAAGTGCAGCACAATAAGTTATTTGAAATATTACAGAAAACTCCAGATCTAGATTCAAAAGACCTTCGCCTAATCAGAAATCTGTACTGGGAACGAACTGCCACTGTAAGAATAGATGGAGAAGTGAGTCAGTTTACAAACATCAAGAGAGGCATTAGACAACGGAGTGTTTTCTCCCCTGATTTATTTAATGTGTACAGTGAAACAATATTACAAAAAATAAGAGACATCTTGGGAATCAAAGTTGGCGGTGAAAACATCAATAATTTCAGATATGCAGATGACACTGTTTTAATTGCAGGTACAGAGGAAGAACTACAAAACTATATTGATATAGTTGTTGAAGAAAGTGCAAAAATGGGTTTATCTATCAATTGCAAAAAGACAGAATGTATGGTGATATCCAAAAAGAAGGAGAATCCTATCTGCAGGCTGAGAATAAATGGGGAAGACATAAAACAAGTACAGAACTTTTGCTACTTAGGAAGCTGGGTGATATCAGATGGCAGATGCGACATGGATATCAAAAAAGAATAGATTAGATTAGATTAGGTTAGATAATGAGGACACGCAGTCCTCTTTTATTGTCATTTAGTAATGCATGCATTATGAAATGATACAATGTTCCTCCAGTATGATATCACAGAAACACAAGACAAACCAAGACTGAAAAACTGACAAAAAAATATATAATTATAACATATAGTTGCAACAGTGCAAAGCAATACCGTAATTTGATAAAGAACAGACCATGGGCATGGTAAAAAAAGGTCTCAAAGTCTCTCGAAAGTCCCATCATCTCAGGCAGATGGTAGAAGGAAGAAAAACTCTCCCTACCATGAACCTCCAGCGCCACAAACTTGCCGGTGCAACACCCTGGAAGCACCCAACCACAGCTGACTCTTGAGTCCGTCCGAAAACTTCGAGCCTCCGACCTACCCTCCGATACCAAGCACCGAGCACCATCTCTGCCGAGCACTTCGACCCCGGTCCCGGCACCAGGCAATAGGCAAAGCCAAGGATTTGGGGCCTTCCCCTCCGAAGATTCTCGATCGCACAGTAGCAGCTGCAGTGAAGCGGGCATTTCAGAAGTTTCTCCAGATGTTCCACCGTGCTTCTCACGTCTATCTCCATCAAATCAGGATTGTGCACGGTACCTACTTAACAAATACTGATATCATTTCAGAGTGGCCGCACACGTTGCATCGCACCGCCATCTTCTCCTCCCCTCCTTTTAGGAATAGGGATGGCAAAAGATACCTTTACGAGAATGAAGAGTATACTGACCAATACGAAACTAGGCATGACAACCCGCCTCAGAGTACTGAAATGTTACGTTTATCCAGTTATGTTATATGGCTCAGAATGTTGGACAAAATCTAGTAAAATGAGGAAACGAATTGTAGCAGCAGAGATGTGATTTTTGAAGAAGATGCAAAGAATATCATGGACAAAACGAATATCTAATGAAGATGTCATGAACAAAGCAAACACTAAAAGAGGAATGATGTATGAGATCATGAAAAGGCAATGTAACTTCATTGGACATGTGATTAGGAAAGAGGAGTTAGAATGCATGATAATTATGGGAAAGATTGAAGGGAAGAAAGCAAGAGGAAGACAAAGACAAATGATGATGGAGATAGCAGCCAGAGAACTGGAAATGAATACCAATGAATTGATCCACTTGACCCGAAACAGGAGTGTGTGGGCCATGGCAGTCAAAGCTCAAACTGGGCACGGCACCTGATGATGATGATGATGATCTCGCAATGACTTTCAACATTTTCCAGACTGTCATTGTGAACCTTTATTATCTGATGTTGGTATTGTACGGCAGAGGAAAGTTGGTCAAGGACCTTTGTTTTGTGGATGTTTAGATTAAGGCACTTTCTCTGTCATATGCCAGCAAACAAGTTGATGATAACTTGGATCCTGTCTCCAAACAAGCTTCTTGAGAATATTACTTTGGCCAGTCTAATCAACAGATAGCTCCACTGAACATCACTGAGATGGTCATAGTCATACAGAACAGAAACAGGCCCTTTGGCTCAACTAGTCCACGCTGACCAGGATGCCCTGTCCAAGCTAGTCCCATTTGCCAGTCGTAGTAACATTTGCAACCCAAACTGTCTTTTAAAAGTTGCTATTACACTTGCCTCAACAAATTCCTCTTAACACCTTTTATAACATTATAAATTTATAACATTAAGATCCTGGCAATTCTGGACAATGTTTCTCAACCTCTGCATGCCACCTTGCTGAACAGAGGAGCACTTTTAGTAATAAACTAAGACAACCGCTCCACTCCAAAGAGCGCTATATGAGGACACTCTTACCCTTGGACATTAGACTTTATAATGAGTCAACATATAGCTGGGAAAGTGATGATCCCCTCCTGTTGGACTGTTGGAAGTAACTTATTTTTTATTCTTTTTACTTCTCTTCCAATATTTATATATCTTGTAATATACTTGTAATACTACTGTGACACTGTAATTGCTTTTGGGATCAATAAAGTATTTATCTACCTATAGGAGTTTAGACATTATCTTGCAGTTTTACATGACATGGTGATATCACCCCTGGAGTATTCTGCAGAGTTTTGGTTTCCCTGCTGAAGGAAAGATGTCTTTAAGCTGGAAAGAGTGTAAAGAATGTTGCCAGGATTTGAGGGGCTCAGTTACAGGGACAGATAGGACAAGCTAGGGCTTTGTTCCTTAGAGAGTAGGAGACCGAAAGGTGAACTTACAGAGGTGCATAAAATCATGAGCCTAGATCGAATGAATGCAGTCTTTCAATGGTTCCGTGTCCAATTTAATATCAGAGGATGTATGCAATGTACAACTTGAATCTTTACTCTTCACTGATGTCCATGAAACAGAAGGAAAACCCCAAAGAATGAATGACAGAAAGTGTTAGAACCCCAAAGCCCCCCTCCCCTTCCCACACACAAGCACCGCCACCACCCACCATGCTAGCAATAGCAAAGCACCCACAGACCATGATCTAGAGTCCATCAAAAACTGTCCTTCCCAACACTTTGACATCACAAACAGGCTCTCTCTGACTACCGAAGGAGAGAGAGCTATCACTCCTGCAACAGAGGAGTGGGAGACAAACTGCTCACTGTTTCGATTCCAAAATCTGCGGTGTTGCTTATTCGAATTCCACCCCCCCCTTCCCCGCGACTCGAGGGCCTTCTTTCAACAGCAGCATACATTGCTGCCTCAATCTCCCACAATGCTTCAGTCGGCGACACCAGCAAGGAATTGGGTAGTCCACAGGCCCGCACCCCAAAGGCGCACATCATCCAGGCCGCACCCGGAGATCCCAAAACGCAGGCTACTCAGCAAGTTCTGAGAGTGAGAACCCACCGCAGTTTAAGTGCAGCTGTAGATCACGGACTCTGACAGGACCCCAGCTACCTTGGTTTCCCAGAAACAGGACAACTCTGCCTCGATGTTACAGTCTCCCACAATGCTTCAGCCAGTGACACCAGCAAGGAGTCAGATTGTCCACAGGTGCACATCATCCAGGCCACACCCGGAGATCATGGAACAGCTGGAGGCTATAGGTTTAGCGAGTAGAGGAAAGATTTAAAAGGGACTCAATGGACTACTTCTTCCTGCAGAAGGTAGTGTCCGTATGGAATGAGCTGCCAGAGGAAATAGTTGAGGCAGGCCAAACAATGATATTTCAAAGGCACTTTGATAGGTACATGAACAACACACACAAAATGCTGGAAAAAAAATCACCAAGTCAGGCAGTATCTATGGAGGGAATAAACAGTTGAAGTTTTGAGCCGACACCCCCTCATCAGGACTTCTTGGCCTGAAAGATTGAATGCTTATTCCCTTCCATAGATGCTCCTAACTTGTTGAGTTCCTCCAGCAGTTTATGTGCATTGCTCATGATTTCCAGCACCTGTATAATCTCTTGTTGTCTACGGACAAGTACATGGATAGGAAGAGGTGAGAAGGAAACGGGCCAAATACAGGCAAGTGGGACTAGCTTAGGAGGCCTTCATGGTTGGCATGGATGAGTTGGGCCGAAGGGCCTCTTGCCCTGAGGTATCACTCAATGAACCTAATGAGTGAAGCCGCCTCCACAACTCAGTGGCAGTGCATTCCCGTTTCTACCACACGCTATTAAAAAAGTTGGTCATTATGAGGTTATTCCACCAGCTACCATTATTCCATGAATTCCCAATGAGCATAGTGGATGCTCCCTCACCCCAATAAACACCTTGATGTCACAGGTTATCAGTTCAGACTCAGCGTCATGACCCGAGATGTCAACGATCCCTCTCTCCCCACAGATGCTGCCTGACCTGCTGAGTTCCTCCAGCATTTTATCTCCAGTTGCTAGATTCCAGCATCTGCAATGATACCCTTTAAGGAGTGGGGGCTTTCTCAGGGATGCACTGGGTATATTGGTACAGCACTGTGCACATATATATAGCCGGGGTGCCTCAGAGTTTTGCACAGCTCTGAAGTAATTTTATATATCACACTGTACCGCTGCCACACAAAAAAGTACAAATTTCAAGACATATGTGAGTAAAGATAAACCTGATTCGGATATGGGTCTCTATTGTGGACTGAGAGTAGGAAGGGGGCAGGGAGAAGGGAAATCATGGTTGGGAAAAGGGCAAGGGAGATGGGAGGGAGAGGGGAGCACCAGAGGGAAATTCTGTTTGGAATGAAATGACCTTGCCTGGGGTCTCAGGGCCAGGTGTGCCTGCAGCCATGCCAACCCCTGCCCTGGCACTCCTTCTCTGCCAGCTGTCCCACAGCCCTCCTTTGTGTTTCATCCTCGCCATCCACAACATCCTTTGCTCCTACCAGATTTACAGACTCACTCTATATATATATATATATATACCAAACACTTTTCCACAGTGCTATACAAGCCCAGGCCATGGGTCTAGGGCTCTGCATTCCCAGAAACCTCTTGAGGCTTCATTACCCTTAGAAGCTAAGTGAACTTTCATTGACAATTTTTATAGCTTTCTAATTTAATTATCTCCATTTTATTAAATTCTCCAGTGGGCTTTCGTGACCATATGTGCTGTGCACTATTGCTAATGTGTTGTGCCCCTTGGCCCTGGAGGAGCCCTGTTTCATTTGGCTATATTTATGTAAGGCTGAATGATAATTAAACGTGAACTTTAGCTTTCACAATCCCCTGAGGGAGCTGAACACGTCACATTGCTCTCTTGCAAGGGTGGCGAAGATATGGCACAGGTGCCCAAGATGGCAGGTGCCAAATTTTTCTTTTCACGTGGTATGGCTCGACTCTTCAAACCCCACCCACAATTAAAAAGATACATAATGATTGTCTTTGTAGTCAAATGAGGCAGTAAATGATTTTTCACATCTCGCGCCAACTGGGCACCAGCTAGACAGTTACGAGAACACATGACATTGGATGATATGTATCGACATCAGGATTTGGATAGGCAATGGTTACATTAATAATACTATTTAGAAATAATGTTACTTTTCAATTGTCTTTTTAAAAGCTTAATTTTAAAATTTTGATCAGATTTTCTATAATGCTTTATTTATTTCAATCTGGCTTTTTTATACTTCTATTAATAGTAGAATAATGCATGCACATAAATAGGCAACAGAACATCCTTTTTCCTTAAAAATCCATAATTATTATTGCTAGTTCATTAATCAATAGTAATCTTTGTTCAAAATTAGAAGAAAATATTTTTTTAGAAGGTTCTTGCCAATTTGGAGACATGCTCTCTAAAAGGTTCACCACCCTGCTCTATCGCATCTCCCATTCGGTTCTAAGGACATAAACCTTGCCTTCTCCTGTCTATCCATCTAATGAAAGTCCACAGACTGAGTTGGAGACAGTCCCTTGTGGACTTTACCCGTCAGTTTCAAAAAGTGAGCATGGCTCGTCAGGACTTGTCTGCGGAATGGGAGATAGCTTGGGTTAATAATAACTAGGGCTAATAATAACTAGGATTAATTAGCAGGGGTCAATAAAAAGAAGCAGGGTTTGAGCGGAGCAGCCATTGTTGGAGAGGACAGTGTTAGAGTGGTCAGGCTTTGGCTCAATAGGCTTGGGCAAGTACAGCCTCAGGCTAGAACTTAAGGTTGAGAAGTTAGAGGCATAACAAGTACAGGCAGGTTGGTACTTCAGGCAGTGGAATGCTCCTTCTGTGAGATATGGGATTTCAGGGTACATAACGATCTTCCTTTACAAAGCCAACCTCGGCTCCTGACCAACAAGGTCAAGGAACTGGAGCTGGAATTGGATGCACTCAGGATCATCCAGAAGGCTGAAAACTTCACAGATGAGTTTTTACTGAGCTGGTCACACCCAGAGTTCAGGCTTCAGACTGTAGATGGGTGACCACCAGGAGCAGTAACTGAAGTAAGCAATTAGTTCAGGTTTCCCCTGTGACTATTCCCTTCAGCAACAAGTATGCCCCTTTGATTACTGCCGGAGGGGATGACCTACAGTGGTGCAGCAACAGCAGCCGGGCTAGTGGCACTCTGGCTGGCTCTGAGGCTCAGCAGGGAAGTGTAACGTCAGGTAGGGGGGTAGTGATAGGAGACAAATGGTGTCCTGCAGGGTCCCATATTGGAGCCACTTCTTTTTACATTATCTGTTAACGATTTGGATGACTTTGTGGCCATGTTTACAGAAAATACAAAGATAGCTGGAAGGACACCGAGTGTTGTGGAAGCAGGGACTCTGTAGAATGGGGAGAAAATTCAAAAACCAGAGCAGTAAATGGACCTGAGAGCTCTTGTGCGGGATTCCCTTTAGGTTAATTTGCAGGTTGAGTTGATGGTAAGAAAGGCAAATGCATTGTTAGCATTGATTGCAAGGAAACTTGAACATCAAAGCAAAGATGTGATGCTGAGGCTTTATAAGGCATTGATCAGTCCATACTTGGAGTATTGTGAGCAGTTTTGGGCCACTTACATAATAGATGTTCTGGAATTGGAGAGGGTCCAGAGGAAAGTTCACAAGAATGATTCCAGGAATGAAAAGGTATGAGGAGCATTTGGTGGTTCTGGGCCCATACTTTCTGGAGTTTAACAGTCATAGTCATAGTCATACTTTATTGATCCCGGGGGAAATTGGTTTTCGTTACAGTTGCACCATAAATAATTAAATAGTAATAACACCATAAATAGTTAAATAGTAATATGTAAATTATACCAGGAAATAAGTCCAGGACCAGCCTATTGGCTCAGGGTGTCTGACCCTCCAAGGGAGGAGTTGTAAAGTTTGATGGCCACAGGCAGGAATGACTTCCTATGACGTTCTGTGTTGCATCTCGGTGGAATGAGTCTCTGGCTGAATGTACTCCTGTGCCCAACCAGTACATTATGTAGTGGATGGGAGACATGGTCCAACTTGGCATGCAACTTGGACAGCATCCTCTTTTCAGACACCACTGTCAGTTCCATCCCCACAACATCACTGGCCTTACGAATGAGTTTGTTGATTCTGTTGGTGTCTGCTACCTTCAGCCTGCTGCCCCAGCACACAACAGCAAACATGATCATACTGGCCACCACAGGCTCATAGAACGTCCTCAGCATCGTCCGGCAGATGTTAAAGGACCTCAGTCTCCTCAGGAAATAGAGACGGCTCTGACCCTTCTTGTAGAATGATGGGGGATCTCCATGAAACTTATTGAATATTGAATAGACTGAGTGGATGTGGAGAGGACGTTTCCTATAGTGGGTGACTCTAGAACCAGAGGGCACAGCCTCAGAACAGAGGGATGTCCATTTTGAACAGCAATGAGAAGGAATTCCTTCAGCTAAACGATGATGAGTTTGTGGAATTCATCGCCATGGACGACTGTGGAGGGCAAGTCATCAAGTATTTACACAGCAGAAGTTGATAGGTTCTTGATTAATTAGGGTGTCAAAGGTTACAGGGAGAAGGCAGGAGAATAGGGTTGAGAAAGATAATAAATCAGCCATGATGGAATAGCAAAGCAATCTCAAATGGACAGTGCCCTAATCCTGTTCCTATGTCTTATGGCCATATGGGCTTATATACGTAAGATTAGTTTATATACGTACATAATAGAGCTTTGACCAGTGGCCAATCAGGAAATTGGCTGCTTGGAGAAGAGGGGACATAAATCAAATCCACTGCCCAAAGATAAAAGGTAGAAGCAGGTGGCGGCAGTGTGATAGAGCTTTGACCAATGACCAGTCGGCATTTGGGATTGATTAGTAACAGCAAACCAAAGGAAGGATGGGGCAAGTGCAGCAGCCATCGTCACAGCGGCCATCATTTGGCTGAATATGGTGCAAGTGGTCATCTCAAGGCTTTAGCTCTGGGAGGCTTCAGCAAAGAGAGGCTTTGAGAAAGCAAAGGAAAGAAAAGTTCAAGGAACATACTTGGTAAGCTAGGACAGTAGAGATAACAGGCAGGACAGTGCAATGATCCTCCTGCAAGCTTAGGGAGGACAGGGAGACCTCCAGTATCCCTGACTACAACTGTGAGAAGTGCGTCCAGCTGCAGCTTCTAACAAACTGCATTAAGGAGTTGGATCTAGAACTGGATGAACTCCAGATCGTTTGGGAGGCTGAAGGAGTGATAGATAGATAAAGAGGTAGTTACACCCAAGGTGCAGGACACAGGAAACTGGGTGACAGTCAGGAAGGGCAAAGGGATTACACACCAGTGCAGAGTACCCCTGTGACCATCCTCCTCGACAACAGGTATATCACTTTGGATACTATCGGTGGGGTGGGGGGGGGGAGCGACCTAACAGAGGAAAGTCACAGTGGTCAAATCACTGGCACTGAGTCTGCCTCTGTGACTCAGAAGGGAAGGCGGAAGAAGAGGCATGTTGTGATGATAGGGGATTCATTAGTTAGGGGAATGGACAGGAGGTTCTGAGGGCAAGAACAAGATTCCCAGATGGTATGTTGCCTCCGGGGTGCCAGAGTCCGGGATATCTCAGATCGAGTCCTCAGCATTCTTAAGTGGGAGGGTGAACAGCCAGAAGTCATGGTCCATTAGGTACCAATGATATAAGCAGGACAAGTGACAAGGTTCTGTACGGGGAGTACAGGGAGTTAGATGCTAAGTTAAAGGGCAGGACCTCCAGGGCTGTGATCTCAGGATTGCTACCCATGTCACGTGCTAGTGAGGCCAGAACTAGGAAAATTATACAGTTTAACATGTGGCTAAGGAGTTGGTGTAGGAGGGAGGGCATAAGATTTTTTGATCATTGGGCTTTTTTCCAGGGAAGGTGGGACCTGTACATAAGGGACGGTTTGCACCTGAACTGGAGCAGGAATAATATCCTAGCGGGAAGGTTTGTTAATGCTGCACAGTGGAGTTTAAACTAGAGTTGCAGGGGGATGGGAACCAGAGTGCCAGAGCAGTTAGTGGAGAGGTTGGCAAGACTCAGACAAAGTTAGTAATCAAAAGGTTGAGCATGATGCGACAAAATCGGAAAGGGTGAATACAGGACTGAAGGTGTTGTATCTGAATTCATGCGGTATACGGAATAAGGTAGATGAACTTGCAGCACGGTCGCAGATTGGCAGGTATGATGTTGTAGGCATCACTGAATCATGCTGAGAGATTATAGCTGGGAACTTAATGACCAAGGGTATACATTGTATCGAAAGGATAAGCAAGAAGGCAGAGGGGGTGGCGTTGCTCTGACGGTAAAAAGTGAAATCAAATCATTAGAAAGAGGTAACGTATGGGTGGAGGGTGTTGAATCATTGCGGCTAGAGTGATGGAACCACAGGGGTAAAAAGACCCTGATGGGAGCTGAATACAGACCCCCAATCAGTAGTAAGGATATGGCCTACAAATTACAACAGGAAATAGAAAATGCATGCTAAAAGAGCAATGTTACAATGGTCATAGAGGACTTCAATATGCAGATAGATCGGGGAAATTAGGCTAGTGCTGGATTATAGGAGGGGGAATTTCTACAGTGTCTATGAGATAGCTTTTTAGAGCAGCTCATGGTTGAGCCCACTTGTGGATCAGCTATTCTGGGGTTGTGCAATAAACCAGAATTGATTAGAGCTTAAGGTAAAAGAACTCTTAGGGGTGACTGATAATAATATGATTGAATTCACCCTGAAATTTGAGAAGGAAAAGCTAAAGACAGACGTATCAGTATTACAGTGGAGCAAAGGGAATTACAGAGGCATGAGAGAAGAGTTGGCCAGAATCGATTGGAAAAGAAAACTGGCAGGGATGACAGCAGAGCAGCAATGGCTGGAATTTCTGGAAGCAATTCGGAAAGCATAGGATATATACTTCCCAAAGAGGAAGAAGTATTCTAAAGGAAAGATGGCATGACCATGGCCTACAAGAGAAGTCAAAGCCAACATAAAAACCAAAGAGAGGGCATATAATAGAGTAAAAAATTGGTAGGAAGTTAGAGGATTGGGAAGCTTTTGAAAAACCAACAGAAGGCAACTAACAATTTATTAAGCAAGTAAAGATGGAATACAAAAGTAAGCTAGCCAATAATATTAAGGAAGGTACCAAATTTTCTTCAGATACATGAAGTGTAAAAGAGAGGTGAGAGTGGATATCAGACTGCTGGAAAACAATGCTGCTGAGGTAGTAATGAGGGACAACAAAATGGCAGATGAACTGAACAAGTATTTTGCATCAGTCTTCACTGTGGAAGACACTAGCAGTAAGGTGAAAGTTCCAGGTGTCAGGGGGTATGAAGTATATGATGTTACCAAAATAAGAGAGAAGGTTCTTGGGAAACTGAAAGGTAGGTAAGTCACCTGGACCAGATAGTGTACACTCCAGCGTTCTGAAAGAGGAGGCTGAAGAGATCATGGAGGCATTACTAATGATCTTTCAAGAATCAAAGTGGTTGATGATGTGTACTTGAATTTTCAGAAGGCTGCTGACAAGGTACCACACATGAGGCTGCTTAACAAGCTACATGGTATTACAGGAAGATCGTAGCATGGATAAATCAGTTCCTGATTGACAAGAGGCAAAGAATCAGAATAAAGGGAGCCTTTTCTAGTTGGCTGCCAGTGACCAGTGGTGTTCCACAGGGGCCTTTGTTGGGGCCGATTCCATTTTTGTTATATGTCAATGATTTGGATGATGGAATTGAAGGTTTTGTTGCAAAGTTTGCAGACAATGATAAGATAGATGGAGGGGAAGGTAGTTTTGAAGAAGTTGAGAGGCTACAGAAGGACTTAGACAGATTAGGAGAATGGGCAATGGAATGGCAGATGGAATACAGTGTTGGGAAGCGTGTGGTCATGCACTTTGGTAGCAGAAATGAAAGGGTTGACTAACTTCTACAAAAAACTGATGGATTCCCTGAAGATTAATTTTCAGGTTGACTCTGTGGTGAGGAAGGCAAATGCAATGTTAGCATTCATTCCAAGAGGACTAGAATATAAAAGCAAGGATGTAATGTTGAGACTTTAAGAATCATTGGTGAGGCCTCACTAGGAGTATTGTGAGCAGGTTTGGACCCCTTATCATAGAAAGGATGTCCTGAAACTAGAGAGGATTCAAAGGAGGTTCACAAAAATGATTCCAGAATTGAATGGCTTGTCGTATGAAGAGCATTTGTTGGCTCTGGGCCTGTATTCACTAGAATTCAGAAGAATGAGGGTTGACCTTATTGAAACCTATCGGACAGTAAAATACTTGACAGAGTGGATGTGGAGATGTTTCCTCTGGTTGGAGAGTCCAAGACTAGGGTCACAGCCTTGAATAGAGGGGCTTCCTTTTAGAACAGAGATGAGGAGGAATTCCTTTTGCCAGAGAGTGGTGAACCTGTGGAATTATTTGCCACAGGCAGCTGTGAAGGCCGACTCATTATGTTTAATTCTTGATTGGTCAGGGCATGAAGAGATATGGCAAGAAGGCAGGAGACTGGGGCTGAGAGGAAAATTGGATCAGCCATGAAGAAGTGGCGGAACAGACTCGATGGGCCAAATAGCCTAATTCTGCTCCTGCATCTAATGGTCTTATAGACTGTATGTTCATAAAGTGACACTTGGGGCAGGAATATCTGTACATAAGGTGACTCTGACAGGATATGATAAAATGACACAGTGGCTCTTGGCAAGGAGAATTCTTCTAGGTAGCAGTGGGACATAGGAAAACATAGTAGGACAGTGACTGTGTCAGCATAGGTGCATATCTGGTACCGAAGGTTACAACAACCTACTTGTCTACTAATGTTCCAGCTCTGCATCACATTCAACAATAGGTGCATAAACCAGATAACTCAAGGTATTGTTAATAGTCCTGTTTGTTGTTGCTCATTTGCCTTTTGCATCACTGAACTGTCAGCTGACCTCATCCCAGGAGGCTCCAAATTTCAGACAGAGCTAACACAAGCGGCAGAAGGTGAGGCATCTATTTTCTCTTTGTCTAGAACAATCCATTCCCCTTCAAATTCCTCTTGCATTACCTACTGCACAATTGTTGAGGTGACAACAAAGCCATTAGCAATCATCTGTCAGAGGGAGAGAGAGAAAAAAAGCCGGGTGCTTTGAATTCCACAGACGCATCAACAAAAGAGTCTGGTGTGAATGCATGGGAGCCACATGTAGAAGGATTCAATTATGTTGGGTGGTCAGAGTTGCTTTCATCTGTTCCTTTGAATTTGTCGCTCTCTCGCCCCCCTTTTGTGTCACACATAATAGATGTAGAGATGGAGTTTCAGTTGAGGCAAGCCTTCCTTTGGTACGAAGATTCGGTGGCCACTTTATTAGGTACCTCCTGTCAATGTTGCGGTTCTCGCTGAGCTTAGCAATTATCTTGCAGACCATTCGAGGTGACATTCTCAGAGCATAGTTGTTGGTGTTTCTCTCTGGAACCGTTCGCTTGCCTCAGTCCTGACTGGCTACCCCTTCAGCTGACCTTTGAGTTCTACAGGCTCGCATTTCTTCGGCTCTTAAGGGATAGTAGACAGCATCTATTTCAATGTTGTTTACAGAGTTATCAGACGAGAACCACGCTTCTAAAAACTCTTGTGCCTGCTTTGTGCTTGCCTGCGCCAGAACCTTGGCGGTGTCCGAGTTGAAGTGGTGACCGAGATCAGCGACAGTGGATCATGTCTCCATACCACCAGTTTGTGTTCCCGTAAGCAAGTTGAGAGTTTACCTCCTGTACCTAATAAAGTGGCATGTTCATGGTCTTCTGCTGCTGTAGCCCGTCCGCTTCAAGTTTCGATGTGTTGTGCGTTCAGAGATTCTCTTCTGCACGTCACTTGTAATGTATGGTTACTTGAGTTAGTTTTGCCTTCAAGTCAGCTTGAACCAGTCTGGCCATTGCCCTCTGACCTTTCTCATTAACGAGGCGTTTTCACCCACAGCACTGCTGCTCACTGGATGTTGTTTTGTCTTTCACACCATTCTCTGTAAACTCTGGAGACTGTTGTGAATGAAAATCCCAGTTTCTGAGACACTAAAACCACACTGTCTGGCACCCGCAATCATTCCACAGTCAATGTCACTGAGATCACTTTTCTTCTCCATTCTGATGTTTGGCCTGAACCTCTTGACCACGCTTGCATGCTTTATGCATTGAGTTGCTGCTGCATGATTGGCTAATTAGATATTTGCATTAATGAGCAGGTGTACCTAATAAAGTGGTGACTGGGTGGTCAGGTCTCTTGAATCTGCCTCTCCGTGTCCTCTTGTGTGATGTATACAATCGGAAGCACAAGTGGAGTTTCGTTTTGGGAGGTGGGTTGCAAGTATTTCTTTGGTACATACATTCCTTGCAGAGAGCTGAGAGAAGTTAGTAAGAGAAATAAAAGCATGTGCACCCTCAAGCCGTTCAAACTCCTTTTAAGTGTTCAACTGATGTATAAAAGAAATGTCAGATATTCTGGGCTTTGTTTGTGAGAATTTATGTATATAATAGACCCAGCAAACAGGCAAGACTGCATTTCCAGGGTCAGGCCAACTCTAAATCCCGGCTACACCCAGAGAACAAGAAATAACAATGCTGAGAATGTGCTGTAGTGTTTACATGTCTCTATTGTACTTCATCAGACAGATCTCCCAGCAGGTAGATCGGTGCAAGCCCATTGTATTGGTCTGCTGCTGCAAAAGGCTACCTTTCATGACATTTATACCCTGGGTATGTATGCCTACGACAATAAGCTTGAATTTCAAGTGCTGCTGTGTGTAAACCATGCCTCAGAAACATACATAGGAGCAGATACCACCATTGCCTGGTACACCATGAACTTTGTGCTGAGTCTGGGGTCTTAGTGTTCAAACTGTCGTTTCATAAGACTATAAGACCTTAAGATATCCTGTAGGAGCAGAATTAAGCCGTTCAGCCCATCAAGTCTTCTCCACCATTCGATTATGGAAGTTTTTGAGTGTTTTTGTTGACATACCAAGTCACTTCAAACTCCTAATGAAGTATAGTTGCTGTCTTGCCTTCTTTATAGTTACTTCGATATGTTGGGAACAGGTTAGGTCCTCAGAGATCTTGACACCCAGGAACTTGAAACTGCTCATTCTCTACACTTCTGATCCCACTATGAGGATTGGTGTGTGTTTCTTCGGCTTTCTGAAGTCCACAATCAGCTTTTTCGTCTTACTGATGTTTAGTGCAAGATTGTTGTTGCAACACCACTTCACTAGTTGGCATATCTCACTCCTGCACACCCTCTTGTCACCATCTGAGATTCTACCAACAATGGTTGTATCATCAGCAAATTTATAGATGGTATTTGAGCAATGCCTAGCCACACGGTCATGGGTATACAGAGAGTAGAGCAGTGGGCTAAACACACACCCCCGAGGTGCAACAATATTGATTGTCAGCAAGGAGGAGATATTATCACCAATCCACACAGATTGTGGTCTTCCAGTTAGGAAGTTGAAGATCCAAATGCAGAAAGAGGTACAGGGGCCTAGGTTCTGCAACTTCTCAATCAGAATTGTGGGAATGATTATGTTAAATACTGAGCTATAGTCAAAGAACAACATCCTGACATAGGTGTTTGTATTGTCCAGGTGGTCTAAGGCCACGTGAAGAGCCATTGAGATTGTGTCTGCCATTGACCTGTTGTAGCGATAGTCAAATTGCAATGGGTCCAGGTCCTTGCTGAGGCAGTCTAATCTTGACCAACCTCTCAAAGCATTTCATCACTGTATATGTGAGTGCTACTGGGCAATAGTCATTAAGACAGCTCACATTGTTCTTTTTAGGCACTGGTATAATTGTTGCCTTTTTGAAGCAAGTGGGAACTTCTGCCCGTAGCAGTGAGAGGTTGAAAATGTCCTTGAATACTCCTGCCAGTTGGTTGGCACAGGTTTTCAGAGCCCTACCAGGTATTCTGTTGAGACCGTCCACCTTGCGAGGGTTCACCTTCTTTAAAGACAGCCTGACATCGGCCTCCGAGACAGAGATCATAGCGTCACTGGGTGCAGCAGGGATCGTCACAGCTGTAGTTAAATTCTCCCTCTCAAAGCGGGCATAGAAGGTGTTGAGTTCACCTGGTAGCGAAGCATCGCTGCCATTCATGCTTTGGGGTCTCGCTTTGTAGGAAGTATTGTCTTGCAAACCCTGCCAGAGTTGTCGTACATCCAATGTCACCTCCACCCTCGTTCAAGGTTGTCTCTTCACCCTTGAAATAGCTCTCCACAAGTCATACCTGGTTTTCTAGTACAGACCTGGGTTGCTAGCCTTGAACGCTATAGATTTAGCCTTCAGCAGACAACATACCTCCTGGTTCATCCACTGCTTTTGGTTTGGGAATGTACAGTAATTCTTTGTAGGCAAACACTCATCCACACAAGTTTTAATGAAGTCGGTAACAACTGCAGCATACTCATCCAGATTCTAAGATGAATCCCTGAACACAGTCCAGTCTATCGATTCAAAGCAGTCCTGTAGGCGCTCCTGTGCTTCCCTTGTCCACACTTTCTTGGTCCTCACTACTGATGCTGCAGTCTTCAGTCTCTGCCTATACTCAGGGAGTCGAAGTACAGCCAGGTGATCAGACTTCCCGAAGTGAGAGCATGGAATAGCACATAGGCATTCTCCTCACTCACTTTATCTACGCCTCTTTCTTGCCGTGAATGGACTCGCCATTCTTTCTCGCCACTTCATCTCTTTCGAGCCAGTTTATTATGAGTGTTGAAAATTTACACTTGATATACATACAATGAACCCATTTTTTCAACCAAGGGTGGGGCCAGTTTATTTAAACTTGGGGTTAACGAAAGCTGCAACTGTGACATCTTGAGAATATTTGTATTTTTACTTTCAGTATTTCCTGGCAGTTACTTCTAAACGCAAGTAATCAAGTGAGCTAAGTTAGTGTAGAAGCAGGGAACAAACTTCTTTAACAAAGTGAGTACATTGAACACATCTAAATGGAGTGCTGTCGCAGGAAAGCAGCATCCATCATCAAGGACGCCCACCACACAGGGCATGCCCTCTTCTCGCTGTTGCCATCAGGATGAAAGTACAGGAGCCTCAGGACCCGCACTGCCAGGTTCAGGAACAGTTAATACCCCTCAACCATCAGCCTTTTGAATCAGAGGGGTTAACTTTACTTGCCCCATGACTAAAATGTTCCCAACACATATGGACTCAATTTCAAGGGCTCTTCGTCTCATATTCTCAAAATTTGTTTATCTTTCTATATATCTATTTATTTATTCATCCATTTGTTCATTAATCCATTTATTTGTTTGTTTGTTTATTTATTTATGTATGTATATATGTATGTATGTATGTGTGTATGTGTGTATGTATGTATGTATTTATAGTCCTTGGCATATCGGTTGTTTGTCCTGTTGGGTGAGGTCTTTCATAGATTCTACTGTGTTTCTTGTATGAATGCCCGCAAAAAATGAATCTCAGAGTTATATATATGTACTTTGATAATAAATTTACTTTGAACTTTGAACTCCTATAGCTGCACAGTGGAGAGTATCCTGACTGGTTGCTTCATGGCCTGCCTGGCATGAACACCCAAATGCCTAGGAAAGGAAAAGGCTACAGAAGTTGATGGACTCAGCCCAGTCTATCACAGGCAAAGCCCTCCCCACCATTGAGCACATTTACATGGAGTACTAGCACAAGAAAGCAGCATCCATCATCAAGGATCCCCACCATCCAGGCCATGTTCTCTTCTCGTTACTACCAACAGGCTGGAAGTACAGAAGCCTTAAATCCCACAGCACCAGGGTTGTTACCCTACAGCCATTTGACTCCTGAACAGCCATGGATAACTCACCATTACTCTGAACTGACTCTGTGATCTTCAGACTCACTTTCAATTCGTATCCTCAGTTTTGTTTTTATTAGCACAGTTTGTCTTCTTTTGCACATTGGTTATTTGTCAGTCTTGGTTTAGGTATGTTTTTTTTTCATAAATTCTATTGTATTTCTTTATTTCTCCTGAACATGCAGTAAGAGAATGAATCTCATAGTAGTATACGGTAACATATAGTATAGTACGTACTTTAATGATCAATTTACTTTGAACATTGAACAAAACACTCCTCCAGTAATTGAGCACAAGGACATTACAGCAACTACATGTAGTGCCCCTTGCGTGGCAGAAGGTCCAAAGCCAATCCACTGGAGAGCTGTCAAATAAAACTTAACAGATGGGGGTATTAAGGGAGGGGGCATTGAGTGGTTCAGTTAACAGAGTGATAGAGAATTCAGAACTTTCAGAAACGTTTACAGAAAGACCATTGTCAGGATGCATACAAAATGCTGGAGACACTCAGCAGGACAGGCAGCAACTATGGAGGGGAATAACACATTTACTTGGGTTATTCATTCAGATTGTCAGACAACACGATCTAGGAACAGATCACCAAGAGACATGGGGAAAGAATTGGCAAATGTCTCGGATAAGTGAAAAATGCTGGATCTTGGGGAATGACGTAAACTTGTAAAGTCAGTCAGCTGCATCATGAGCACTAGCCTCCATAGTATCCAGGACATCTTCAAGGAGCGATGCCTCGAAAAGGCAGCATCCATCATTAAGAACAGCCATCACCCAGGGCATGCCCTCTTATTGCTACCATTAGGAAGGAGGTACAGAAGCCTGAAGGCACACAGTCAATGACTCAGGAACAGCTTCTTCACCTCTGCCATCTGATTTCTGAATGTACATTGAACTTATAAACACTACCTCACTAATTTATTATTCATGTTTTTCTTTTAATTTAACTATTTAGTATATATATATACTGACTGTAGATCAAAGATCAGAATCAGAATCAGAATCAGGTTTATTATCACTGGCATGTGACATGAAATTTGTTAACTTAGCAGCAGCAGTTCAATGCAATACATAATATAGAAGAGAGAAAAAAAATAAAAATAAAATAAAAATTGTACAGCTGCTGCAAAGTTAGCAAATTTCATGACATATGCCAGTGATATTAAACCTGATTCTCATTCTAATGAAGAATGGAATGGCAAATATCTCGGACAAGTGCAAAATGCTGGATTTTGGGCAGTTAAATCAGGGCAGGACATACATAATGAATGGCAGGGCCTTGGGGAGAGTTGTTGACTAGTGAGATCAAGAGGTAAAAGCACGTCATTCCCTAAAAATTGGAACACAGATGGTAAAGGAAGCATATAGGATCAACTGGGGTATTGGGTATAAGAATTGGGATGCCACGTTCCAGCTGTACAAAGGCTTGGTTAAGCATCACTGCATACAGTTCTGATCACCACAATATTGCAGAAGGAAACTAAAAAAGTCATGAGGAAGGAAAAAGTGAATTATGAAAGGAAGCGGCGACTAATATCAAAGAAGATACCAAAAGCTTGTTTAAGTATATAAAGGATAAAAAAGAGTTAAGGGTAGATATAGGACCAATACAAAATGATGCTAGAGATACTGTAATGAGAGACGCAGAGATGGCAGAGGAACTAAATGCGTACTTTGCATCAATTTTCACAGTGGAAGACCTCTGCAGTATACTGGACATTCAAGAGTGTCAGGGAAGTGAAGTATGCGCAGTGAAAATTACAACTGAGAAGGTGCTCAGGAAGCTTAATGGTCTGAGGGTGGATAAATCTCCTGGTCCTGATGGAATGCACCCTTGGGTTCTGAAGGAAGTGACTGGAGAGATTGCGGAGGCATTAACAATGACCTTTCTAGAATTGATAGATTCTGGCATTGTACCGGATGACTGGAAAATTGCAAATGTTACTCCGCTATTTAAGAAGGGTGGGAGGTAGCAGAAAGGAAACTATAAACCTGTAAGCCTGACATCAGTGGTTGGAAAGCTGTTGGAATTGATTGTTAGGGATGAGATTACAGAGTACCTGGAGCACATGACAAGATAGGCCAAAGCCAGCATGGTGTCCTGAAAGGAAAATCCTGCCTGACTAACCTACTGCAATTGTTTGAGGATATTACAAGGAGGGTAGACAAAAGAGATGCAATAGGTGTGGTGTACTTGGATTTTCAGAAGGCCTTTGACTAGGTGCCACACATGAGGCTGCTTAGCAAGAGAAGAGCCCATGGAATTACAGGGAAGTTACTATCATGGGTGGAGCATTGGCTGATTGGCAGAAAACAGAGAGTGGGAATAAAGGGATCCTATTCTGGCTGGTTGCTGGTTACCAGTGGAGTTCCACGGGGGTCAGTGGTAGGACTGTTGCTTTTTACGATGATGGAATTAATGGATTTGTGGCTAAATTTGCCAATGATACAAAGAAAGGTGGAGGAACGGGTATTGTTGAGGAAACAGCGAGCCTGCCGAGAGACTTAGGTAGTTTAGGGGAATGGGCAAAGAAGTGGCAAATGTAAAGCAATGTTGGGAAGTGTATGGTCATGCACTTTGGTGGAAGAAATAAACAGGCAGACTATAATGTAGGTGGGGAGATAATTAAAAATACAAAGATGCAAAGGGACTTGGGAGTTCTTGTGCAGGTTAACCTGCAGGTTGAGTCGGTGGTGCAGAAGGTCAATTCAATGTTGGCATTCATTTCTAGAGGTATAGAATATAAGAGCAGGGTTGTAATGTTGAGGTTCTATAAGGCACTCGTAAGACCACACTTGGAGTATTGTGTGCAGTCTTGGAGTCCTTATTTTAGAAAGGATATACTGACAATGGAGAGGATTCAGAGAAGATTCATGAGAATGATGCCAGGAATGAAAGGGTTACTGTATGAGGAATGTCTGGCAGCTCTTGAGTTGTATTCCCCGGAGTTCAGGAGAATGAGGGGGGTTCTCATAGAAACATTCTGAATGTTAAAAGGCCTGAAAAGATTAGATATGGCAAAGTTATTTCCCATGGTATAAGTCTAGAACAAGAGGGCACGACTTCAGGATTGAAGGATGTCCATTTAGAACAGAGATGCGGAGAAATTACTTCAGTCGGAGGGTGGTAAATCTGTGGAATTTGTTGCCACAAGTGGCTGTGGAGGCCAAGGCATTGGGTGCATTTAAGGCAGAGCTAGATAGGCTCTTGATTAGCCAAGGCATCAAAGGGTATGGGGAGAAGGCAGGGGAGTGGGGATGACTGGAAGAATTGGATCAGTCCATAACTGAATGGTGGAGCAGACTCGATGGGCTGAATGGCCTACTTCTGCTCCTATAATTTATGGTTTTATGGTCTTATATTGGAAGGACATGATTAAGTCAGAGACCATGAAAGCATAAGACATAAGAGCAGAATTGGACTATTCAGCCCATCAAGTCTTTTTCATTATTCCATCATGGCTGATTTATTATCCCTTTCAACTGCATTTTCCTGCCTTCTCCCCATAATCTTTGACACCCTTACTAATGAAGAACCTATCAAATTCTCCACAGCCATCTGTAGCAATGAAGTCCACAGATTCACTAACCTCCTGTTAAAGAAATTCCTCCTCATCTCCATTCTCAAAGGGTGCAGAAAACATTTACAAGGATGTTGTGTATCCCTGGAAGACTTGTGCACTCAGGGGAGGTTGGATAGATTGGGTCTGTGTTCCTTGCAGAGAAGGAGGCTGAGAGGTGACAAAATAAAGGTCTATAAAATTAGGAGAGACCTAGATAGGGGAGAGAGCCAGACTCTGGTTCCCAAGCTAGGCATGCCTAAAACTAGAAAGCAGAGGTTTAAAGAGTGATGATGAAGGTTTATGGGTGGTGGAGTGGAGATACATTGCTACCAAAGGAGGTGTAATGCGCTTCTTCCCTCTACCAGCCTGCAGGTCACCCTTGGGTAAGGCTTAGCACCTGCTTAGCCCCCTCGATCAGGGTCACATGAAGCCATAGGAGCAGGTGGTGGATGGTCATATATGTAGCTGGGACATATCACAACTCCTAGCTATGCAACTACTGACGCCAGGCAGACAATCTCTGAAGAGTACCGATAATGGCTGAGGTCTCCCATCTTGTAAAGACACAGACCAGAAGAAGGCAATAGCAAACCACTTCTGTAGAAATATTTGCCACGAACAATCATGGCCATGGAAAGATCACCCATGTCATACGACACGGCACATAATGGACACATGAATGAACGATGAAGGTTTAAAGGAGATGTCAGCAGTAAATCTTTCACACAAACAGCAGCTGGTATCTGGAATGAGTTGCCAGAGGAGATGGTGGAGACAGGGACAGTAACAATACTTAAGAAGTGAGCTGTTGGCCTCTCCCCTCGTTGTGGCAGGAGCGATGTCTCTTTCTCCCTCGTTAGTGAGAGGGCCTGTCGAGGTGTCAAAGTGCTGGGATGGACAATAGTTTTTGATGGACTCTAGATCATGGGCGCCGGGGGCTTGCTATTCCTTGCATGGTGGGTGGTGAGGATGTTGGTGCTTTTGTTGGAGTGGGGAGGGAAGGGCGAGAGGGGAGCATTGGTGCTTTTGCTGCAGCACGTGCGTGGAAGTGGGGGGAGGGTTGGAGTTCCAACGTATTTCTGTCATTCATTCTTTTGGAGTTTTTTCTCTGTTTCGTTGATTTCTACGAAGAGTAAGGATTTCAGATTGTAAACTGTATACATTCTCTGATATTATATTGAATCATTGAACCATTAACACATGCTTGAATAAGCATGGCATAGAGGGATAGAGAATTAATGCAGGTATGTAGGATCTGGAAAGGTAGGCATGCTGGTTTTCATGAACATGGTGAGCTGAAGGGCTTCTTTCTATGCTGTACGACTCCCTAATTCTGTGACACTGTTTCTCTCTCCTGGTATGTCATGGGACTTTCCCTACGACAGTCCGACAATGTCAAGAACGCAGCTGCCATGTGCCTGAGTTCAGGCAGGGAGGTGTTGGATTTCTGTTTAATTTCTGATCCTTAGGGTTCTTCCGGGAGTCCGGAACGGTGAGCAAACTTAATTCCAAGATTTCAGTTTATTTTAGAGTACAGACAAGCATAAAAATACTAAGGAAACTAGATACAGAGCTGAGAAACGATGCTAAGGGGAGAATAAATGTTCAGGGTGTAAGACAAAAGAATGAAAGAGAAAGGAATAAGGATGGCGCCTCTGAGAAGTCTATCACTTTTATAGATAAGATAAAGCAAATTTCTTAGATAGGAATGAATGAATGAATAGGAAACATAATTAAAACAATTACATCGTGTGGGTAACGTGCTAATACTTAGCCAATGAAAAATGAGAAATTGATAGTTTAGTTGCTTGTGAGTGTGAAATATACATGAGTTTGTTAAAAAAAATACAAATCCTATAAAACGTATTATTTTAAAAAGCAGTGATGCAAATAGAGGCAAGCATTCCATTTACAACTCACTACATCAAAAATATTTCTTCTCATCCTCCCAGCTCCATTGTGTTCCTTCTAGTAACATACAACTGCGGGAACAAAAGAAGTTATAAAGAATCAATGTCTTTTCACCTCCAAGTTGCAAAACCAGTTTGACGGGAACAAAGAGGATTCAAATTCCAGGTCTGAATTAAACTCCTTTAATGGATGGCAAATAGATATTATTGAATAATTCTGTATACGTAAATGGTTTATGTATAGTTTTTCATAAATCCCGTTGTATTTCTTTATTTTCCTGTAAATACCAGCAAGAAAATGAACCTGAAGGTATTAGTAGTGTGATTACTCGACCTGAGTATGATGTTCTCCTAAGGGTTTATTCCCTTAATGGAGAACGCCTGCGTGTGACTTCGTTTAATGTGGGGAGGCTGACACACAGGCAGCCACTACATGGTCCTTGTCAAATCGGGGTCAGGGTCCAGTGGTTTGGAGAGCAAGACAAGTAGGGACCCTTCACTGCTGCAGCCTTCCTTGGCTTCACTGACATTGTGATGCCTCACCATCTTCTGCCAGGTCTTGGTTGGATCGTTCTTTGCCTGGAACCTCCTCTTTGAACCTTACTGCCATGGATAACCCCAGCTAACGCTAAGGGCTCGATGGCTAAACTCCAAATGGCATCGCTCTCAGGAAATCACACCACAACAAAGACAGATCCCTGGAGAAGGAATCTCAAGGTAGTACGTGGTGAAATATATGTTCATTGATAGTACGTCGCCTTTGACTTCGGTGTGCTTGCTGAGCCTCAGCTGGTACGCTCGCCCTTCTGAATTTCAAGATTGTTGATTCAAATCCTTATCCCTAACAAAGACTAAATGATAAAAATCTGAATTGCAGATCCCATGCAGCACCAAAGAGACACTATCTTTCAGATTAAACATTCAACTGAGAATAGGTACTAGGTTTAAAATCACTGGCACCGTTGTGAAATGTGTTGTATTGCGGCAACAGCACAGTGCAATACATAATAAAAAACACTATAAATTACAATAATAAATATGTGTGTATATATATTTAAAAATATAGAGGTAATATACATTGTCCATTCCGAAATCTGCTGGAGAAGGGGGAGTACCTGTTCCTGTAAGCAGAGTATGTGTCTTCAGATTTCTGTACCTCCTTGCTGATGGTAGCAATGAGAAGAAGGCATGTCCTGGATGATGAGGGTCCTTAATGATGGCTTTTTAAGGTATCGTCTTATGAAGATGTCCTCGATGCTGACTGTTTGCCTTGATAGGTGGGAGTAAAAGTCTGGGAAATGCACAATCAACCAAGAATAATTTGGCTGCTTTTTCTCATTCTGTTGTTTTTTTTTCTGCGAAATGTTCCATGAGGTGAGTTTATCTTAGAGCCGAATCTTTACTGAACACCTCAGAAACCTCCAGGTGAGGGTCAGTTAGTCCACTTACTCAGGCCAACCGATCAACTCGAGTGACAATAATTGGTCAGATAAATTATTTACTTGCTGGTAAGGATTTAGGTCACTTTGTGCATTCAATGGAGCCTTAGAAGATAGAACATTACAGCACAGCACAGACTCTTTGATTCACAGTGATGTGCTGACTTCTTAACCTACTCCAGGAAAACCTAACCCTTCCCTCCTACGTAACCTTCCATTTTCCTATCATCAATTTCCACTCTGAAAACCTGAGTATGAAAAAGTATTCTAATGCTCCACTGACAGAAGTGCAATCTTTATCTGCTCTTCTGGATGGGTATAAAATGTCTCCTGGAACTACCTTGTACCTCAAGGAAGAACAGGAGACGATACACTGATTCTTGGACCAATAATCAAGGCTCAGTCAGCATATCCAAAGCAGATTACCTGGACCATGAGTCATAGGAGCAGAATTAGGTCATTTGTCCCTTCTCCACCTTTTGATCGTGACTGATTTATTATCCCTCTCAACCCTATTCTCCCGTCTATCACACTATCTGGTCCCTCTTACACTCGTGCGTAGTCACATGGCAGAAATTGGCTGAGGTGTTTCACAAATTCCAGCAGTGATTTGAACTTGAAAGAGATTCCACTGACATAGAAGGATTTTTGAGTAATCCAAGGTCGTGAAAGGTGCTACAGGACTGAAAGTTCTTTTTTTTTTATTAATGAACATAACACGTAAAGTATTTATATGTTTTAATTGGATCGTGCTTTCAATAGGGAACACCAGACCAGATTTCTCAACTCTGAACTGATTCCACAACCTTTAGACTGACTTTCAAAGTCTCTACAACTCATATCCTCAGTTTTACTTTTCTTACTTGCACTATTTGTCTTCTATTGCAGATTGGTTGTTTGTCAGTCTTTGTTTATATATAGTTTTTCATAAATTCTATCGTATTTCTTTATTTTCCTGTAAATGCCTGCAAGAAACTGAATCTCAAGGTAATGTATGGTGACATATACATACTTTAATAATACATTTACGTCAACTTTGACTTGACTTTGACTTTACTCGTAATAAAATCAGAATCAGATTTATTTTCACTGACACGTTGTAAAATTTATTGTGTTGAGGCAGCAGTACTGTGCAATACATAAAGAAATACCATAAAGTTACAATAAGAAATACATATAAATAAATAACAAACAAACAAATAAATAATTAGCGCAGAAAGAGAATGAAAAATTGAAGTAGTGTTTACAGATTCATGGACCATACAAAAATCTGATGGCACAGGGAAAGAAGCTTTCTCTAAAATGTTGAGCGTGGGTCTTCAGGCTCCTGTACCTGCTCTCTGATGGTAGCAATGAGAAGAGGGCATGTCCTGGTGCTGAGGGTTCTTAATGATGGATACCATCTCCTTAAGGCATCAGCTGTTGAAGATGTCCTCTATAGTGGGAAGCTGGTTACTTGAAACTACCGAGCTATCAAGAATGACTCCAAGCAGAGATGATACTTTTTTTCATTGGGGCTGAGATCTGGTTTGCATTGTTTGAGGTTTCCTCTCACTGCAGGAATTTGTAGAATGAGCAAGTAGAAGTTTCTTACTGCTGGTAGAGTCAAGTTACGTTTATTGCCATTTAACTATATACCTGTACATGTATACCATCAAACAAGACAATATTTCTCCAGACCAGAGTGTAAAGCAGAGTGGTACACATAACACACAATAACTTAGGAAAGTATGGATAAAATCTACAGATGAATTATGCATTAATAAACAAAGTAAAATGCATAAGTTAAATATCATAAGGTACAGAACAGTTTAAATTGTGACATTTTGAATGCGATTGGGCAGGGAGTTCAGAAGCCTGAAGGCCTGAGGGAAGAAACTGTTTCCCACCCTGATAATTCTTGTCTTTATGCACCGGAGTCTCCTGCCTGATGCCAAAGCAGATGCTGGATGGATGGGTGGGATCCTTGATAATACTAAGGGCCCGCATACGCAGTGCTCCTGATAAATGTCCCCGGTGGATGGTAGGGAGACCCCTATGATCCTCCCAGCTGTTCTTACAGTCCTTTGTAGGAACTTCCATTCTGATGCTCGACTGCTCCCATACCAGATGGAGATGCAACTTGTCAGCACACTCTCGATGGTGCTCCTGTAAAATGTAGATGAGATGGGGGTGGAGGTGATGTGGGAGCCTTGCTTGCCTCAATCTTCTTAGGAAGGTGCTGCTGTGCCTTCTTGTTCAGGAAGGTGATAGTAAGGGCCCAGGTGAGGTTGTCTGTGATGTGAAATCCCAGGAACTTAGTGCACTTAACTCTCTCTATGGAGGAGACATGTATTCACAGAGGGGAATGGCTTGTCTACACTTTCCTGAAGTCCACAATAATTTCCCTTGCCTTCTCCATGTTCAGAATTAGGTTTGTCTTCTCACACTAGTCCACAAGCCGCTCCACTTCCTGTCTGTGTTCCGAATCATTACCATTGTTGATCAACTTGCTCATGTCTCTCACTGCTCAACAGTCAGCCAGACAGCTCGGAAGGACAGCACAGGGGCGCAGAAGGTGTATTGCACTGCCCTGCCAAAAAAATATTTCCAAGACCAGCAGGCGGTATCATACATCCCAACTTCTCTCCGTCCACCTCATGTCTCAAGACTCTTTCTTCCATGCACTTTGCTAAGACTGTAATCCCGCAAGTGGAAAGTGTGGCAAACTTTCAAATAAATCTCCGTACGACAACTGCTGACAGGGGCCACTGGAGTTGGCATTCAAAGTAAATTTATCATCAGAGTACATATTATTATTTTAGGCATCCGTTTGTCTCGTGAGACCATGGGTTTGTGCCTTGGAAGGTTTCCAGGGCACAGGCCTGGGCAAGGTTGTATGGAAGACCAGCAGTTGCCCATGCTGCAAGTCTCCCCTCTCCACGCCACCGATGTTGCCCAAGGGAAGGGCATAGGACCCATACAGCTTTGCACTGGTGTCGTCGCAGAGCAATGTGTGGTTAAGTGCCTTGCTCAAGGAGACACACGCTGCCTCAGCCAAAGCTCGAACTAGCGACCTTCAAATCACTAGACGAACGCCTTAACCACTTGCCCACACGCCAACACTGGTACATATATATCACCATATACTATCCTGAGATTCGTTATCTTGTGGCATTCACTGTAGATACAAAGAAACACAATAGAATCATTGACTGGGGCAGCACAGTAGCATAATGGTTAGCCCGACAATTTACAGTATAGGCGAACCGGATTCGATTTCTGCTGCTCTTTGTAAGGAGTTTGTACGTTCTCCCCATGACCGTGTGGGTTTTCTCTGGGTGCACCGGTTCCCTCCCACAGTCCAAAGAAACCTGCTGGTTGGTAGGTTAATTGGTCATTGTAAATTGTCCCGTGGTTAGGCTAAGGTTAAATCAGGGATTGCTGGGCAGCGTGGCTCAAAGGGCCAGAAGGGCCTATTCCACACTGTATATCAATAAATAAATAAATCTTTTTTTCAAACTATGTACGATGGACAACTAATGAGCAGAAGACTATAACATTGTGCAAATACAAGAAGAAAAACAAAATAATAAATAATATTGAGAATTTGAGTTGCAAATGCCTTGAAAATGAGTCGGTAAGTTGTGGAATTAGTGTTGAGATGAGTGACGTTATCCATGCTGGCTTGGGAGCCCATTGGTTGAGGGGTAATAACAGATCCTGAACCTGGTGTTGTGGGACCTCGGGTCTTGTTTCCTTCTGTCAGAAGCAGGCAAGATCTGATAACAATTGAAAACAAATTCAAAGTAGTATGCAATGGTTAACAATCTGCAGTAGCTTAAATGAGTGATACAATATGTAACATTTGGCATCAATTCATACTAGCAAGAAGAAGTCAGAAATAATCTGCAGCTACTCTCACCAGGCAATAGACTCATGTATCAGCGGGCAGCAATCCAGAGTTGTGTGTAGCCAACTGCAATAACATGCAGTAATCAATGAGGGTGGAAGCATCGGCAACAGTAGTCAGCAGTTGGCAATAAATGCAATTGTCTGCAAGAATTATCTGCGATGGCATGCAATGACCTGCGACCCTTTGCAAGGCCATTGTAAAAACACCGGCTATTTGCATGAGTGTGCAATAATTTCTATCAATTTGCAGTCATCCGAGACAGTCAATAACCAACTGCATGCAACAATTTACAGCAGTCTGTAAACATCGACATTATTGTGAGAATATCATCATTGCCAATTACAATGCTTAGAGGCATGAAATGACCACTAAATGTCAGCAGCCGTCTGTGATTTCCAGAAGCTTTGTGCACGGCACCATAAGACTGGAGGCAAAATAGGCAGCATTTGTGCAATACACTCTCCCTGTATTTTCAGTAACAGTTTTGTTTTACCAGTCAGGGTTGTTAGCCCTGAGCTGAACCCCCAAACCTGAAGGACCGGTGGACCACTCTTAGTCTGACCTCTACCCTTTGACCTGTTTGGCATGAGTGACCCTGCCAAGAACCAAAGCATAAAGCCCTGACTCCAGTCAACATAGCTCTCTGGGTCATTGAGGCACACGAGCCTCCAAACCCTACAATGAGGAGGTGGTCCTCTTGGAGGCAATACACTCAGTGGCCACTTTATTAGGTACCTTCTGTACCTAGGAAAGTGGCCACTGAATGCATATTCATGGTCTTCTGCTGTTGCAGCTCATCCATTTCAAGATTCAGATATGAGCTTCTGCACACCACTGTTGTAACACAAGGTTATTTGGGTTACTGCCACCTTCCTGTCAGCTTGAACCAGTCTGGCCATTCTCCTTGGACGTCTCTCATTAACAAGGCAGTTTCAGCCACAGAACTGCCACTCACTGGATAACTTTACTACTGGACCCTGACCCCGATATGTTAAGGATTGTGCGTTGGATGCCCGTGCATCAGTCTCCGCACGTTAAACAAAATCAAGCACAGGCATTCCCCATTAAGGGAATCCACTTTAACATCCCAGTTATGTGGCTCTCTGTCAGACTCTCCAACCACCTGAGGACCCAGCACGGACAACCCTTTTGGGGAACATCATACTCGACTGGAGCGATCACACCACTACTGCTACATATTAGTTACACAGTCCCTTAATCCTGAACATATTTAACCAAATCTGAAGCCTTGTAACTTCTGATTGTAATTCTATACATTCACAAAATGAATAAGTTTCAATAAGTATGAAGTAACCTCTTACAGTTGATAAAAAATTACAATGATACATAACAACTTAATACAATAACCATTTGTTATATTCTATGACATATTAACATATTGCAACAACATTAAACAATCTATTACAATATTAGCTTATCGTAACAACATGAAACAATCTAGTATGGTATTTAGTTAATTGCAACAATCCATCACATTATTAGTTATTTGAAACACCATGGAACAATCATTGCAATATTAACTGATTGTAACAATCAAGTACAAGTTAGTTGTGATTACAAAATTGTAACAAATTTTAATCATCTATATTACCAGTGGGTTCCCAAACTTTTTTGGGTTCCTGCCTCCTTGGCTCCAAGACCATGTCCTCCATGTGGCTCCCCACCCCCACCCCCCACCCCCTGAACCATGACATAAAAACTTCAAAGAATTCTGATTTGCGATGCACAGTGAAAGAAAATAGGAATTGCAAGTTCAAAGCAGTGACAAATAATTGCAAAAAAAAATTCAAACCTATTTAAAGCTACAAATAAAAATTATTTCTTTATTTAATAATGGTAAAAGGAATTTTCATCAATTTTAGAGTGTACGTTAGTAGTCCGACTATTCACTACTTCATTGCTTTTTCACCTTTCAGTGAGATGGAAGAGCTTGGCACTGTGATGTCAGCCTCTCAACATCAGGTGGAATATCACTCAGAAGGAGCCTCAGTTCCCCATATTCAGTCATTTGCAGTTTGTTTTGTTGCTTTGAAAGAAGTTGGGTGACTGCATTGAAACCGCTCTCCACTAAATATGACGTTGGAAAAGTGATAAAGAACATCTTGACCCTTTTCCACAATGCAGGGTAGTACTCGGAGATTTCTTTCTGCAACCAAAAATCTTGATGTAATTTTTTGAACTTTGACTTCAGTGCAAAATCATTTTGTATAGAGATCAGATCTCCCTCCATCCCTTCTGTTAATTTCTCATTGCAAGTGTTCGGGAATGGATTCATTACCAAATCTGGAACTTGGATTGGGAGAAGATCCAATCTCTCTGATGTGTCTTTATGCAGCTCACCCAGGTGGGCACAGTATACTTGAAGATTATCATCTGGTATTCTTTCTTTCTCTTTCAACTCAGAGAGGCTTGGAAATTGGAAAAGTTCACAATGACTAATGTTGTACTTAAATAGGGTTAACTTGGACAGAAATATGGAGGTGACTGATTTGACTTTGATAAGATACACATCATTTTCTTGCAACTGAAGATTGGGTTTATTACTCTTTGTGAATTCTGACAAATAAGCAATATCATGCCTAATAGTCTTGAGGTGATTAATGAATGAAGCATTCAAGTCTTCAAATAATTTTGTCAAAATTTCAAAAAGCACATAAAAGCTTCTCAGGCCATTTCCTTTTGCGAACCATCTGACTCCTGTGTGCAACAGCAAGCTTCCAAACTCTTCATCATTCTCAAAGCCAAGCTCTCAAAACAGTCGAGAATTGAGAGCATGGGACCTGATCTTATTCAGTACTGTAATAACAGTATTTAATGATTTGTGCAGCTGATCACTGCTTTCTTTTTGCAACAAGATGTTGTCTCTGAATTACACAGTAAATGGTAAATACGTTAGGTACGACATTTTTCAAGAAAGCAATAACCCCAAGGTGGCGTCCTGTCAATGATGGTGCCTCATCTGTTGCACAAGCAAGAATGTTGGTTATTGGAATGTCCTTTTTGAAAAATTGCTCACAAACCTACAATATTGCTCCCCCTTTGTATCTGTTTCTATTCTCTTTGCAAATATCAGCTGTTGAACCATGCTTTCATCTTTTATGAAGTGAATGTAACCAAGAAGCAAAGATTTGTTGTCTGGCAAAGTTAACTCATCCAACTGCAGAGCAAATTCTAGTGTTCCAAATATGCTGCACAACATGTCTCCCACATTGTTAGACATTTCATTGGAATCGCTTTAATTATTTGTCTGATGACTTATAGAAAACCATACACAGAACCTTCCTTACTGCTGGCAGAATCAATTCTTCTCCAATTGTGTGGGGTTTTCCAGATTTAGCAATGAGCAATGAAATGTTGTATGAAGAATGCAAACCATCACTGTTTTATTGTGAAGCGCTGACAGACATGTTTAAGTGACTGAAATAAGCCAAGAACAAAAACAACAGAAATTCTGCAGATGCTGGAAATTCGAGCAACACACATCAAAGTTGCTGGTGAACGCAGCAGGCCAAGCAGCCCTGACGAAGGGTCTCGGCCTGAAACGTCGACTCCATGAAATAAGCCAAGTTCTTGTTTGCTTTATCAGAATGTATTCTCTGCAAATGTTCAAGGAACCTGGATGATTTCATTGCCTCATTTGAAAAAAAATTCACACAACAGATACATTGGCTGCTGTTGGTTGCTTGGTTCTGGTATAAATCCATATTTGAGATACTCCACAGTTTACTGTCCACACTTCTTTTTTGTTTGGTCTGCTTCTGCTATCTTCATTACGGATTACCGACGAGAGTCAATTGCCTTTTGTTTAAGTCCAACCTCAAGCGCTGTGATCAATAAAGGGGAAAGTTATGATGTCATCATAGCTCAGGCAAAACCTAACTTTCAGCCTGAAGGTACATAAAGCAGGGCAGCGATATCTCAATTGGGCTATGGGGTAGAGAAATGCAGTCCAGACCATTTGAAAGGGTGGATTCTGAACATTACCCCATTAAACGCCATACCCAAATTTGCAGGAATTGTGTCACTGTGTGATAAGAGTATGGGAATTGTACTAACTAACACTGTACTACACCAGTGAATGGCAGGCCTGGAAATAACACAATTTCTTCAGTCAGTCCAGATTTTGTACGATATCCCAAATACGGAAGTGTCACGTTGCTTTTCAACAACTATAATAGCCATCCATTAGTCTTGTGAGACCATGGATTTGCACCTTGGAAGGTTTCCAGGGCGCAGGCCTGGGCAAGGTTGTATGGAAGACCGGCAGTTACCCATGCTGCAAGTCTCCCCTCTCCACGCCACTGATGTTGTCCAAGGGAAGGGCACTAGGGCCGATACAGGTTTGCGCGGTGTCGTCGTGTGGTTAAGTGCCTTGCTGAAGGACACAACATGCTGCCTCAGTTGAGGCTCAAACTGGCGACCTTCAAGTCACTAGACCGATGCCTTAACCACTTGGCCATGCGCCAACACAGCAACTATAATATGCTTTGAGCTAAGAGTAAGAGAACAGTGGGTTAGCAAGAGATGAGATGATTATGTGATCATTGTAATCAATTACGAGGCACTGAGAATGAAATGCTTACAATAAGTAATTCATTTCTTAAATTAAACATGTAGTTCTTCAGCTGCCCTCTTGCTACAAGCACCCTCTCCCACCTCTCTATTAGAAACTCCCTCCACCCCCAGTTGGGGGGGGGTCGATATTGCTCACTTTGGAATCACTGTTTGTAATAATCAAGTCAAGTACAAGTATGGTGAGATAGAGGTACAATGACAAATGTATTTGCAACAGCACCACAAACACATAGGTACAGACAACACACAGTAAATAAATTATATATAAATTTTATAAGACAGTGCAGTGAGCGGAAAAAAGTCTGCAAAAGAGGACAGTAGTATGAACAAAAAACAGAGACAAGTCTGTGGTGGTACAGAACATTACAGCACAATAAAGGCCCTACAGCCCACAATGATTTCCCGAACTTTTAGCCAAATCTAAGATCAATCTAACCCTTCCCTCCTTCATAGACTTCCATTTTCTGTCATCCATTTTCTTCCCCGAGAGTTTCTTAAATGTCCTCAATTCCCTACACAAAGAATAAATGATGGAATCTGGACTGAGGATTCAGTGTAGCACTAAGAGAGCACAGCGCTGCCAGAGATGCCATCTTTCAGATCAGACATTAAACTGAGGCACCGTCTGCCTTGATAAGCAGGTGCTAAAGTCTGGGAAACACAACATCAATCAAGAATACTTTGGCCGCCTTTTTCATTCTGATGTTTTCTTTCTCCACGAAATTTTCCTCCTGGTGAGTTTATCTGAAGGTCAGATCTTCACTGTACATCTCCAAAATCGACATGTGAGGGTCAGTTAGTCCAGTTACTCTGGCCAGCCAATCAATTTGAGTGACAATATTTGGTCACATAAATTATTTACTTGCTGGTAAGTATTTGAGACACTTTCTGTTGAGTTGGAAACATTGAGGCCTCCGTCGGTCAGGGTCAACCATGGATGTTGCGTCCTAGCTGTCCCAATACACAAGCCTAGGCGGTGTGCTATGGAAAGCAAGCTCCCCCTCTCCACATATCTGATGAATCCAAAGGAGCTGTAGAGTCCGATATAGTTTGGCACCAGCAGCATCGCAGGATTGGCCAGTCAGTGTTGAACTCAACGTAGGACTGCCTTAGGGAGTCCAGCACCAGATTTTTTTCTCGGGCTCTACTCCCAAAACCTGCCCCATGAGTGAGTATAGCCACAAGGCAGGGGATGTTTGAGATCAGAGTTTTCCTTCTCCTCGATGAGCAGCCAACCACCTGCCCAAAGTGACTAGTTTTAGGGCACCGGTAACCCACCTTTGCACCTTCTCCTGACAGTAGAAACGGTTCCGCCAGGCTTAGTAGCCAAGCCATATATGGAGGCCGGAAGCTGGACTGGGTTGTCAGAGGCTATTTGAGCCGCATGCCATTGGGAGCATTTGATAGGTAATGGGACTTGTCCCCATTACCACCCCTGGCTATAACAGCCTGAAGGGACCAGTTGGAAACATAGACATGGAAGATTACAGCACACTACAGACCCTTTGGCCCACGATGTTGTGCTGACCTTTTAACCCACTCTATGATCAATCTGGGTGGCAGGATGGAGATAACCTTCTACCGAACGAGGTGCAAGACAATCCTTTCCTCCGCTGGCCGGCAGATCCCCCTTGGGCAAGGTGTAGCACCAGTTTAACCCCCGATCAGGGTCACGTGAGGCCATGGGAGCAGGTGGTGGATGGTCGTATGAGCAGCTGGTGCATATCACAAGTCCTGGTTATGATGCTTGGCAGGCAATCTCTGAAGAGTATTGGTAGTGACTAGGGTCACCTGTTTTGTAAAGGCACTGCCCAGAAGAAGACAATGGCAAACTACTTCTGTTAAAAAATTTGCCAAGAACAATCACGGTCGTGGAAAGTCCATGATCACCCATGGCACCTGGCACATAACAAACGAGTGATGATCAATCTAATCCTTCCCTCCTACACAGCTCTCCAGTTTTCTATCATCCACGTGCCTGTCTAAGAGCTTCTTAAATGTCCCTAACATATCTGCCTCTACCAACACCTCCGTACGTATAAGAGGCAGTATGGAGTGTTCTGGCGCCTAGGTTGGGTTGGGGTTGTACAAGCCTGCCTGATGGTTGTAGGAAAGTCGCTATTTGTGACAGCATGTTGCAGTCTACTACAATATTCGTCAACCATGCAACCACTGCAAAACTGACGGTAAAAGCTTTTATAGATATGTGAAAAGAAAAAGATTGGTTAAGACAAATGTAGGTCCCCTACAGACAGAAACAGGTGAATTGATTATGGGGAGCAAGGACATGGCAGACCAATTGAATAATTACTTTGGTTCTGTCTTCACTAAGGAGGACGTAAATAATCTTCTGGAAATAGTAGGGGACAGAGGGTACAGTGAGATGGAGGAACTGAGGGAAATACAGGTTAGTAGGGAAGTGGTGTTAGGTAAATTGAAGGGATTAAAGGCAGATAAATCCCCAGGGCCAGATGTTCTGCATCCCAGAGTGCTTAAGGAAGTAGCCCAAGAAATAGTGGATGCATTAGTGATAATTTTTCAAAACTCTTTAGATTCTGGACTAGTTCCTGAGGACTGGAGGGTGGCTAATGTAACCCCACTTTTTAAAAAAGGATGGAGAGAGAAACCAGGGAACTATAGACCAGTTGGCCTAACATTGATGGTGGGGAAACTGCTAATGTCAGTTGTCAAAGATGTGATAACAGCACATTTGGAAAGCGGTGAAATGATTGGACAAAGTCAGCGTGGATTTGTGAAAGGAAAATCATGTCTGACGAATCTCATAGAATTTTTTGAGGATGTAACTAGTAGAGTGGATAGGGGAGAACCAGTGGATGTGGTATATTTGGATTTTCAAAAGGCTTTTGACAAGGTCCCACACAGGAGATTAGTGTGCAAACTTAAAGCACATGGTATTGGGGGTAAGGTATTGATGTGGATAGGGAATTGGTTGGCAGACAGGAAGCAAAGAGTAGGAATAAACGGGACCTTTTCAGAATGGCAGGTAGTGACTAGTGGGGTACCGCAAGGCTCAGTGCTGGGACCCCAGTTGTTTACAATATATATTAATGACTTGGATGAGGGAATTAAATGCAGCATCTCCAAGTTTGCGGATGACACGAAGCTGGGCGGCAGTGTTAGCTGTGAGGAGGATGCTAAGAGGATGCAGGGTGACTTGGATAGGTTGGGTGAGTGGGCAAATTCATGGCAGATGCAATTTAATGTGGATAAATGTGAAGTTATCCACTTTGGTGGCAAAAACAGGAAAACAGATTATTATCTGAATGGTGGCCGATTAGGAAAAGGGGAGGTGCAACGAGACCTGGGTGTCATTATACACCAGTCATTGAAAGTGGGCATGCAGGTACAGCAGGCGGTGAAAAAGGCGAATGGTATGCTGGCATTCATAGCAAGAGGATTCGAGTACAGGAGCAGGGAGGTACTACTGCAGTTGTACAAGGCCTTGGTGAGACCACACCTGGAGTATTGTGTGCAGTTTTGGTCCCCTAATCTGAGGAAAGACATCCTATCATAGAGGGAGTGCAAAGAAGGTTCTCCAGATTGATTCCTGGGATGGCAGGACTTTCATATGATGAAAGACTGGATGAACTAGGCTTATACTCGTTGGAATTTAGAAGATTGAGGGGGGATCTGATTGAAACGTATAAAATTCTAAAGGGATTGGACAGGCTAGATGCAGGAAGATTGTTCCCGATGTTGGGGAAGTCCAGAACGAGGGGTCACAGTTTGAGGATAAAGGGGAAGCCTTTTAGGACCGAGATTAGGAAAAACTTCTTCACACAGAGAGTGGTGAATCTGTGGAATTCTCTGCCACAGGAAACACTTGAGGCCAGTTCATTGGCTATATTTAAGAGGGAGTTAGATATGGCCCTTGTGTCTAAAGGGATCGGGGGTATGGAGGGAAGGCTGGTGCAGGGTTCTGAGTTGGATGATCAGCCATGATCATACTGAATGGCGGTGCAGGCTCTATGTTTCTATATGCCCTGGTCAATTGCAGTATTGCATGATCTTAAAAGACCCCATTGCATTATGTGATCAATCGTACTGGGAAGCAACAATCTATAAAAGGATGTAATAGTGATAGAATGCAGTAATCTATTAGGATTGTAACCACTTGTAACAACATAGACAAGTCTATAGGAGTGTAATTTTATTGAATAAATCTCGCTTGATCTTTTATTTGTGAATACTTGTAAAACCTCAATTGCAAACCATGATGGGAATCTTAATTAAGTTAGGCCTCAGTTGGTCTGGGTCAACTATAGATGCAGCGTCCTAGCTGTCTAGGTATGCAAGCCTGGGCAGCAAAGTATGGAGAGCAAACTGTTGCCCATGTAGCAAGTCCCACCTCCCCACATATCTGATGAACGCAAAGGAACGACAAAGATCAATGCAGTTTGGCACTAGCAGCATCGCAGGAGTTGTCAGCCATCATCTTAATTAAGTACATTAAGGGTTATAAGATAGTCACACCTTTATTCTGTCTTCCAAAGTACACAACCATACACTTCCCCACACTATATTCCAACGACTACTTCTTTGCCCATTCTCCCAATCTACCTCAGTCCTTCTGCGCACTCTGTTCTTCCTCAACACTACTTGCCCCTCTACCTATCTTCGTATTGTCTGTAAACTCAGCCACAAAGCCATCAATTCCATCATCCAAGTCATTGACATATAACGTAAAACGAAGTAGTCCCAACACAGGTGCTTGTGGAACCGGCAGCTAACCCAAAAAGGCCCCCTTTATTCCCACTCTTATCCTCTTGCCAATAAACCAATCTTCTATCTATGCTCGTATCTTTTCTGTAATTTCATGGGTTCTTGTTAAACAGCCTGAAGTTTGGCACTGTGTCAAAGGCCTTCTGAAAATCCAAGTAAACAACATCCACTCACTCTACTTTGTCTATCTTGTCTGTTACTTCCTCAAAGAATTCCGACAGATTTGTCAGGCAAGATTTCCCCTTAAGGAAATTATGCTGACTTTGGCCTATTTTATCATGCTCCTCCAAGTACCCTGAAACTTCATCCTTAATAAAGGAATGCAACATCTTTCCAACCTCTGAAATCAGTCTAACTAGCCTATAATTTCCTTTCTTCTGCCTGCATGCCTTTTTAAAGTATGGAGTGACATTTGCAGTTTTCCAGTCCTCCAGAACCATTCCAGAATCTAGTGATTCTTGAAAGATCACTACTACTGGCTCCACAATCACTTTAGCTACCTTATTCAGAACCCTGGGGTGTAGTCCATCTGGTCCAGGTGACTTACCTAACTTCAGACCATTCAGCTTCCCAAGCTCCTTCTCATTAGTAATTGCACCGACACTCATTTCTGTCCCTGACACTCAAATTTCTGGCATACTGCTAGTGTCTTCCACAGTGAAGTCTGATGCAAAATACTTGATAAGTTTGTCCGCCATTTCTTTGTTCCCCATGACTACCTCTCCAGTGTCATTTTCCAGCGGTCCAATATCCACTCCCGCTTTACTTTTACTCTTTATATATCTGAAAATCTTTTGGTATCCTCTTTTATATTATTGGCTTGCTTACCTTCATAGTTAATCTTTTCCCTCTTGATAACTTTATCAGTTGCCTTCTGTTGGTTTACAAAAGCTTTCCAATCCTCCAACTACCCATTATTTTTTGCTATATTATATGCTGTTTTTTTTCCTTTTATGCTACTTTTGCCTTCCATTGACACCAGTTGCCTCTGCCTCCCTTTAGAATACATTTTCATTTTTGGCATGTGCTTTCCAGTGCTTTTCGAATTTCCCCCAGAAATTCCAGCCATTCCTGTTCTGCTGTCATCCCTCCTAGTGTCCCCATTCCTAATCTACCTGCATATTGAAATCCCCCATGGTTTTCATAATATTGCCCTTTTTAACATGCCTTTTCTATCTCCCATTGTAATTTATATCCCACATCTTGGCTACTGTTCAGAGGCCTGTATATAACTCCCACCATGGTCTTTTTACCCTGGCAGTTTCTTAACTCTACCCGCAAGGTTTCTACAACTTCTGGTCCTATGTCCCCTCTTCGAAAGAAATTGATTTAATTTTTTACCAACAGAGTCATCTCATCACCTCTGTCTACCTGTCTGTCCTTTTGATACAATGTTTATCCTTGGATGTTAAGCTCCCAACTGTGATCTTTCAGCCATAACTCAGTGATGCCCACAACTTCATACCTGCCAAATTCTAACTGCACTACAAGATCATCTACCTAATTGCATAATACTGTGTGTATTCAAATATAATACCTTCAGTCCTGTAGTCATTATCCTTTTCAATTTTTGCACTTTAATTCATCCCACTGACTGCAATTTTGCCCTATCATATGCTTGTCCTTTCTCATTGTCCCACTACACACTGCAGCGAATGGCATACCAGCTTCCCCATCCTCAGCTGTTTCACTCTGGTTCCCATCCCCTTGCCAAATTAGTCTGAACCCTCCCCAACAGCTCTAGTAAACCTGCCTGCAAGGATATTGGCCCTCTTCAGGTTCAGATGTAACCTGTCCTTTTTATACAAGTTGTACTGTACCTTCCCCAGAAGTGACCCCAGTGATCCAGATATCTGAAACCTTTTCTTCTGATGTCATTGGTGCCAATGTGCACGGCAAACTCTGACTGCTCGCCCTCCCTCTTGAGAATCTCCTGCAGCTTCCCCGGGACATGCTGGACCCTAGCACCTGGGAGGTAACACACAATCCTGGTGTCATTTTGTGGCCACAGAATCTGCTGCCCATCCCCCTAACTTCAGAGTCTCCTATGACTGCCGCTCTGCCTGACTTTGCCTGTCCCTCCTGAGCCTTAGAGCCAACCACAGTGCCACTGGCCTGGCTGCTGCTGCTGTATCCTGATGGGTCATCCCCCAACAGCAGTATCCAAAGGAGTATACCTGATGCTCAGGGGGATAACCCTGCACTGACCACATACTCCCCTTACTTCTCCTGATGGTCACCCATCTACTTTCCGAAGCCTGCACGCTGGGCCTGACCAGCTCAGCACAATCTCACCTGAGATTTTCAGCCTCCCAGATGGCCTTGAGTGCATCCAACTCCTGCCCCAGTTCCTTGACATTGTCTGTTGGGTGCACTTTCCGCAGAAAGTGGAGAACCGTTAGGCACCTTGAAATCCCTCATCGCACCAGGAGGAACATTCTACTACCTTCACTATCATCCTGCCTCACGGACAGCAACGGGGATCGAGTCCAGGTTGTTGGCTCTGTAAAGCGTTATGTTGACCGCTAGACTACCGTGCCAGCAGGAATTGTGCCGCTAGTTTGTAAACCATACAGGCGCTGATGTTCCTGATACCTATAAACAATCTCTCTAGTTTTATCATTTCCTGAGGAGATGATGCAGAGCCTATCTGCTGCTTGGAAGGGTTGTGAACACCAATGAACCAGGCCAAACTGATACAGTCATCAGGTTGATAGGCACAAAGGAATGGATCAAGGAAGTTTCTGGGTTGCGTAAGAGTTCTGTTCGTAAACTGTTTTTCTGTAAGTTAGGGACAGATGATTTCCCCTAAACTAAACAAAACTTTTTTTTTGTTCTGGTAGCATACTTTCTTGCAAACCTGCTTTATTAATGTTTGCTTTATGATTCCCTTGTATGATGCAATGTGCCTGTGATGGTGCTTATGTAAGTTTTTCATTGCACCTGTGCATAATGACAATAAACTTGATTTACAATTCTGACTTTGATAAAAAACCCAAAAAGCTTGAGGAACTCAGCAGGTCAGGCAGCATCTATCGCGAGGAATAAATTGTTGATTTTGGTCTCGGCCAGAACGTTGACTGTTTATTCCTCTTTGAAGATGCTGCCTGACTTGCTGAGTTCCTGCAGCATTTCGTGTTTGTCGTACTGGATTTCCAGCACCTGCAGAATCCCTTATGTGTTTGATAAAAGCTGATTGACCAGACTATTTGAGCTTCCCCTTCCTGATGTGCAACTCTATTTTTCTCTCAGTACTGCCTTGCACGCTTATACTTTTTTGTAGGATATGTCACCTTCATATCATATCCCTCTAGATATCATATCATACACTTCCTAGAATTCTTTAATTCCATTCAATTTCTTCTATGTTATATCATATTGCCCAGTGTGATGGATGTTCACAATCCAGAAGCTGGACATGCAACACACATAAAATGTAGCATCTATGGAAAAGTACAGTCAAAGTTTCGGGCTGAGACCCTTCGGCAAGATTGGAGGGAAAAAGATGAGGAGCAGATTTTAGAAGTGGGGGGGGGGGAGAAAAACGCAAAGTAATAGGTGAAACCAGGAAGGGGAAAGATGAAATAAAGAGCTGGGAATTTGATAGATGCAAGAAATACAGGGCTGGAGAAGGGGGAATCTGATAGGAGAGGACAGAAGGCCATGGAAGAAAGAAAAAGGGAGGAGCACCAGAGGGAGGTAATGGGCAGGTAAGGAGATAAGGTGAGAAAGGGAAAAGGGGTTGGAGAATGGTTAAGGGGGATGGAAAATGGTTAAGGGGGTTGGGGGGTGCATTACCAGAAGTTTGAGAAATCAATATTCATGCCATCAGGTTGGAGGCTACCCAGATGGAATATATAAGATGTTGTTCCTCCAACCTGAGAGTGGCCTCGTTCATGACAGTAGAAGAGTCCATGGATTGACATATCGGAATGGGAATGGGAAGTGGAATTAAAATGGGTGGCCACTGGGAGATCCCACTTCTGGTGGATGGAGCGTAGATGTTGAGTCTATGTTGAGTCTCACGTAGCTGGAAGCTTTTTGCTAAACTCAGCTTTTTAGCACAGCAGGAGGAACTGTTCAAGGTTCAAGATGTTTATTGTTAATTTTTAACTAGCATTCCTTAGCCATCCTCTTGAGAAACAATACTGTCCAGGCTCAGAAAGCCTATTGTTGACTTAACTGAGACTGCAAACTAATCAGAAGAAATAGCGTTGTCTGCTAACCTAAAGCTCCCACCATCTGACCTAATTAATGCAGTTGGGATATCATCACTTGCAGATGAGGTCGCCACTAGCAACAAACACGAAATTCTGGAGGAACGCAGTAGATCAGGCAGCATCTATGGAAATGAATAAACTGTCAACGTTTCAAACCGAGGCTCTTCTTCAGGTCTGAAAGGGAAGGGGGGAAATGCCTCAATTAAAAGGTGGAGATAAGGGAAAGAGGCTATCTGGAAGTTGATAGGTGAAGCCAGGTGTGTGGGAAAGGTCAAGGGCTGGAGAAGAAAGAGTCTGATAGGACAGGAGAACGGACAGTAGGAGAAAGGGAGGAGGAGGGGCACTGGGGGAAGAAATAGGCAGATGAGAAGAAATAAAAGGTCAGAGTGGGGAACAGGGGGGTAGGAATAGAGACCATGGATCATCACTAGATTACAGGAAAAGACAAAGATATATATATTAGAAGGTGATAAGAGTGGGGAAGAGTTACAGAGATGAAGACATGGAGTCCACTCCTCAGTCCTGGCCCAAGAAAGAGCTCTTCCCTAAACCCTCTTTCTGTGACAGACAATATGTTCGTCTGCAACCCATCGGTAGGTTTTTCTAGTTTGTAAGAATTATACTTGTGTTTGAAAATTGTTTGTAGAATTATAATCTCTGTTGGAATTATTCATCAAAATAAATGTACTCCATTTAAAATAAAATGACTTTTAAATCTGCGCTGTGAGTTTCTTCTCCCTCGTAGGGAGGGTGGCTCATTGCTTGAAACAGAGATTATTGACGGTTTAAGATTAAGATCTAAAATAAATTTAAATTTAAGAGACAAGAGAAAATCTGCAGATGCTGGAAATCCAAGTAACAGACACATTGCTGGAGGAGTTCGGCAGGCCAGGCAACATCTACGGAAAAGAGCACAGTCGACGTTTTGGGCCGAGACCCTTCAGCAGGACTGGAGAAAAAAAAGAAGATGAGGGGTAGAGTTAAAAGGCGGGGAGGGAAAGGAGAAACACAAAGTGATGGGTGAAACCGAGAGGGGGAGGGCGAGGGTGAAGTAAAGAGCTGGGAAGTTGATTGGTGAAAGAAATACAGGGTTGGAGGAGGGGGGAATCTGATAGGGGAGGACAGAAGGCCATGGAAGAAAGAAAAGGGGGAGGAGCACCAGAGGGAGGTGAACACAAAATAATCTGCAGATGCTGGGATCAAAGTAACACTCACAACACTCTGGAGGAACTCAGCAGGTCGGGCAGCATCCGTGGAAAAGATCGGTCGACGTTTCGGGCCGGAGCCCTTCGTTAGGAGTGTAGAGGGAGGGGGCAGAGGCCCTATAAAGAAGGTGGGGGGAGGGTGGGAAGGAGAAGGCTGGTAGGTTCCAGGTGAAAAACCAGTAAGGGGAAAGATAAAGGGGTGGGGGAAGGGAGGCAGGGAGGTGATAGGCAGGAAAGGTGAAGAAAGAATAGGGGAAAACACAATGGGTAGTAGAAGGAGGCGGAACCATGAGGGAGGTGATAGGCAGCTGGAGGAGGGGGCAGAGTGACATAGGGATAGGGGAAGGGAGGGGGAGGGAATTACCGGAAGTTGAAGAATTCTATGTTCATACCAAGGGGCTGGAGACTGATGGGCAGGTAAGGAGAGAGGGGGAAAAGGGGATGGGGAATAGTGAAGCAGGGTGGGCATTGCTGGAAGTTCGAAACTGAAATTCATGTCATCAGCTTGGAGGCTCTCTGAAAAGATTAGGTATATTTGTCACTTGTATATTGAAATGTAAAATGAAATGCAGTGTTTTTGTGCGGGAATTATGCCGGGCTGCCTGAAAGTGTTGCCGAGCTTCCAGAAGCAACATAGCATGCCCACAACTCACTAACCCAAACCTATGGAATGTGGGAGGAAACTGAAGCACCCAGAGAAAACCCACACAGTCTCAGGAAGAACATGCGTAACTCCTTACAGACAGGAGCGGGATTTGAACCCCAGTCATACAGTGTGCTGTAAAGCATTGTGCTAACTGCTGCCCTGTTTTGAATTATAGGTTAATATAGAATAACCTCGCTAAAGTGAGGGTATTCGTGGACATCTGTAACTATGAGATTTAAGGTGTTGATTAAGTTAGTGCTCTAGAATGGGTGCAGTCAACATCATCACACCATCATTAAAGTAATGGAACATATACTGTATTTAGTTGTTAATGAATACAGGCTTCCCCCGCTATCTGAATGTAGAATGTTCCTATGAAACCATTTGTAAGCGGAAATGGCGTAAAGCGAAGAAGCAATTACCTTTGGTAATATGGGAAAAATTTTTGAGCGTTCCCAGACCCAAAAAATAACCTACCAAATCATACTAAATAGCACATAAAACCTAAAACAACACTAACATATAGTAAAAGCAGGAATGATATGATAAATACATAGCCTATATAAAGTAGAAATAATGTATGACAGTGTAGTTTCACTTAACAGAATTGGGAAGTTTGAGCCAAAACCGATTTGACAAAAAAAATCGGCACGTACACGCATGTGCACGTCACGCATTCACACGTCATACATGCGCACGCACCTGCCCGTGCAAGGCTTCATGGTCATGGTAGTCTTTCTCGGGGTAAACACAAGTTTAAAGCGAACGTCTTTTATTGTAAAAGCGAAAATCCTCTTTCGGTTAACGAAAACAGGTACTAATGTAGGTCTTTCGTAAAAGCGAAATGTCGTAAAGAGAATGTTCGGAAAGCAGGGGACACCTGTACCACAAAACACTTTATTAATATTTGTTAGCTGAACAAAGCATTCACTTCAGAGCGTTGACTGAGGTTGTAAGCAATGAAAGTTAAACTACAGAACTGTGCAAAATCTTAGGCGTTTATATATCAAGGGTGCCTAAGACTTTTGCACAGTACTGTGTTTGTCAACGTGGAGTGGAGAGCAAGTTTATAAATCTGGCGGGAGCAAAGGATGTTGGGAATGTCGGGGGTGGAACGCGTGGGAGGGGTGTGGGACAGATGGCTCAGAGGGAGTGCCAGAGGTGGTGGGTGGCACGGGTGCAGGCACACCCAGCTCTGAGACACCAGGCACGGTAACTTGATTCCAAACAATTGGTTTATTGATCATTACAGAATGTCTCTCTGGTGCTTCCCGCTTCCTCCCCTCTCCCTTCCCCTTTTCCTCTCTCCCTGCCCCCATCTAACTCTCAGTCAGCAATAGAGACCCATATCAGCGTCAAGTTTATCATCACTCACATATGTCATGAAATTTGTTTTTTTCTTGTGGCAGCAGTAAGAGCAATACATAAAATTACTACAGCACTATGCAAAAATCTGAGGCACCCTAGCTATAGATATGTGCCTTGGACTTTTGCACAGTACTGTATATTAAATAAATATGTCGATAACTCATGAAATAAAGAAGGATGCTGTTAGCTTACATTTCTGTAAATAGTTTTTCTATGTTGAAAAATTTCTTTAAAAATTTGCGGGAGAATTTGCATAATGTTGTATTTCTGTTAGTCATCTGGTGAGTTCCAGTATGTGAAAATTTTCACAATATGGGTAGCAGGTCGGTTAGTGCAGTGCTTTACAGTAATCACAGATCTGGGTTCAATTCCCGCCACTGTCTGTAAGTAGTTTGTATATTCTCCCCAGGGGTTTCCTCTGGGTGCTCCACTTTCCTCCTATAATCAAAAGATACACACTAATGGGTAATGAGTTGTGGGCATGTTATGTTGGTGCCAGAAGCACGGCGATATTTGAGGGCAGCTGAGCAAAATCCCAGCAGATTTGTTTAACACAAAGGGCGCATTCTACTGTGTGTTTCAATGTTTTGATGTACATGTGACAGATCTTTAATCGTTATTGGTAACCTGCAGGAAAAAAGAGGATGTGAGTTAGCTGTCAGAGGAATATGATGATAACAGTGTCTGAATTACCATGAGGTACGCACTTGTGGGGAGGACTCAGGATCTTCGGTGGGCTTCAGAAGTATGATGAGGGATCTCATGGAAGCCTACTAGAGACTGAAAGCCCTGGATAAAGTGGGTGTGGTGAAGGTACATTCATTAGTAGGAGGAGCTAGGATGTGAGGACACATCCTCAGAATAAAAGGGCATCCCTTTAGAATTGACTGAGGAGGAATTTCTTATTTATTTATTCAGAGATACAGTGCAGAACTGGCCCAGCCGTCCAACTTAAACCTCGCCCAACTTATACCAATTAACCTACTAACCAGTATGTCTTTGAAATGTGGGAGGAAACCAGAGCACCTGGTGGAACCCCATGCATTCATTGGGAGGACATGCAAACTCCTGACAGACAGCATTGGAATTGAACTCTCAACTCCCCAGAGGGTAGTGATTTTGTGGAATTCATTGCTACAGAGGGCTGTGGAGGCGGAGTCTTTAGGTATATTTAAGGCAGAGATTAATAGGTTATTGACTGGTAGGCTGGTTAAAAATTACAGGGAGAAGGCAGGAGAATAGGGGTTAAAATAATAGACCATGATCAAATGCTTGAACAGAATCGACGGGCTGAAAGGCCAAATCCTGCTCCTGCAAGTTAAGGTCAGATGAAAAATGACAGCAGTATTTCTGAGCAAGTGAGTTAATGAAATTGTATATTTTACTAACAACCAAGTGGAGACATTGATTGAGTGGCGTCTGTCTCAGAACTGAGGGTCAAGCGAAGTACACAGAAGAAAGATTTACTAAAGCTTAAGGACTGTGTGAGGTAATAGGAAAAGAAGAAGACAGAGTTACCAGTGTCCTGGGGTCTCCAGAGACCAAAGGTTATGAGCTACTCATCAACCATTCCCTGTTGTAACTTTGAAACATTGTACTTTTTAAACTCTTCATCTTTTTCATCAGCTACCCACTGCAGCATATTTTGTTTAGTTCAAAAAGAGTTCTAGCTTTACACTCTGTAACCCAATGAAACAGAACATTATATTGCAGAACCAATAATGCAACAATTTGACCAACAATGGCAGCTTTTAATAACCTATTACAATCTATTGTGTGTAGGGTGTCCAGGGAGTGGTAGCACCTCTGATAAAAGGGTTTGTCGAGTCCATTCTGGGGCAGCTCGCTCATCTTTGGTGCCCACCAGACACTCGGCTCTCACCTGTGGCTCCAAGTAGCTGTCTGCATTGGACAGAGGCCACACCCCAGTACACCACTTCAACAGGTGGGCTAAACCAGGGGAGGGCCGCAGGCAGGCCTAATACCCCAGTGAGATGGGGACATGCCTGTCATAGCGTGTGAAGTCAGCCTTGGTAGACTGGATGGGTGAGATCCAACGGCGAGGAAGGCAGATCTGCAACGCTCTGTGGAGAGCGAAGACCAGGACAAGGCGACGGTCATCCACTGCGACCGAGAAAGACGCCAGTTTGTGACGCTCTGAACCCGGACTTCCAAGGTGGAGCGAGTGGAACCGCCCCAGTACATGGCTTTTCCACTTTAAAAAAACTCCCGCACAGGTTTCGTATCATCGTCAGACATGACAGGCAACCAGCACAATCTACTGAGCAAACTACAACCACAGCAGCGTAGTGGTTAGTACAACACTAACACAGCTCAAGACATCGGAGTCCATTTCCAGCGTCCTCTGGAAGAAAGTTTGTACGTCCTTCCCGTGAGTGCGTGGGTTCTCTCCCACAGCCCAAAGAAATTTGAGTCGATTCAATTCAAGATTAATTGTCATTTAACCATACACGAATACAGTCAAACGGGACAGCGTTACTACGGGATCAAGGTGCAACGATGCATTACCTATAGTCATACACAGTAAGCACACACTAGATTACAATCAGAGTCCCGAGGCCTACTTCCCCATCTCCCTGCGACGCCGCGCCTTGATGCATACAAGTCAACAAACCCACATAGAATATCAGTAAAAACACAATGCGCAGAATATGGACATATAGAGTCCAGACCCCTCAGCCTACCGATATCATCTGTCGACTGGCCACCAACGCCCGCTAAGCAACACCATGGCTTTGAGACCCAGTCGTCGCATATACAAGCACATGTAGAATGTTAATAAAAACACAACCTGGCAAATATATATGTATATAGGCCAGACCCCTCGGTCCATTTTAAGTCTCCAGTCCCACAAGTGTGCTGCACCGCCCTCCTGGTAGAGCACGATGGCCCAGACGCCTCTCCTCCAGCGGTTGAAAAGCAAGCGACCCCACAGCATGAGGCCCGAGTCCGCCGAGGGCCGCTAAAAAAGATAATGCAGTCGCCCGCAACACAGTTTGTCTTCTGCCGAGGGAAACCCTGAGAGGGAAGCTCCAGTTCCGGCTCTGTACTGGACACCGTGCCCACCACCACCCCCCTCCCCCACCAGTGAAGCACAACAGATTCGTCCCGTCATGCCGGGCGGCTGAAAACAGGCGACACCGTGGCTTCCATACCCCTCCATCCGCCCTGCAACGCATCCAATAAATCAGCCAATCAAACTTTTGGCATACCAGGTTAGGTATATCATCCTGTGAAATAAGTACGTCGATGGGCTGTGCGGCTCGTTGGGCTGGAAGGGCCTGTTCTGAGGCTGTATCTCGAAATAAACAAATTGCCGCACGTAATGCGATCAGTCACATGCAACAGTCCGTTCCAGTTCTCACAGCTCATTCTTGTGGTCTTGGGCAGACAGTTGTCATACCAAGCCATGATCCAAATGCCTCACAGTTTGCAACGGCAGCTGCCCTGCCCAGAAGCAGAAGAAATGGCAGGGAATCGCGGACACAGGTCCAGCACAACACAGAGACCAGCCTCCCCTCCATGGATTCTGTCTGAGCTTCTTGCTGCCTTGTTAAAGCAGAAAACATAATCAAGGACCTTTCCCACCTCAGTCATTCTCTCTTCTACCCTTCTACATGGGGCAGAAGATACAAAAGCCTGAAAGCACATACCACTGGTTAGATGACCACTGAAAGGTCCGCAGGAATGATAAGGACTTTTGGCCTTACAATCAACCTTGTTATGGCCTTGCACCTTATAGTCTTCCTGCATTGCACTTTCTCTTTAACTGTAACACTCTATTTTACATTCTGTTACTGGTTTTCTTTGTATTACCTCAATGCACTGCAGTAATTAAATGATCTGTATGGGTGGCATTCAGAACAATGATCTGCCCTGCAGCAGCAGTGATGCGATCACTCAAGTGGTATATGATGTTCTAGGGGGATCTCCTAAGGGGTTATTCCCTTTATGGGGAACACCTGTGCATGACTTTGCATAACATGGGGAAGTTGACGCGCAGACAGCCTCCACACGGTCCTTGAATGCGAGATGAGTGGGTCCCTTTGCTGTAGCAGCATTCTTGTGCCTTCACTGGCGTTGTGATGTGTCATCATCTTCCACCAGCTCCGCCACTGCGGTCTTGGTTGGATCGCTCTGTGCCTGGAACCTCCTCCCTTGACCTAACCACCATGGGTGACCCTACCAGGAGCTACCCGCCAGGCAGCATCGCTCTTGGGGTCTCAGGGACTGGAAAGCCTCTCCACCACGACAAGGTGACAATCCTCAGAGAAAGACTGCACTTGTTATACATATGAAAATAATAAACTAACACCAGTTTGACAGTATTCTCAGAACACAACGCAACAAAATGGGAGCAGAAATAAATCACTAGGCCTCTGAGACCTTTCCCTCCACTTAATATGATCAGTCTGCCCCAGCCCCCGGCATCTTCTCTCTGCCCAATGCACTTGGCCATCATTCTCCCAATCTTTCAAAAATGTATCTATCTCCATTTTAAAGATTTCAAATGATCCCGTCTCCACATCCCTTTACTTACTTTCTTAAGCACATTATCCCTATTGGGGCATAGGCCTTCGATAGCAGCTGGCCAGAGTTCTCTGTCCTGGGCTGGTACTTCAAGCTGTTCCCAGATGCAGCCCATCTTCCAGGCGAAGATCCGCTGGAAAGAGTCCCCTGGAGCCTATGTCAGCATTTCAGTAGCTCTGGGTCTTTATGGGATGGAGTTGCTAGCCCCAGGTCCAACCCCCACTCCTTTCCCAGCCAGGTTTGGGACCGTCTGTGGTGGAGTTCTCCACATCCCTCTGGGACATGGAAGTGACCCGTGGAACAAGAATTTCCTCCGTCCCTTGGTTTTGAATAACCCTTTGTCAAATGTTGAAGTACATGCATGCAAAGGCTCAATTAAACCTTACTTGCAGCTACATCACAGGCGCACGGCATCAGAGACACAACATTCACAGGAGAAACATCAGTTCACCATAAATAGCACAAAGTCATACAGGAAGGAGCATAATTAGAACAAAAAGGACCAACACAGTTGCAGTTTAAACAGGTCAAAGTGGCCGTAGCATTACAATGCTGAGGCTGTGAGGGTTGGTGAAGAAAAGTATATAAAGAAACACCAGTACTTTTCTGGACTTCTCCCCTTCCTTTTCAGTCCCAAAGAAGGGTCTCGGCCTGACACGTTGACGGTTCCCTCTTTTCCGTAGCTGTTCCCTGTCCTGCTGAGTTCCTCCAGCATCCCCATGTGTGTTGCTTTGGATTTCCAGCATCCACGGATTTTCTCGTGTTTACAAGTCCTCTTCAGCTTGCATTATGGAGGTGGCATGTCTACACACTATGGAGGGGAAAAATAAAACGTGATACGGACTGCTCTCTGGGAACGCAGCCCCCACTAATGTGTTCCTGCACTGTGACTCCCCCAGGCGTAGTAAGTGTCACTTGATTAGTTCCTGTGTGACTGATGTGGGGACCCTGTTTCTTAACATTGACAGTATTCAAGGCTGGTGATAAATTCCCCAGTCAGTATCTGCACTCCAGTTTACACTGGCTGTCCTTGTCCTGCTTTATCTCTGCCATGTGTTCTTGTGCAGGCATACAGGACTTTGTGTTCCAAGCTTGGATTTACCGCATTCTGTTTGTGTCATAGGAGTACAAGGCCAGTGGAAAGTCTGGTCGATTATGTTAGTCTGAAGAGTAGGGTGAGCCTCAATCTGTCAAGTACACTCAATGGCCACTTTATTAGGTACAGGAGTGGAATCTGGTGAGGTTTTCTGCTGCTATAGCCCTTCCATTTGAAGGTTCGATGTGCCAAGCATTCAGAGAGGCTCTTAAGTGGTTATTTGAGTTCCTGTCACTTTGAACCAGTCCGGCTATTCTCCTCTAAACTTTCTCACTAACAAGGTGCTTTCACTCACACAACTACCACTCACTGGATGTTTTTTGTTTTTCCTAAAAATGAGGGGAGGAGAAGATGGCGGCGCAACGCAGCGCGCGCGTCCGCTCCGAAATGATATCGTATTTGTTGAATAGGGGCCGTGCACAATCCTGATTTGATGGAGACGGACGTGAGAAGCACGGAGGAACATCTGGAGAAACTTCTGAAATGCCTGCTTTGCTGCCGCTGCTATTGTGCGATCGAGAATCTCCGGAGGGGAAGGCCCAAAATCCTCGGCTTTGCCTATGGCCTGTTGCCGGGGCCAGGGTCGAATCGCTCGGCAGAGATGGTGCTCGGTGTTCAGTGTCGGAGAGCTGGTCGGAGGCTTGAAGTTTTCGGACAGACTCAAGAGTCGGCTGTGGTCGGGTGTTTCCAGGGTGCTGCATCGGCAAGTTTGCGGTGCTGGAGGTTCATGGCAGGAAGAGTTTTTCTTCCTTCTACCATCTGCCTGAGATGATGGGACTTTCGAGAGACTTTGAGACTTTTTTTTACCGTGCCCATGGTCCGTTCTTTATCAAATTACGGTATTGCTTTGCACTGTTGTAACTATATGTTATAATTATGTGGTTTTTGTCAGTTTTTCAGTCTTGATTTGTCTGGTGTTTCTGTGATATCATTCTGGTGGAACATTGTATCATTTCTCAATGCATGCATTACTAAATGACAATAAAAGAGGACTGCGTGTCCTCATAATCTAATCTAATCTAATCTAAAATTCTAGAGACTGGTGTGCATGAAAATCTCAAGAGATTAGCAGTTTCTGAGAAACTCAAACCATCCCACCTGGCATGACAATCATTCCACAGTCAAAGTCACTTAGATCACGTTTCTTCCTCATTCTGATCTTTGGTCTGAACAATAACTAAACCTCTTGACCACGCCTGCATGTTTTTAATCATCAGTTGCTGCCACATGATTGGCTGGTTAGATATTTGCATTAACAAGCTAGGTGTACCTAATAAGATGGGCACCAAGTGTACATAATTTCATTTAAACTTTTACAACATTTGATGATAAATAACCAAAGTTAGAATATTTTGTTCCTTGCTCGAGCACGAGTTCTTGACCTGTAGGAAGTAACACGTACAAAATGCTGGAGGAAATAAACAAGTCAGGTAGCATTTATGGAAAGGAATAAACAGCTGATGTTTCAGGCTGAGATGCTTTGACAGGATTGGAAAGGAAGGGGAAGAAGCCAGAATAAGAAGGTGGGGAGAAGGGGAAGGGGTACAAGCTAGAAGACGATGGCTGAAGCCAGTTATGAGGGAACTTGTGGTCAGGTTATCATAGTGCAACACCTGTGTAGCACCAGTCATAGTGTGTGACTGGTTGTCGCACTCTTTAGAGAAAATCAAATTATACTAGGTGCTAATAGGCCATCAGAAGGATCCAGGTATCGGGAGGAGGCAGTGAACAGAAATAAGCTTTTGTTTACAAGAAAAGAACAATATGTACAAAATATTTACATGAGCAAGAACAATTCAAAATTCAAACATTCTGATTTGGTTCCAAATCTTAGATATCAACACAAGCCAAATTCCTGTTTAGTTAGTATCAGATACATTCATTAGAATAACCTTTGTTACTCCAATTTCTCTAACTAATTAGATCTAGTGTTATTTCCTATTTAAAAGCTTACAGAGTAAACTTCCCTTTTTACTTATCTCTAGTTAGTTAGAAAACCAAATATAATTCCTATTCTCAAGTATTATAGTTATCTTCAGTTTTAGTTCCAGGCAGTATATCTACAAGTTTAAATTCAAATTTAAAAATTATATGTACGCAGTTTAACTCCTTTCACCACAATTCTCCAACATCACAACTCTTAAACAAAGTAAACAGTAACTTATCAAAGTCTTTGCAAAAATGATCAGTTCTTGCAGAAAATCAAATCCAGATTCTTCGAATGAAAATAACTGATACATCCAATCGGATTAAATCCTCTGCGTCATTACACATTTCCCTCCCGCGCTGGTTCTTCATCTGCGTGGCTTGCCACCTTGGCTCGTTAGATGAAATAGTTGATCATCCATAGTAAGTCAATTCACAAACTTGTACAAAACTTGACCAAATGCCTTGGTATGATTTTGCAGAACTAATTCCCAACCACACGGTAGGGATTTTGAACGCTGGCCTCTGTCGATATTGTCTCGTTATAGCTAGAGCTTCAATAAATCTTTTTATCGCTGTTGTCTGTCCTCCAGGGGTTTCACCTTGAGGGTTTCAAGTTAGTAGGGTAAAGATACTCACTACTAATTCCACTCTTAACGGTTCATGCCTTCAGCTTCTAATCGATGCTGTGTTTCTCTCCTTGTCCGTCCTGTGTCCAGCTCGCCCCTCACTCGCATCACAATTTTTTCAAATTCTGTTTTTTTAAAATTGGTGAACCTCGTTTTCATCCCTCCTCAGGTAGAACTTTCTAACAGTACAATTTTGGGTTTCATTAACCTGGGTTACAATGGTATAATTGGAGGCACCGTAGGCACATCTGGTAAAGTTGTTGCTTCACTGTCCCAGTGGCGCACCTTCAATCCTGACCTCTCCAGTTGTCTATGTGGAGTTTGCATGTTCTCCCTGTGACTGTGTAGTTCCCCCATTGCTCCAGTTTCCTCAATAGACTCAAAAACAGCTTCTATCCTTCCCTTATAAGAACAGACCTCCAGTACAATAAGGTGAAGCATTTACCTCACAGTCTACCTTGCCATGGTCTTGCAGCTGATTGTCTGCCTTCAAGGCACATCCTCTGTAACTGTAGCCATCGGATTCTGCGTTCTGTTATTGGTTTCCCTTGCTTTACATCAAGGTACTGATGGGATGAAACGATCTATATGAATGGCGCACAAAACAAAGTTTTTCATTGTACCTCAATACACGGGACATTAGTAGATGAGTTTACCAATTTACCATATCCCAAAGTTGATTTCATTGGCCACTGCAAGTTGTCTGGAGCGTTCAGATGAATGCTAGAATCAAGGTGAAGTTGACAGAGAATAAAACTAGCTGGGTTAGTATAGGATTCATGCAAAGGTACATGGTGTCTGGGTTAGAGAGCTTGCTTCCATGCTGTTTATCTGCTCTGCCTACAATCCCAAGAAATTGTGGGCACAGCTCAGCCCGTCATGAAAATCAACCTCCCCTTTCATGGATTCCATCCTCACTTCTTGCACAGTAAAGCAGCCAACATGATCAAAGACTTCTCCCGTCACAGACATTCTCTTTTATCCTTCCTTCATCCGGCAGAAGGTACAAAAGGAAAACGTCCTTCTACCTTGCAATGATAGGGCTTTTATTTTGTTGAGATGCAGCGTGGAGTAGGCTGTATCTTTTGGTCTTTTGAGCCACCCTCCCAGCACTCCCCCGAGTAAGTCCGCGCCTCATCATAGGATAATTTGCAATGACTGATTAGCCTACCAACCAGTACGGTTTTGGAATATGGGGGGAAACTGGAGCGCCTGGAGGAAATGCACCCAGTCATGGGGAGAACGTACAAACTCCTCACACACAGCAACGGGAATTGAATCTAGGTCACCCAGACTGTAAAGTTTTGCGCTAACCATTATGCCACCATGCTGAATTGTTGGATTAGTTTAAAATTGTTATTTTCTTATTCTGTAACCTTTACTATGTTTGTCACACACACGAAGTGCTGGAGGAACTCAGCAGGTCAGGCAACATCCATGGGAAAAAAGTACAGTGGATGTTTCAGGCTAAGTCCTGTCAAAGGGTCTTAGCCTGAAATGTCAAATGTACTTTTTCCTCCATAGATACTGCCTGACCTGCTGAGTTCCTCCAGCATTTTGTGTGTTGCTTGGATTTCCAGCATCTACAGATTTTCTCTTATCAATGCTTGCCTATATTTTTATATAATCACCTATATGTGTCTAACTATGTAACATTTGGGCACGTGGCCAAGTGGTTAAGTCATTCGACTGGCAATCTGAAGGTCGTGAGTTCGAGCCCCAGCCAAGGCAGCGCGTTGTGTCCTTGAGCAAGGCACTTAATCACACAGTGCTCTGCGATGACACCGGTGCTAAGCTGTATTGCCCTTGCCCTTCCCTTGGACAACATCGGTGTCGTGGAGAGGGGAGACTTGCTGCATGGGCAACTGACGGTCTTCCATACAACCTTGCCCAGGCCTGCGCCCTGGAGAGTAAAGACTTTCCAGGCACAGGTCCATGGTCTTGCAAGACTAACAGATGCCTTTATATAACATTTACATACTGTATATTTTAACTTAATTTTTAATAATCACCTATATGATTGTCCTATGTTGAGTTCAACACTGACCAGCAACTCCTGTGACACCTTTGATGCCAAACTGTACCGGTCTCTGCCATTGGGATTCATCAACTGCGCAGAAAGGGGGAGCCTGCGACATGGGAAACATCTTGCCCCACATATTGTATGGGTTCCTTAGGGTTATTATAGCCAGGGCGGTGATAGTGGGGAATAAGCTCCCACTACCTAGTAAATGCTCCCAAAGGCGTACCAGCTTGCATATCAAGTAGACAGTTGGGGCACAACATCATGCTTGGCCCTGATCTAATCTAATCTATATGTATCTAACTGTTACCTCTATAGATTGAGCAAGAGGAGCATGGTTTCTTGATTCGTTGTTCTTCTTTCTTCTTATAGTACCTAGTAAAACAATGGTAGTTATCAGATTTTTTGTCCCATTCCTGACTTCTGAAGAACATCTGGATCATAAACAACAGGAATTCTGCAGATGCTGGAATTTCAAGCAACACACATCAAAGTTGCTGGTGAACGCAGCAGGCCAGGCAGCATCTCTAGGAAGAGGTACAGTCGACGTTTCTGGCCGTGACCCTTCGTCAGGACTAACTGAAGGAAGAGTGAGTAAGAGGTTTGAAAGTGGGAGGGGGAGGGGGAGATCCAAAATGATAGGAGAAGATAGGAGGGGGAGGGATGGAGCCAAGAGCTGGACAGGTGATTGGCGAAAGGGATACGAGAAGATCATGGGACAGGAGGCCCAGGGAGAAAGACAAGGGGGGGGGGAACCCAGAGGATGGGCAAGGGGTATAATGAGAGGGACAGAGGGAGAAAAAGGAGAGCGAGAGAAAGAATGTGTGTATAAAAATAAGTAACAGATGGGGTACGAGGGGGAGGTGGGGCATTAGCGGAAGTTAGAGAAGTCAATGTTCATGCCATCAGGTTGGAGGCTACCCAAACGGAATATAAGGTGTTGTTCCTCCAACCTGAGTGTGGCTTCATCTTTACAGTAGAGGAGGCCGTGGATAGACATGTCAGAATGGGAATGGGATGTGGAATTAAAATGTGTGGCCACTGGGAGATCCTGCTTTCTCTGGCGGACAGAGCGTACGTGTTCAGCAAAGCGGTCTCCCAGTCTGCGTCAGGTCTCGCCAATATATAGAAGGCCACATCGGGAGCACCGGTCGCAGTATATCACCCCAGCCGACTCACAAGTGAAGTGTTGCCTCACCTGGAAGGGCTGTCTGGAAGGATGAAGCCACACTCAGGTTGGAGGAACAACACCTTATATTCCGTCTGGGTAGCCTCCAACCTGATGGCATGAACATTGACTTCTCTAACTTCTGCTAATGCCCCACCTCCCCCTCGTACCCCATCTGTTATTTATTTTTAAACACACATTCTTTCTCTCGCTCTCCTTTTTCTCCCTCTGTCCCTCTCATTATACCCCTTGCACATCCTCTGGGTTCCCCCCCCCTTGTCTTTCTCCACGGGCCTCCTGTCCCATGATCCTCTCATATCCCCTTTGCCAATCACCAGTCCAGCTCTTGGCTCCATCCCTCCCCCTCCTGTCTTCTCCTATCATTTTGGATCTCCCCTCCTCCTCCCACTTTCAAATCTCTTATTAACTCTTCCTTCAGTTAGTCCTGACGAAGGGTCTCGGCCTGAAACGTCGACTGTACCTCTTCCTAGAGATGCTGCCTGGCCTGCTGCGTTCACCAGCAACTTTGATGTGTGTTATCTGGATCATAACATCTTCAGATCCAACGGACCACTTGGTACATTAAAGAAGAACTCTCGACTTCACAATTGTCATGGCCCATGTTGTCTGCCTGCACTGCACTCTCTCTGCAGCTACAACAGTTTATTCTGCATTCTCTTAATCTTTTCTTCTCATACTATCTCGATGTACTGTAATCTTTTTCCGTTGCTGTGTATTAACCAATTTCCCCCGGGATCAATAAAGTATGACTATGACTATGATGTGATGAAATGATCTGTATAGATGGCGTGCAGAACAAAGTTTTTCACTCTACCTTGTGACAATACTAAACATGCCATAGGGATCTGAAAGCTTTACACTAATTTGGATCGTTGACTCAGTGGTGAAGGGGCGGGGTTTGCCTTTGACCTTTGTGACACGTACTTCCCCCTTGCCCATGTCATTTGCGGTTGGTCATCCTTGGGGGATTAGTGACGCCCGGCAACCATGATGTCATCAAGCCCATCGAGCAGTATTGCTATACTACAGTAGTAAGGGCTGGAGAAAATCTCACAGATAACAAACCAAAATTTTCCCATTTTGTTGAATATTTTAAACATTTTACAGAGGGCAGCATTAAAACCTTAAAAGGACATTTCAATAAGAGGGTCAAAAGGTCGTGAGAGGGTGGGGCAAACTGCCAGCCCAAGTGATACAATGCAAGCTCAATTTCAATGTTTAATCGAAGTTTGGGGAGGTACACAGATGGGAGGGGCATGGAGGCCTATGGTCACTGTGCAGATTGATGGGAGTAGGCAGTTTCAGTGGTTTTGGCATGGAGTAGATAGGCCAGGGGGCCTGTTCCTGTGCTGTATTTTTCTATAACTCTGATAAACAGAACTTTGAAATAATTATTCCCAGGGAATTAAAATCTATTCACATAAGATTAATTCCCCTGCACTTGAGACTTTGTTCAGTAGCAATTATGACTGAGCACAATAATAATTTAATATATAATTAGAGTTTATTCATCATGATGTAATTCTTCTGATCTTCTTATATAACATAAATACAATTCCTTGATTCTCTTTTATATGTTAGAAAGACTTACAAGCATACAACATCATCCATGACAAAGTATTCAGGTCATCTTCAAGGAGTGGTGCTTCAGAAAGGTGGCACCCATCATTAATGGCCTCCACCACCCAGGACGTGCCCTCTTCTCGTTGCTATCATCACAAAGGAGGTATGGAAGCCTGAAGGCACACACACAACAATTCAGGAATGGCTTCTTCCCCTCTGCCATCCAATTTCTGAATGGACACTGAACCCATGAACACTACCTCACTATTTCCTATTTTTTGCGCTACTTGTTTAATTTAACTCTTCAGTACACACACACACACACACACACACACACACACACACACACACACACACGCACACACGCACACATGCACACACACATATATAAAAGGCATCCATTAGTCTTTCCGTGACCATGGATCTGCGCCTGGAAAGTCTTCACTCTCCAGGGCGCAGGCCTGGGCAAGGTTGTATGGAAGACCAGCAGTTGCCCATGCTGCAAGTCTCCCCTCTCCACGACACCAATGTTGTCCAAGGGAAGGGCATTAGGACCCATACAGCTTGGCACCAGTGTCGTCGCAGAGCAATGTGTGATTAAGTGCCTTGCTCAAGGACACAACACGTTGCCTTGGTTGGGGCTCGAACTCACAACCTTCAGGTCGCCAGTCCAATGCCTTAACCATTTGGCCACGTGCCCACATGTATAGTAATTCACAGTTTTCTTTTGCTCTGTATTATCATCTATTGCATTGTTGGCACAGAGTTAATAAAGTTCACAATATATGCCCGTGATATTAAATCTGATTCTGATAAGGATGCTCCAATACCATTAAAGTTATTGCTGATATCCAGGGCTTCAATTGTTCTGTCCGGTATGGTGCTAGACTTTAACTGTACTATGTGACAAAAATATTACATGATCATTTACTTTATTGACATCTTAGGACATTCTGCACTGTATACATGGAAGATGTCCATAGATCTTAAAATGGTAGGGATTTTATCAAGTTGCCCAGATGTTTCGGAAAAGGTCCAGGAATAGCTATATGTAGTCCAGTACATGGAAAATATCTTCCCTGAGATACTGTGTTTCTTGGAGATTTATTGTTCATGATAGTGGGGGAATGAAACAGGATGCCTGCACAGGATGATATAAGGCTGTATCAGCAGATTAGAATGGAAATTCTATAGTTGAGTTGCATTGCATTAGACAAGAATCAGGCCTGCATTGATAGATTGGATGATGCATAAGGTAGAAGGTCTAGATTCCAATAGCAGGACTGAAACAATTGAGGCTTTATAATGCATTTGTCAGATGCACTTGGAGTACTGTAAGCAGTTTTGGGCCCCTTATCTAAGAATGTGTGTGCTGGCATTGGAGAAGGACTAAAGGAGATTCACGAAAATAATCCTGAGAATAAAAAGTTAACATATGATTGATGGTGCAATTTTTTTAAAAATCCAAAACATAAAACTAACAAGGGAGCTTGAGAGATGCGTGCAAATTTTACTTTCAGCGAGGGGTGCACTTATGACATGGTGGCATAATACATTTTACATTTATCCTGTAAAGAATTATTTAAACAACAAAGAATGCTTAACTAAACAATATATTTACAATATTATTGAAATATCAAATACACCACAGATGGTTCTGGGCCTGCGCTCGCTGGAGCTTAGAAGAATGATGGGGTAATCCCATTGAGATCTATTGAATATTGAAAGGCCTCAGTACAGTGGACGAGGAAAGGATGTTTCCTATAGTGGGTGAGTCTAGGACCAGAGGGGGCAGCCTCAGAAGACAAAGACATCCTTTTAGAACAGAGATAAGGAGGAATTTCCTTCACCAGAGGGTGGTGAATCTGTGGCATTCTTTGCCACAGAAGGCTGTAGAGGCCACGTCATTGAGTATATTTAAAGCAGGGTTGATAGGTTCTTGATTAGTAAGGGTGTCAAAGATTACAGGGAGAAGGCAGCAGAATGAGGTTGGGAGGGATCATAAACCAGCCATGTTGGAATGATGCGGCAAATTTTATGGGCTGAATGGCCAAATTCTGCTCCTAGGATGCCTAAGAGTTTTGCACAGTACTGTATTTGTCAACGTGGAGTGGAGGGCGAGTTTGTAAACCTGGCGAGAGCAAAGGATATTTGGAATGGCAAGGGTGGAGTGCTGTGGGAAAGGTGTTGGGCAGGTGGCAGTGTGGCAGTGCCTGGGGGGGAAGGGTGGCACTGATGCAGACACACCCAGCCTGAGACACCTGGCAAGGCCACCTGATTCCAAACAACTGGTTTATTAATTATTACAGAATGTCTCTCTGGTGCTTCCCACTCCCTTCCCCTATTCCCAGCCATGATTCCCCTCTCCCTGCCCCCTTCCACAATAGAGACCCATATCAGAAATAGGCTTATCATCACTCACATATGTCACGTTTTTTTCTGCAGTAGCAGTACAGTGCAATACATAAAATTACCACAGTACTCTGCAAATGTCTGAGGCACCCTGGCTATTTTATTTAACTGAAGTTTTTGCATAGTACTGTATCTTATAGTTTTATTATCTTACACTTAACTAAAACTGTAGTTGCCACCTCACAAGAATGGATGGAAAGTTTTGATTTTTAATGTCAGTTGTAGATAGACTGAAAGATGTGTCAATAATGGATGATATTTGAATAAAGAATTTGAGAAAGATGCGTAATTCATAACAAAAACACCTGTGAAGCACTGATACTTAGAATAAGTTAAACAATGTTTAGAAATATATTAAACATTGGGGTATAAATCACAAGTTATACCAATATTGGACAGGGTCTTGATAAGGCCTGATTAAGTGTCTTGGCCCAGAAAGTCAACTGTCTATTCCCTCCATATTAGCTGCCTGACTTGCTGAGTTCCTCAGTATTTTGTGTGTGAAGGATAACAGTGTGTAGTTTTAGTCGCCCCATCATACTAAAGACACGCTGCTGCTTCAGAAAGATAAAGAGGGGTTGATGGAAACAAGCTGAAATCTTCGGGGACTTTGTTGTGAAAACAATGCTTAATTTAGTCAGAGGCAAAAACGGAAATGAGAAGTGAAGCAGTTCTCTAAAGAAGTGGAAGGTTTAGATATGACTCAAGAAAACAAGTCACTTAACCTGGACATGAAGCATCCAATTAGCCGTCAAGAATTCACAAGACTTAGCAGCGGTTATAATCGAAGACACATGCTTGATTCAGGATAGTGAAACACATTTAAAGAGGAGGAGGATGAATACCTACTGGGAAGAGAATTTAAAAGATATTGCTCAACATTAAACTCAAGTATTTTGCCATTTGCACAAGTGCATGTAGTGTAGTGGCTAGCACAATGCTTTACAGTACCAGTAATCTGGGTTCAATTTCCCTTGCTATCTGTAAGGAGTTTGTATGTTCTCCCCATTACCACATGGGTTTCCTCCAGGTGTTCCGGTTTCCTCCCACAGTCCAAAGATGTACCGGTTGGTAGGTTAATTAGTCATTGTAAATAGACTTTTGTTTGGCTTGATACAAAAGGTTGTGGTAAATAACTCAAAAGGCAGAGGCAGAGATGGGTTTGTGATAGTAGAACAGTTTATTGTAACTGAGCAACACACACAAAAATATCAGCGACCTGGGTGCAATTTCTGCCGCTGCCTGTAAGAAGTTTGTATGTTCTTCCCGTGACCACATAGGTTTCCTCCGGGTGCTCCAGTTTCCTCCCACAGTATGAAGGCATACCGGTTGGTGGCTTAAGTGATCATTGTAAATTGTCCCGTGATTAGGCTGTGATTAAATCACGGGATTGCTGGTCAGCGTGGCTTGAAGGGCTGGAAGGGCCCATTCCACATCGAAACTCAATAACATACAGAAGTCTGAAAGCAGGTTATCGCTAGGCTCATGGACAGCTTCTGCCCCAGAACTATTGAACAGTCCTCTTGTACAATAAGAAGGATGCCTGATATGACAACCTGCCTCAACATGGCCTTGCAACTTCCTGTCCACCTGCATTGCACATTCTCTGTGACTGTATCATTTTATTCTGCATTCTGTTATTGCTGCCTCAATCAGAATCAGATTTATTATTACTGACGTTCATGATGTGAAACTTGCTTTGCAGCAGCAGTACAATGCAAGGGCTTGAAATGATATAAGCTACAAAGTACAAATATGATGAAATGAGCTATGTGGATGGCATGTAAAACAACGTTTCTCACTGTACCTCATATTTCAAGTATTTCCTTACAATTACATTTATTATCAAAGAATGTATAAATTATACAATCTTGAGATTCGCTTGCTCACAGGTAGCCACAAAGCAAGAAACCCAATCTATTGAAAAAAAAATAAAAGGCCAACACCTGATGTGTAAGAGAAAGAAAGAAAAATACAAGTCATGCAAACAATTGAAGTGAACAACAGTGTTCCAAACCAAAACTGAGTCCTCAGATCTGAACTCTGGAGTAGCCCAGAGCAGGCCCAAAGCCTTGCTTATCAGTTCATCATATTAGCGGGTAGGGGACACAGCAGCCGAGGCAGTCTTCATAGCCTCAGCACCATGGAGATGACCATTACAGAAAACGGGTGAAATCTGCTCTCGTTCTGACTGACACCTGTTTCTCTCAGTCTATCCGGGCCAGCGTTTAAATTGACCTAATGACAGAACACCCAAAGGCTCTGCCCCCTGGAAAAAAGGAATGAAGATTGTAGAGAGTGACCAAAAATGGCTTTTGCCTCCGATTTGGACCAGTGTTTAAGTTGTCTAGAGCGCACTGTACCTCACACTAGGACCCAGGCACCGCTGCTGAGAAAGGCTCTGGGCCAAGACTACACTCTCCAGCACCTGCTCTGGGCCCAGACTTCGTCACCCAGCCTGAAGATGCTCTCAAGCTCTTCAAGCCAGCTTGGCACCCAGAGCAACCCAACCTCGCACTGGGGCCAGTTGTACGGCCATCAGAACTCCATATGCATCGACTCATCCCCTGAACTTGGCTTGCCATCACTTGCCTCTTCACTGTTTGTGGTGGTAATTTAACACAATTTACCTCAGAAAAAGTATTTTTAGTGATTTTTTTGGTCAGATTTCTTAGCTTTTTGACTATCTGGAAGCTGTCACAAACGTTGGCAATAAACCAATTTACAAATTAATCTATGGTGACTATAGGTCATTATTAACCTGTACCCACTGCAGCATAGATTTACTGAGATTCTAATGCAAAATATTTAACAAGTTTACAAATTTCACGACATAGGCCAATGATTCTGATTCTAATTCTGATTCTGAAGTAGCCCAGAAGGTTTATGAACTTAGGTTCTGAAGACAGGAAGTATAAGCCATGATACACCATTTACTATCAGCTGATTCAATACACAATTCTATCACATCATTGGAATTTGTAAAGTAGAAAGAGGCTTCTCGGCCATATCAGCTGAAAACGGCCTAGTCAGGTTAGTCGGACTTTATTTATTTATTTATTTTGAGATACAATGACCCATGTGACCAATTAACCTACTAACCTGTACATCTTGGAATGTGGGAGGAAACCAGAGCACCAGGAAGAGATTTGCACGGTCACGAGGAGAATGCACAAACTTCTTACGGGGCGGGGCGGGGGTTGGGGAGTTGCAAAGGGAAGAAGAGATGAGATAGAGAAGCTGAGAGGAAAGAGGGAGTGAGAAGGAAAGAGAGAGCCATCCAGGCCGCCATCTAGGCTATGCCCTCTCCTCGTTACCGCCATCAGTTAGGAAGTACAGAAGCCTTAGATTCCACATCACCAGGTTCAGGAACAATTATTATCCTTCAATCATCAGGCTCCAGAACCTGAGTGGATAATTTCAATCACCATTACTCTGAACTGATTCTACGACCTGCAGACTCATTTTCAAGGACTCTTTACATCTCGTGATCTTGGTATTATTACTTATTTTCACAGCTTGTCTTCTTTTGTACATTGGTGTTTGTAAATCTTTGTTTATGGATAGTTTTCTGTAAATTCTGTTGTATTTTTCCCTGTAAGTGCCCAGGAAAAAAAAAAGAATCTCAAGGTAGTAAATGGTAACATCCGTCCTTTGATAATAAATTTACTTTAAACTTTGGCCCTCAAGAGGTAGAGAAAGCAAGTTAGAGAGGGGAGCTGGAGGGAAAAGGAGAGAGAGAGAAAGATAGGGGTACCTGTCTGACAGGTTCAACTTCAGAATGTACATTAAAATAATTTTAATTCGCTTAGGGCTTTCAAAAGCGCAGTCAAAAGATGTTTTCAAGTATGAAATTGAGGATGAACAGAGAGATAACAGAACAGATGGATTGTGTTATAGCTGTAACCAAATTTAGCAAACATGCAGAGATGATGATAAGAAACTTCAACAGTCTGCATATTTCTTTAATGTATGACTATAGGAAGTGAGTGCACAAATGCCAGCACAGCAGGAGATTAGAGATGGGGACTGTGATATTTGAAGGGGGAGGGGGGCGGGGGGGAGGTAAGAAGGTTTATTTTACATGACTAGTTACATCATGTGATTTTATATTTTGCCCCAAGAATAGGAATTGTGATGTTGTTCTAGTCAATTATAGTGCCTCGATTTGTTCATGGGGCGCGGCCATTTTTGGCTATTGAGAGAGCAGTTGGGGAGCTGCTTTCTTGTTCTCCTAGACCGAGAGCAAAGAAGTGAAGTGATCCCTGCAGAGGGCAGTAACTTTGGTACAACTGAACGTCCTGCTTATTGCTGTGTCATGGCTGTACACCGAGAGACACGCGAGTCATCTGGGTAAGCCGGAAATTTTACCTCACAAACACAAGAGAATCTGTAGATGCCGGAAATCCAGACCAACACGTGCAAAATGCTGGAGGAACTCAGCAGGCCAGGGAGTACCTATGGAAAAGAGTAAACAATTGACGTTTCAGGCCGATGCTCTTCTCCAGGACTGGAAAAGAAGGGGAGAAGTCAGAGTAAGAAGGTAGGGGGAGAGCCGGCTGGTGGCACAATGACATCGGCGCCGGACCCAGGAGCGGAGGTTCCCGGGTTCGAAACCAGTCGGGTCCGCTCCTGAGTACGCTTTCCATCCGTGCCGGGCGATCGCAACTTGATCTCGTAAAATAAAGGGAAAAATACTGTGAGAATGTCTGTGTAAGGAGTGGCGCTCCACAAAGTCTCTCTCTCACTCCGTGCCTTGTAAAAGCCATGAAAAAGACATCATCACGGACACATGCACACAGACAGACACGCACAGACTCGCACGCATGCAGGCACATGCCAAAAAAAAGGTGGGGGGAGGGGAGCCTTACACACAAAATGCTGGAGGAACTCAGCAGGCCAGGCAGCATCCATGGAGAAGAATACACTCAATGTTTCGGGCCAAAAGCCTTCCAGGACCTGCTGAAGGTTTTCGGCCCAACATGTCGACTGTACCCTTTTCCACAGATGCTGACTGGCCTGCTGAGTTCCTCCAGCATTTTGTGTGTGTTGCTCGGATTTCCAGCATCTGCAGATTTTCTCTTGGTTGGGAGGGGAGCCTTACCTTGGATAGCTCCGTGGGACTTTGAAGTAGGCTGGTTATCTATTTATTTAGAGATACACTGCAGAGCAGGCTCGCTGCCCCAGCAACACAGCCCCACGAAATCCTAACCTAATCACAGAACAATTTACAATGACTATTTAACCTACTGGTTACGCATTTGGACTGTGGGAGGAAACTGGAGCGCCCGGGGAAAACCCACTCATTCCACTGGGAGAACGTATGGAGACTCCCTGCAGAATGGTGCCGGAATTGAACTCCAAACTCCGGAATGTCTCGAGCAGTAAAAGTGTTGCGTTAACCATGGCATTCAGTGGTCACCATTACTTTTTAATTCCAAAATTTATTTTAAAGGTATCGTTTGAAGTCATATTTCTCCACCATTCGGACTGCTAATCGAGTAACTAAATTGTACTTTTACCATCCGCTCCTTCTTCTAGAAAGCCACTCACACTGGAGAAAAACACACCGCGATCAGGTTTTGCCTAGTTGGCACTTTTGGCCTCGATGTTTCTGTGCAGCCACTGTGATGGCAGTTCCCCTCACATGCTGGGAATGGGACCATCGTTGTTAAGGTAAAAGGATGGATGACATAGGGGAGAAGTCAGAGTCAGAAGGTTGGGGGGGGGGGGAGACTGTTACACAAAATGTACTGAGTCCTTAGGTTCCTTTGAAAGAGTTGAGGAGCTTGTTTCTACAAACAAAAAGGTAAATGACTGCTGCAGGTATAGTCCTTCATGTTTTGGATTTATCTTAGGAGGCAATCAGACTAGGGTCTTTCTCTGACGGAGCAATGCAGGCTAATACCGAGGGAACCCGGCAGCTCTGACAACAGTAATGGAGGGGGAACAAACGGTCAGCGTTTTGGCCCGAGATCCTTCATCCAGCAATCTACTGAATCTCTCGTGTTAATAGGAAGAGAGTGGCCTTGTTTCTATTCACAGGCGCTAATAGCAGACAGAATTAAGGCCTAATGGGGATGGGAATGAAAAAGTGAACCCACATACAGCAATGCTAAACCTGAGTAACACACTCAAAAAGCTGGAAGATCTCAGTAGGTCAGGTAGTATCTGTGGAAAGGAACAAACTGGGGGTGGTTCAAGCTAAGGTTCTTCATCAGGACTGGGAAGGAAGGGGGAAGAAGCCAGAATAAGAAGTGGGGGTAGGGGGAAAGGGGAAGGAGTGCAAGATTGAAGGTGATGGGTGAAGCCAGCCAGGTGGGGGAGGGGATGTAGTAAGAAGCTGGGAGGTGATAGGTGGAAAGGTAGAGGGCTAAAGAAGGAAGAATCTGATAGGAGAGGGGTGTGGACCATGGGAGAAATGGGAGGAGGAGGGGTACTAGGAGGAGGTGATAGGCAGGTGAGGAGAAGAGAAGAGGTAATGCTAAACCTGAGACAGCACAGCACATCGTGGAAACCAGCCTCCATGCCACAGACTCTGTTTGCACCTCCCCTCACTCCATCTTCTTATCCTGGCTTCTTACCCTGCATGCATGCTGCAGATACAGTCGTTCATATCTTGAACTTATCTTATGACGTAGAAGTAGGCCAAAAGGTCATTCTCATTCTCCGACTGAACAACACATACAAATGCTAGAGGAACTCAGCAAGCCAGGCAGCATTAATGGAGGTGAATAAACAGTTGTTAAGTTTCAGCCCGAGGACCCTCGTCTTGGCCAGAAACGTTGTCTGTTTATTCCCCTCCATAGATGCCCCCTGATCCGCTGTGTTCCTCCAGAATTTTGTGAGCTTTACTTAAGATTTCTAGCATTTCCAGAATCTCTTGTGTTTAAGATTTCTACACCTGATGTTTGGCATGAGATGTCCAAACAGCAGAATTCTGTTTGTCTTGGTAAGAATTACTTGTCCCAGCTTCAAAATGAGAGAAGAAATGCCCATGAATGCCTGCAAGCATACGAAAACAAGAAACCTCGATCTTAGCCAAGACCTGGATCCACCATCTAGGCCAGGCTCTCTTCTCACTGCTGCCATTGGGAAGGAGGTCCCAAACCACCAGGTTAAGGAAGAGTTATTACCCTACAATCATCAGGCTCCTGAACCAGCATGGATAACTTCACTCACCTCAACTCTTAACTGATTCCACAACCTACAGACTCAATGCTCTCAGTGTTATTTATTTACTTTTCTTTGCTTTTCCACAGGTTGTCTTCTTTTGCACGTTGGCTGTTTGTCAGTGTTGGGCACCTGGCCAAGTGGTTAAGGCGTTCGTCTAGTTATCACTAGGTCGCTAGTTCGAGCCTCAGCTGTGGCAGCATGTTTGTGCCCTTGAGCAAGGCACTTAATCACACATTGCTCTAGTCTGTGCGAGGAGTGGCGCCCCACACAGACTTCCAATCTGCGCCTTGTAAGGCATGAAAATGCCCGATGCAGGCCTCTCATGGTCTGAGTCGACGTTCCCCTGTTTGTCAGTCTTTCTGTGCGGTTTTTCATTGATTCTATTGGATTTCTTTGTTCTACTGTGAATGCCTGCAAGAGAATGAATCTCTGGGTAATATATGGTGAAATAGACATACAATATACATATTTATTATAATAGACATACTTTGAAAATAAATTTACTTTGAACTTTGAACCCTCACAGCGAACATCTTCTCACCCAACACGGAACCAAGCTCTTCGGCCCACCGTGTCCATGACAACAACTGGTAACATATCAAAGTTCAAAGATCAAAATACACCCTTGAGACTCGTCTCCTCACAGATAGCCACAAAACAAAGAAACTCAAAAGAACCCATTAAAAAATGAAGACTGTCAGACACAGAGTGTGCAGAGAGAGAGAGAAAAAAAAACAAATCGTGCAAACAATAAAAATAAGCAAATAGCATTCAGAATCCACAGACACAGATCACTTGGCTGTTCTTCTCCCACCTGCATACAGGCAGAGGCTAATTAGGAAGGCTCCAGAGATAAGGACAATGAAGAGGTGGTCGCGGGAGGCAGAAGAGCGGCTATGGTATTGCTTTAAATCGGTGGATTGGATCGTGTTCAAGGACTTACACACGGATCTGAACGAATACATCATGGTTGTCATGAACTTTATAAAAACAGTCACAGATGAGTGTGTCCCCACACAATCATTCAGGGTCTCCCCCAACCAGAAGCCCTGGTTGAACCAGTAGATTCGCAATATGCTGAGGGTAGAGGTATTCAAATTTGATGACCAAGTAAGGTCCAGGTACCATCTCTGGAAAGCCATTACAGGAGCGAAGTAGCAAATCCAGACCAAACTTGACTCACTGAAGGATGCTCGACAAACTGGCAGCGCTTGAATGCTATTACCTCTTACAAAGTGAAATCAAGTGACATAGGTGTCAACAGCGCTTCGCTTCCAGGTAAGCTCAATGCTGTCTATGCTCGCTTTGACCATCAAAACACGGAAGAACCTTCACAAACTCCAGCAGCCCCTGATGACCCTGTGATCTGAAACTCTGAGGCCAATGTGAGATCATTCTTCAGGTGGGTGAACCCCTGGAAAACATCCAGCCCTGATGGGATCCCTGGCCGAGTACTAAAGACCAGTGCTGATCAACTGGCTGGAGCGTTCACCAATACCTTTAACCTCTTGCTTCAGCAGTCCGACATACCCACCTGTTTCAAGCAGGCTTCAATTATACTGGTGCCTAAGAGGAACGTGGAACCTGCCTCAACGACTAACATCCAGTAGCACTTACATGCATTGTGATGAAGCTTGGATCTGCTCCAATTTGCCTACCGGCACAACAGATCCACAGCAGATGCCATTTCATTGGCCCTTTGCTCAAACCAGAAACACCTGGACAGCAAAGATGCATACATCAGGATGCTCTTTATTGACTACAGCTCAGCTTGCAATCCCCTCAAAACTAATCTATAACCTTCAAGATCTTGCTCTCAATATCTCCTTGTGCAATTGGGTCATCGATTTCCTCAGCTGCAGTCCCCAGTCGGTTCAGATTGGCAACATCTCCTCCACAATCTCCATCAGCATAGATGCACCACAAGGCTGTGAGCTTAGACTCCTCTTTACTCACTTTGCACTTACAGTAAGACTGTTTGGCTAAGCACAGCTCCAGTGCTATGTTTAAGTTTGCTGATGACACCACTGTTGCTGGCCGATCAAAGGTGGCGATAAATCAGCAGATGGGGGGAAATTGAAAATCTGGCTGAGTGGAACCTCTTGCTAATTGTCAGCAAAACCAAGGAGCTGATGACTGACTTCAGGAGGAGGAACCTGGAGGATCATGAGCCAAACCCATCAGAGGGTCAAATGTGGAGTGGGTCAGCAACTTTAAATTCCTCGATGTTATCATTTCATAGAACATATCCTGGGCCCAGCACAGAAGTGCAATTACAAAGAAAGCACAACAGCACCTCTACCTCCTTAGAAGTTTGTGAAGATTCGGCGTGACATCTGTTACTTTGACAAAACTTCTATAGATGTGGGGTAGAGAGTACATGGACTGGTTGCATCACAACCTGGAAAAATCAATGACTTTGAATCAAAAAGTAGATATGGCCCAGTGCATCACGGGTAAATCTATCCCTTCCATTGAGCACATCTATATGGAGTGCTTTCGCAGGAAAGCTGCATCCATCGTCAAGGACCCCCACCAAACAGGCCATGCTCTCTTCTCATTGCTGTCATCAAGAAGGTGGTACAGGAGCCTTAGGACTCACACCAACCGGTTCAGGAACAGTTATTACCCCTCAACCACCAGGTTCTTGAACCAGTGGGGATAATGTCGTTCAGCTTGCCCCTTCACTGAACTGTTCACACAGCCTATGGACTCACTTTCAAGGACTCCTCACCTCATGTTCTCTGTATTTATTGCTTTTTTATTTATTGCATTTTTTCCTCTTTTCTATTTGCACAGTTTGTTGTCTTTTGCACAATGCTTGTCTGCCCTGTTGTGTTTGTTTTTTCATTGTTTCTATTATGTTCATGGATTTACTGGGTGTATCCACAAGAGGATGTACCTCAGGATTGTGTATGATAATATATATATGTACTTTGATAATAAATTTACTTTACTTTGAACTTTGATAGAACTTTCAATAGTTGGCACTTTTGAAGCAAAGTATTGAATATAGAGTATAGTTATTCTTTTTATGCTCTATTTATTTGTGTAATTCATTCTAAGTTTATACCTTCGCACTGTGTCACACACCTCATGTCATATGCACTCAGCGGCCACTTTATTAGGTACAACAGTGGAACCCAGTGTGGTATTCTGTTGCTGTGTCCCATTCACTTCAAGGTTTGAAATGTTGCGCATTCAGAGATGCTCTTCTGCACACCACTGTTGTAACTTGTGGTTATTTCAGTTACTGGTCCCATCCGGTCTGCTTAAGTCAGCCTGACCATTCTCCTCTGACCTCTCATCCACGGAACTGCTGCTCAGCTAGATGCTTTCTTTTTGCGCCATTCTCTGTAAACTCTAGAGACTGTTGTCAGTGAAAATCCCAGGAGATCAGCAGCTTCCAAGATGCGCAAACTACCCCGACTGGCACCGACGATAATTCCACGGTCAAGTCACTTAGAACACGTTTCTTCCCCATTCCGACATTTGGTCTGAACAACAACCAAACCTCTCTGACTATGTTTGTAAGCTTTTATGCATTGAGTTGCCACCACAGAATAATAAATCACTGATAATAAATCTCATTCTGATTCATACTGAACTTAACAGTTGTACGTTCAATAAATAGGGTTCAACTGTGAATGGTGAAAACATTTCTCTTAGGCTTTTTAATGGTAAATCAATCTCCCAAAACACGGCAGGAAAACCTCTTTTACTTCTGACTACAACAAAAAATGTACTTCAGTGGAGCTGTTTTACCCTTTCAAGCTTAGTATTTTGGCTTTTTACTTGTCAAAATAAAATCAACATGTCTGTCAACTCTTTTAATGCAGAAATTCCCTTCTAGTATCAGCAGTGCTTTACAATAACATAGGTGAAAGAGATGTTACCCATATTGAATCGATAATAAATATCCTTGTGTGCTGAAGTTATCAAATCAAAAAACAAAGCTTTACAATTAAACACATCAGTGATTTTGCTTCACAACAAAACGACGTCTGGTTATGGCAAAGAAACAATCATTTTAAATCATTTGAAGCGGTTCCTTCTATGCCACAGCATTCGGTCTCGTTTTTAACAAAGTGGGCGAGAAGAAACATCGTGGTGGGCATTTGAATAAATAAATAAACAAACTTTTAAATGTGGGATTTCTCAGTTTCCCCAGATTCTGTGTAAGACCCTTGATAGGTCTGACAAATGCAGGAAAATTTAAAATATAGATGTAGAAAAAGAAAGGGAAAGAAAGAGTCAGAGAGAATGAGGGAGGGGGAGGAAGAGAGATAGAAAGAGAGAGAGAAGGGGAGGGAGAAAGGGAGAGAAAAGAGAGAGAGGGAGAGATAGAAAGAGAGGGAAAGGAAGATAGAGAGAGAGAGATGGAGGGAGAGGAAGAAAGAGAGAGGGGAAAGGAAGAAAAGAGGGGTAGACAGGGAGAGGGATAAAAAGAAAGAGAGAGAAGGAGAGGAAGAGAGAGGGAATGGCAAGAGATAGAAAGTAGAGAGACTGAGAGAAAGATTGAGCGTGTGTGTGCATTTGTTAAGATAGAGAGGCAGTAAGAAATAAACTGGAAACTACAGAGAACAGGCCAAAGTGTTTCACTATGGAAACCATTAATGTGTTTCAAATAAACCCTCAATTTATCCCTGGTTGAACAGAAATCGTTTGTCTGCAAACAGACAAAGGCACCTAACAAAAGGAAAAGCGAGGCAATGTCAAACAAAGGAGCCATTAAAAATAGAAGCAGCAAAAATGGAACAGGCAGCAGCTGTAAAGAGATAATATTGGAGTAAATATAGTGGGACCATTGTCCTGTTGTCACTGGGCCCTTTGTACTCTCCTCCATTGCCGAAAGGTCCATTGTTTGATTTCCTTTGTCCAAGGCAGCTTTTGTCTATCTTTAATTGTTCCCCCATCCCTTTTGTCTCTTCTGTCTTTGTTTGCGGGCCTTTTGTTTAATTTCTGAGCTGTCCTCAGTTAACTGCTTCAGCGCTGCAGGCTTTCGATTGGCCTGCAGCCAGGTTCCCGGCCAGCTTTGGAAAGTAGCCATTGGAACAGTGTAGAACCTTCTCGTATAGAGCTGCCCTCTCACGGTGACTTGGTTTCATGATTCTGCAGCGCCCCTCTCTCACTCACCACCGGCCACATCTTCCCTTCCCCTCCTCTCTACTTTCTGTGGCTTCCCAGTCTGTTCAGCCTTTCCCAGCCAACCCCCTCCCTCCCCGGGCACTATCCCCCGTGATACCCTCCTCCCTCACCACTGTCCAGGAAAATTAAACAGCACTTCCAAGTGAGGCAATCTTTCACATACAAATCCACCAGCATTATTTAGTGCTTCTAGTTCTCCCTTCACAGCCTCCTCTGCATCAGTGTGTCCAAGTGCAGACTGGATTTACAGATTTGCCAAATAACTTTGCTCAGTCCATCAAGGCTGCCTGGATCTCCTGGGCAGGGAGCCATTTTAATTCTCCTTCTCACTCCCACACCAACATCTCTGTCTTCCGCTCCTCCACTGCCAAGCCAAAGCTGAACACAAACTAGAGGAACAGCACCTTATATTCCGCCCAGGTCACCTACAATTTGGCAGCATGAACATTGAATTCTCCAGCTTCCGGTAACTTCTCCCTCTGTCTTCTCTTGTCTTCTCTCTCTCCTCGTGATTCACTATCCCACATTATCATATCTCTTCCTCATCCCTCCCCTCTCCATCTGCCCATCACCCACACACTCGCTCCACTGGTTCCCCTCCCCCACTATTCCCCTCTATTCCATGCCCCTCCTTTCCTCTCCTCTCAAATTCCACTATCCTCAGCTGTCCGTCACTTCCACCCTATCACCTCCCAGCTTCTGATATCAGAATCAGAATCCGGTTTAATATCACTGGCATATGTCGTGTAATCTGTTAACCTATGGCAGCAGTACAATGAAATACATGATAAACAGATATAGAGAAAAAAGAGTTACATTATATCTATTAAATAGTTAAAATAAGTAGAATAAATAAAACAGAAATAAAAAAATCATGAGGTAGTGTCCACCAGAGGAAGCAGGATCTCCCAGTGGCCACACATTTTAATTCCACATCCCATTCCCATTCTGATATGTCTATCCATGGCCTCCTCTACTGCAAAGATGAAGCCACACTCAGGTTGGAGGAACAACACCTTATATTCCGTCTGGGTAGCCTCCAACCTGATGGCATGAACATTGACTTCTCTAACTTCCGCTAATGCCCCACCTCCCCCTCGTACCCCACCTGTTATTTATCTATCTATCTATTTATTTATTTATTTCTCTCTCTCTCTCTCTCTCTCTCTCTCTCTCTCTCTCTCTCTCTCTCTCTCTCTCTCTCTCTCTCTCTCTCTCTCTCTCTCTCTCTCTCTCCTTTTTCTCCCTCTGCCCCTCTCACTATACTCCTTGCCCATCCTCTGGTGCTCCCCCCCCCTTTCTTTCTCCCTAGGCCTCCCATCCCATGATCCTCTCCCTTCTCCAGCCTCGTATCACTTTTGCCTATCACCTGTCCAGCTCTTGGCTCCATCCCTCCCCCTCCTGTCTTCTCCTATCATTTTGGATCTCCCCTCCCCCTCCCCCTCCCCCTCCCCCTCCCCTCCCCCTCCCCCTCTCCCTCCCCCTCCCACTTTCAAATCTCTTACTAACTCTTCTTTCAGTTAGTCCTGACGAAGGGTCTCAGCCCGAAACATTGACTGTACCTCTTCCTATAGATGCTGCCTGGCCTGCTGCGTTCACCAGCAATTTTTGTGTGTGTTGCATGAGGTAGTGTTCATGGGTTCAATGTCCAGTTAGAAATCAGATAGCAGAGGAGAAGAAGCTGTTCTTGAATCACAGAGGCTTCTGCATCTCCTTCCCGATGCTAACAGTGTGACTAATTTTACAAGTTTCTGCAACTTATGTCGATCTTGTGCAGTAGCCCCCACCCACACCCCAATACCAGACGGTGATGCAGCCAGTCAGAATGCTCTCCACTGTACAATTGTAGAAGTTTTTGAGTATTTTATTTGCCAAACCAAATCTCCTCAAACTCCTGATGAAATATAGCCGCTGTCTTGCCTTCTTTAGAGCTGCATTAATATGTTGCATCTAGGTTAGGCCCTCAGAGATATTGCCACCCAGGAACTTGAAATTTCTGGCTCTCTTCACTTCTAGTCCCTCTATGAGGATTGGTTTGTGCTCCCTCATCTTACCCTTCTTGAAGTCCACAATCAGCTCTTTGGTCTTGCTGATGTTGAGTGCAGGGTTATTGCTGTGACACCACTCCACTAACTGGTATATCTCGCTCCTGTACACCCTTTTGTCACCATCTGAAATTCTGCCACCAATGGCTATATCATCAGCATATTTATAGATGGCATTTGAGGTATGCCTAGCCACAGTCATGGGTGTAGAGACCCATTCCACTCTTCCCTTTTACCTACTCCCCCCCTCACCTGGATCCATCCATCACCTGATAGCTCTTTCTCCATTTATAGAACATAGGAACAGAATTAGGCCATTCAACCCATCGAGTCTGATCTACCATTCAGTCATGGTGATTTACTTTCCTTCTCAACACCATTCTCCTGCCTTCTCCCCGTAACCTTTGACGCCCTTACTAATCAAGAACCTATCAAACTCCACTTTAAATACTGATTATTTCGCCTCTGCCTTTCATTCCAGATGAAAGGTCTTGAACTAAAATGTTGACCGTCCATTCCCCACATTTGTGCTGATCACCGGCTGAGTTCCTACAGTGTTTTGTGTGTTGGTTCTCTTTTATGCGTTTTTAAAACTTACATCAGTGTAAAGGTATTTAACCACACCTTGCAAGAAAATCCCCAACAAAAGCGGTGATAAAAGCACAACCCAGCATCAATCATCTATGCTAGTATGTAGTTACCATGGAGACGCAAGAGATTGCAGATGTTTGAATCTGAAACAATTAGCTCGCTGGAAAAACCCAACAGGTAGAGCAGTGTCTGCGAAGAGACATCCGTGTGAATTTCAGAATCACAATCAGACTTACTATTCACTGACTCTGATGATGTGCAATGTGTTGTTCTGCAGCAACAGTAAAGATTTAAAGATTAGCCTTATTTGCAGATTGAGACAAAGTGAAATGCATCGTTGGCGTCAAATCAAATCTCCAAGAATGGTTCAGGGCAGACCAGAAGTTTCACAACATTTCCCGCACCAACATAGCATGCCCACAACCTACTAACCCTTCCCTCTACATCTTTGGAATGTGGGAGGAAACCAGAGCACCTTGAGGAAATGCATGCGCTCACGCTGAGTACGTAGAAACTCCTTACAGGCAGAGGTGGGAATTGAACCTCGATCTTACAGGTGGCGCATAGTAAAGCATTGCTCTAACTGTTACGCTACGGTGCTATCACCCCCTCCCCCTGTGACAGTGTAACCACTACAGTGCAACCTTCACCACGTTCTCCATGGGTCCGCGCACATTGGCTCCATTTCTAACCTGTGACGTCTACTATTTGCACTGACTATCGAGAGGGAGCTGGGATCCCCACTGCTTTCATTTATACCCGATATAATTTCAGCACAAAATTTCCCAGAGTGAAAACAGTAGTCGTTGGAAAAACTCAGCAGGTCAGGATGCACCAGGATGAGGGGAGATCTGATAGAGGTTATAAGGTTATGAGAGGCATCAATAGAGTAGCAGCAAGTATCTTCCTCCCAGGATAGACATGTCTAATACCAGAAGGCACGCATTGAAGGTGAGAGGGGGTAGGTTCAAAGGGGATGTGAAAGGTAAGTCTTTTACTCAGAGAGTGGTGGATGCCTGGAATGCACTGTCTGGTACGGTGGTAGATACAAATACATTAGAAGCTTTTAATAGACGTTTAGATAGGCACATGAATGTGAGGAAGATGGAGGGGGGATATGGAAATTGTGTAAGTAGGAGGGATTAGTTTTTGGATTTTTTAAAATTTACTTTTTAGCTGGTTTGGTACAACATTGTGGGCTAAAGGGCCTATTTCTGTGCTGTACTGTTCTATGTTCTATCTGTTAAGAGACCATAGGACAAAGGAGCAGAAGTCAGCCGTTCGGCCCATCGAGTCTGCTCCGCAGAAAAAAAGCTAATATTTTAGGCCACAAGGCTTTCTTCAGAGCTGGAAGGAGAGTAAAGAGGTGCTGCCTGAACAGGAGAGCATATCTAAAGAGGATAGTTGAGCAAGCTCGAGCTTTTCTCTTTGAGGAGAAGGAGGATGAGAGCTGACTTGACAGGGGTGTACAAGATGATAAGAGGCACAGATCAAGTAGACAGCCAGAGACTTTTTCCCAGGACAGAAATGGCTAATGCAAGGGGGCATAATTTTAAGGTGATTGGAGGGAAGTATATGGGGGGTGGGTGGGAATGTCAAAAAGATGTATTTTTACCCAGAGTGGTGCGTGCATGTTATACACTTCGAGGGGTGATGGTAGAGGCAGATACATTAAGGACATTTAAAGTTCAAAGTACATTTATTATCTAGTACGTATACTATATACAACCTTGAGATTCGTCTTCTCACAGACAGCCACAAAACAATGAAACCCAACAGAATCCATTAAAAAAGGAAGCCCATCAAACACCCTATGTGCAGGGTGAAAAAACAAATCACACAAACAACAAAAGTAAGCAACCAGCTTAGTCCACAGCCGCTAAGCCAGGCATCACCACAGCCAATCCAGAAGCTGTTAGTTGCCGGCCACAGCCTCAGTTCAGTGCAAAGACGAGCTGAACCGACCCGAACCTCACCTCCAGTCCCATCACCCTGACCTTCTTAATCTGGCCCAACACTTAAATTGTCCAAACCTCAGATCATTCTCTGCTTTAGGACCGGGGCCTCTTAATGGATGACCGAAATATGGAGGGCTATGTGGGAGGGAAGAGTTAGAGTAGATTAAATGGTCAGCGCAAAAATCGTAATTTGGAGGGCCAGCACTGTGCTGCTGTGTTCTATGTTCTGTAGAAACAGAAGTACGTCCAGCTGGAGAGGGCATGGCAGAAAGCGCGAAGAAGAGGAATCGATGGAGTGAGGTGGAGCTGGGAGGGATTCAGTGATAACAAGGGGTGAGAGTACAAGGTGGAAGACTTGCGAAGGCAATGTTTAAAGAAGCAAGATTTTGGCCTGGTCACTTTGTAAATGGAAGAAATAGGAGTCCGAAGGAAAATAGAGTAATACTTAAACTGCTGGAACTAGAGCCACCAGAGTGTTTACCAGGCTGATGCCTGGAGTAGTGAGTAAGTGTTAAATGTTTGGGCAACCTGGGGTTCATAGAACATAGACTATCGAACAGTACACAGTAAGGCTCTTCAGCTCTTGATATTGTGTTGACTTTTTAACCTATTCCAAGGTCAATCTAGTGCCTCCTTCCCATATAGCTCTCCATTTTTCTTTCATTCATGTGCCTATCTAAGAGTCACTTCAATGTTCCTAATCTCCCTGCCTCTACCGTCACCCCAAGCAATGAATACCAGGTACTTACTACTATCTGTGAAAAAAATTCTACCTATATTTTCCTCCAATCACCTTAAAACTATGCTCTCTCGAATTAGCCATTTCTACCCTGGGTAGAAAGTGCTAGCTGTCCACTCTATCAATAACTCTTTCTGTCTTATGCACCAGTACCAGGTCATCTCTCAACCCCCTTTGCTCCAAAGAAAAATAGGGTTTGCAAGAGGGACTGTGGGTGCTGGAAATCTAGAGCAACACATAATTGAACTATGAACTATGTTGGAGGAACTCTCAGCAGGTCAGGCAGCATCCATGGAGGAAAATGGAAACCCACCCCCCCACACCCTCCTCTTTTTGTTCCATGCTCCATCATCTCCAATCACACTGTCATCTTCATCTCTTTGTTAGAATAGTTTGTCATGTGTACATTGAAATATTGAAATATGTATTGATTGCATCAATGGCCAAAACAGTCCAGGGATGTGCTAGAGGCAGCCTGCAATTGTCACCATCCTTCTTGTGCCAACATTGCATGCCTACGGTTTACTAAACATAACTCATATGTCTTTTGGAATGTGGGAGGAAACCAGAGAAGGTGGAGGAATCCATGTTATCACAGGGCCTCTTCCACTTTTCCATCAGATCTCTGAAAGGTACATGAGCCCCTGAACATGACATTGCTGTTCCATTTTTGTTGCACTATTAACTTACTATATAATTTATGGCAACTTTTATGAGCTTGCACTGTACTGCTGTGGCAGAACAACAGATTTCACATCATATAAGTCAGTCGAAAACCTGGGCCTCTGTACCTCCCTCTTTAACTGGATCCTTGACTTCCTCACCAAGAGACCACAGCCTAGCAGATCAGAAGTCACATCTCCTCCTCCCTAACAATCAACACCTCAGCACCTCAGGGATCTGTGCTTAGCCCATTGCTCTGCTCCCTCTACACCCATGACTGTGTGGCTAGGCCATCTATAAATTTGCTGATGAGACAACTATTGTTGGCAGAGTTTCAGATGGTGATGAGGAGGAGTACAGGACTGAGATAGATCAGCTGGTTGTGTGGTGGTGCAAAACTGACTTTGTACTCAACATCGGTAAAACTAAAGAACTGACTAAAGGAAGGGTAAGGTGAGGGAACGCACATCAATCCTCATTGAGGGATTAGCAGTGGAAAGGGTTAGCAGTTTCAAGTTCTTGGGTGTCAACATCTCTGAAGATTTATCCCGGGCCACAACATATTAATGCAATTACAAAGAATGCACGACAGCAGCTATATTTCATTATGTGTTTGAGGAGACTTGGTATATCACTAAAGACTCACACAAGCATCTATGGATGCGCCGTGGATAACATTCTGACTGGCTGCAGTATGGTCTGCTATAGTGGTGGTGGGGTGGCGGGGGAGGGGAAAGCACAGCCCAGGACTGGAAAAAGCTGGAGAAACTTGTAAACTCGACGAACTCCAACATGGGCATGGTAATTAAAAGGATGTTTAATTACCATGCCTTTTCCTGTTCACTATCCACTCGTTCCCTGGATCAGGGCTGGGGAGACAATGAAAAACAGGATGAGAATTTAAATAAGGCAAATTCAAACTGGTGTCTGTTCAAACTGAGGATAAATGCGTAGCTGAGGGATTGGAGCAGGGGGCAGGGATTCAAGTTTTTGGATCATTGGGACCTCTCTTGGCGCAGGCGTGACCTGTACAAAAAGGACGGGTTACACTTGAATCCTAGGGGGACCAATATCCTGGCAGGGAGATTAGCGGGGGCTACTGAGGTGACTTTAAACTAGAATGGTTGGGGGGTGGGAATCAAATTAAAGAGGCTAGGCGTGAGGAGGTTAGTTCACAACAGGGGGATGGGAACCAGTGCAGAGAGACAGAGGGGTGTAAAGTGAGGGTAGAAGCAAAAAGTAATAAGGAGAAAAGTAAAAGTGGCAGGCCGACAAATCCAGGGCAAGCATTAAAAAGGGCCACTTTTCAACATAATTGTATAAGGGCTAAGAGAGTTGTAAAAGAGCGCCTGAAGGCTTTATGTGTCAATGCAAGGAGCATTCGTAATAAGGTGGATGAATTGAAAGTGCAGATTGTTATTAATGATTATGATATAGTTGGGATCACAGAGACATGGCTCCAGGGTGACCAGGGATGGGAGCTCAACGTTCAGGGATATTCAATATTCAGGAGGGATAGACATGAAGGAAGGGGAGGTGGGGTGGCGTTGCTGGTTAAAGAAGAGATTAACACAATAGAAAGGAAGATGTGGAATCGATATAGGTAGAGCTGCGTAACACTAAGGGGCAGAAGACGCTGGTGGGAGTTGTGTACAGGCCACCTAACAGTAGTAGTGAGGTCGGAGATGGTATTAAACAGGAAGTTAGAAATGTGTGCAATAAAGGAACAGCAGTTATAATGGGTGACTTCAATCTACATGTAGACTGGGTGAACCAAATTGGTAAAGGTGCTGAGGAAGAGGATTTCTTGGAATGTATGCGGGATGGTTTTTTGAACCAACATGTCGAGGAACCAACTAGAGAGCAGGCTATTCTGGACTGGGTTTTGAGCAATGAGGAAGGGTTAATTAGCAATCTTGTCGTGAGAGGCCCCTTGGGTAAGAGTGACCATAATATGGTGGAATTCTTCATTAAGATGGAGAGTGACATAGTTAATTCAGAAACAAAGGTTCTGAACTTAAAGAGGGGTAACTTTGAAGGTATGAGACGTGAATTAGCTAAGATAGACTAGCAAATGACACTTAAAGGATTGATGGTGGATATGCAATGGCAAGCATTTAAAGGTTGCATGGATGAACTACAACAATTGTTCATCCCAGTTTGGCAAAAGAATAAATCAAGGAAGGTAGTGCACCCATGGCTGACAAGGGAAATTAGGGATAGTATCAATTCCAAAGAAGAAGCATACAAATTAGCCAGAGAAAGTGGCTCACCTGAGGACTGGGAGAAATTCAGAGTTCAGCAGAGGAGGACAAAGGGCTTAATTAGGAAGGGGAAAAAAGATTATGAGAGAAAACTGGCAGGGAACATAAAAACTGACTGTAAAAGCTTTTATAGATATGTAAAAAGGAAAAGACTGGTAAAGACAAATGTAGGTCCCCTACAGACAGAAACAGGTGAATTGATTATGGGGAGCAAGGACATGGCAGACCAACTGAATAATTACTTTGGTTCTGTCTTCACTAAGGAGGACATAAATAATCTTCCAGAAATAGTAGGGGACAGAGGGTCCAGTGAGATGGAGGAACTGAGCGAAATACATGTTAGTAGGGAAGTGGTGGTAGGTAAATTGAAGGGATTGTAGGCAGATAAATCCCCAGGGCCAGATGGTCTGCATCCTAGAGTGCTTAAGGAAGTAGCCCAAGAAATAGTGGATGCATTAGTGATAATTTTTCAAAACTCGTTAGATTCTGGACTAGTTCCTGAGGATTGGAGGGTGGCTAATGTAACCCCACTTTTTAAAAAAGGAGGGAGAGAGAAACCAGGGAATTATAGACCGGTTAGCCTAATGTCGGTGGTGGGGAAACTGCTGGAGTCAGTTATCAAAGATGTGATAACAGCACATTTGGAAAGCGGTGAAATCATCGGACAAAGTCAGCATGGATTTGTGAAAGGAAAATCATGTCTGACGTATCTCTTAGAATTTTTTGAGGATGTAACTAGTAGAGTGGATAGGGGAGAACCAGTGGATGTTGTATATTTGGATTTTCAAAAGGCTTTTGACAAGGTCCCACACAGGAGATTAGTGGGCAAACTTAAAGCACACGGTATTGGGGGTAAGGTATTGATGTGGATGGAGAATTGGTTAGCAGACAGGAAGCAAAGAGTGGGAATAAACGGGACCTTTTCAGAATGGCAGGCGGTGACTAGTGGGGTACCGCAAGGCTCAGTGCTGGGACCCCAGTTGTTTACAATATATGTTAATGACTTGGATGAGGATGTTAAATGCAGCATCTCCAAGTTTGCAGATGACACGAAGCTGGGTGGCAGTGTTAGCTGTGAGGAGGATGCTAAGAGGATGCAGAGTGACTTGGATAGGTTGGGTGAGTGGGCAAATTCATGGCAGATGCAATTTAATGTGGATAAATGTGAAGTTATCCACTTTGGTGGCAAAAATAGGAAAACAGATTATTATCTGAATGGTGGCCGATTAGGAAAAGGGGAGGTGCAACGAGACCTGGGTGTCATTATACACCAGTCATTGAAAGTGGGCATGCAGGTACAGCAGGCGGTGAAAAAGGCGAATGGTATGCTGGCATCTATAGCGAGAGGATTCGAGTACTCCAGGAGCAGGGAGGTACTACTGCAGTTGTACAAGGCCTTGGTGAGACCACACCTGGAGTATTGTGTGCAGTTTTGGTCCCCTAATCTGAGGAAAGACATCCTTGCCATAGAGGGAGTACAAAGAAGGTTCACCAGATTGATTCCTGGGATGGCAGGACTTTCATATGAAGAAAGACTGGATGAACTGGGCTTGTACTCGTTGGAATTTAGAAGATTGGGGATCTGATTGAAATGTATAAAATCCTAAAGGGATTGGACAGGCGAGATGCAGGAAGATTGTTTCCGATGTTGGGGAAGTCCAGAACAAGGGGTCACAGTTGGAGGATAAAGGGGAAGCCCTCTAGGACCGAGATTAGGAAAAACTTCTTCACACAGAGAGTGGTGAATCTGTGGAATTCTCTGCCACAGGAAACAGTTGAGGCCAGTTCATTGGCTATATTTAAGAGGGAGTCAGATGTGGCCCTTGTGACTACGGGGATCAGGGGGTATGGAGGGAAGGCTGGGGCGGGGTTCTGAGTTGGATGATCAGCCATGATCATAATAAATGGTGGTGCAGGCTCGAAGGGCCGAATGGCCTACTCCTGCACCTATTTTCTATGTTTCTATGTTTCTATGTTTGCAGTGGTGACCTATTGCTATTTTTCAAATAGAAGCCAATTGTAATAAACTTCAGTGCAATAACTACTTTGAAGTCCTGATGTAAAGTTTCAATCTAAAACGATGACAATTAGAACTTAGATCATAGAGCATATAACATAGAACATAGAACATAGAACATAGAGCATAGAACATAGAACATGGAACATGGAACATAGAACACAGAGCATAGAACATAGAACACAGAGCATATAACATAGAACATAGAACATACAACATAGAACATAGAGCATAGAACATAGAGCATATAACATAGAACATAGAACATAGAGCATAGAACATAGAACATAGAGCATAGAACATGGAACATAGAACATAGAACAGAGCATATAACATAGAACATGGAACATAGAACATAGAGCATAGAACATAGAACATAGAGCATAGCACATAGAGCATAGAACAGAACATAGACCATAGAACATGGAACATGGAACATAGAACATAGAGCATAGAACATAGAACATGGAACATGGAACATGGAACATAGAACATAGAACATGGAACATGGAACATAGAACACAGAGCATATAACATAGAACATACAACATAGAACAGAGCATAGAACATAGAAAATAGAGCATATAACAGAACATTGAACATAGAGCATAGAATATAGAACATAGAGCATAGAACATGGAACATAGAACATAGAACATAGAGCATATAACATAGAACATAGAACACAGAAGAGAGAACACTATAGCACAGTGCAGGCCCATCGGTCCACAATATTTGAACATTTTAACCTATTCTAAGGTCAATCTAACCCTTCCCCCCACCCATGAACCGGATGGTGGGGAGTTTTGATGATAGATGCTGTCTTCTTGGGGCAGTGCCTCCTGTAGATGCTACCAATGTTGGAGAGGGCTGTGCCTGTGATGGTCTGTGCCTGTCCAATATTCTCCTAGTCCAAGGTCCAGACTACTCGTCCAATAGCACAACAATGTGCCGCCCTTTCTACAACTCAGATTTACCTCCACCTCTGATTCCTTTCTGTCTCAGTCCTTGGAATTATAGCTTCTATAAAATGCATCAGCTGTTTGCTGCTTCACCCACTTCCTGTTCAAGCTCAAGTTTATTGCCACTCGACCGTACACATGTATACAACCAAATGAAACAACTCTCCTCTGGACCAAGTTGCATAACACTACAGCATATTACAGTATACTACAGTACACAACACATGAAGTAATATTACCACAAATATTTAGCATATAATAAAATATATTCCAGAAGATTGACATTCAGCATAAAGTGCTTTTATGACACAGATTAAAAAATAAACAGTATAACGCTGCTGTCACTTCATGGTGATGAGACATGGGTGGTGGCAGGGAGCTCAGTAGTCTCACAGCCTGGCGGAGGAAACAGTTTCCCATCCTAACATACTTTTACCACACTATACAGGAATTCTAATCAAGATAGCAGTTTTCAGAGTCATTGAGTCATAGAGCACTGGAACTGAGAAGCAGGCCTTTCGTCCCATCTGGTCAATTCTGCCCCGTCTCTTTCCTCTGCATCTCAAGACATGGAGGAAATGTGCATTGAAGTTTCATTATACTTATCAAAACAAAACTTTTTCCCAAGCCTTGAGCTGAGACACCAGCATAGCTCCATTGACCTTTTTTTTGTCTGTTTTCGGTTCTGGCAAAATGTGACAATGCAGAATCTGCAGAAGTTGGCACACCATTGATCCCCTATCTCCACTGAAGTAAGTGGAACTGGAAATCGGGAAGGGAGATAAAGAGGGCAACCAATAATATAGCACCTGTTTAGTAGTGGCGATCAAAGACAAAGACTCCAGCCCCAAGTGCCCCTTTATTCCCCTCGCTTTTGGTTTCATAGCTTCTAATTTATTTTGATCTTGATTATGATTGAGGGCGGAAACCAGACTGTTGGAAAAACAAATGAATATCTTTTCCATATAAATACGCTGGATTGTATCCAGGTCTCTCAGTTTATTTGCTGCTCTTTGTGAATGACTCATTCAAGACAGCAAACAAAGACAATTGAACACAATCTCGGGAACAGTGTAAACAGAGAAGTTAAACTGATCCTGCAAACTGCAACCAATAACCTGGCATGGAGGCCGAACCTATTAACCTTCAGAGGTGATGCCATTTATTCAAGAACAAGACAAGGGTGTGGAGTGGGCAATGGCGAGATTGATCAACAGTGGAGAGGTGTAGGGAAATTTCCAACAAGGTTCATAGACATTTATGGAATAGGTGGCAAAATAGTCATGGGAACCAAATGAGGCTTCGGCACTATGTGAGAATAAACAAGTGTCTGAAGCACAAAGGTCCATTGGATAAGTTCTGTAAACCCTCATAAGACCATAAAACATTGGAGCAGAATTAGCCAATTCTATCATGGCTGATTTATTATCCCCCCCCTCCCCCCCCGCCGCAATCCCATGCTTCTGCCTTCTCCCCACCCCCAACCTTTAACCTTTAACTAATTAAGAGCATGTCAGCCCCTGCCTTAAATATATCAAATGACTTGCCTCCACAGCCACGTGTGGCAATGAATTCCAGAGGTTCACCACCCTCCAGCTAAAGAAATCCCTGCTCTAAAAGGAATTCTTTTGATTCTGAAGCTGTGCCTTCCGATCCTAGACATCCCCATTATCGGAAGCATCCTCTGCATATTCACTCTATCTAGGCCTTTCAATATTTGCTAGGTTTCAATGAGATTCCCCCCGCCCCCCAACACCGCCATATGTTAACCCTTCATTGCCTGGATTCCATTCATCATCCACTTTATCCACCGTGGAGATCTGCATGAGTGATCAAACCCTCTTTGCGATGTGAGCCTCTGACCTTCGCATGATTGAATTTAGCAACAGGAACAGACCCTTTTGGCCCACCTTGTCCATGCCATCTGTGATGCCTTTCTATGCCAATCTCATTTGCCATTTTGCCATTTAAACTGGTACTTGGTTAGGAAAAAGCATCGAAGCAGAGAGGGAAAAGCTAAAGGCATTGTTCAGACTGCACTTCGAATATTGTGAGCACTTTTGGGCCTCTTATCTAAGAAAGGATGTGCTGGCATGGAGAGGGTCCTGAGAATGTTCACAGGAATGAACCTGCGTATGAAAAGGGTTAAAGTATGAACCGTGTTTGATGACTCTGGTCCTATACTCACTGGAGTTTATAAGAATGAGAGTGACCTCTTTGGAGGTTATCAAGTATTGACTGGCCTAGATAGAGTGGACATGGAGAAGATATTTCCTATAGTGGGAGAGCCCAGGACCAGAGGGCACAGCCTTAGAATACAAGGACATCCCTTTAGAACCGAGATGAGGAGGATTTCTTTGGCCAGAGGGTGGTGAATCTGTGGAATTTATTACCATGGACAGCTGTGGAGGAAAGGCAATGGGTATACTTAAAGTAGAGATAGAAAGGTCTTGATTTGTCAAGGTGTTAAAGGTCATGTGGAGAAAACAGAGGAATGGGTTTGAGTAGGATAAGAAATGAGCTTTGATAGAATGTCATAGCAGAATTGATGGGCGGAATGGCCTATTTCTGCTCCTTTGTCTTATGATCTTAAGGTCTATGGTCTTTTAAACTTTGTATTTGGCACTTCCTCTGGCTCTTCATTCCAGATGTTTACCGATTTTTATATGAGAAACCTGCCCCTCAGATCACTTTTACAATTTGTCCCCTCTCATGTTAAGCCGATGCTCTCTAATTCTATTAGTCATAGTCATAGTCATACTTTATTGATCCCGGGGGAAATTGGTTTTCATTACAGTTGCACCATAAATAATAAATAGTAATAGAATCATAAATAGTTAAATAGTAATATGTAATTTATGCCAATAAATTATGAAGTAAGTCCAGGACCAGCCTCTTGGCTCAGGGTGTCTGACCCTCCAAGGGAGGAGTTGTAAAGTTTGATGGCCACAGGCAGGAATGACTTCCTATGACGCTCTGTGTTGCATCTCGGTGGAATGAGTCTCAGGCTGAATGTACTCCTGTGCTCACCCAGTACATTATGTAGTGGATGGGAGACATTGACCAAGATGGCATGCAACTTGGACAGCATCCTCTTTTCAGACACCACTGTCAGAGAGTCCAGTTCCATCCCCACAACATCACTAGCCTTACGAATGAGTTTGTTGATTCTGTTGGTGTCTGCCACCCTCAGCCTGCTGTTCCAGCACACAACAGCAAACATGATAGCACTGGCCACCACAGACTCGTAGAACATCCTCAGCATCGTCCGGCAGAAGTTAAAGGACCTCAGTCTCCTCAGGAAATAGAGACAGCTCTGACCCTTCTTGTAGACAGCCTCAGTGTTCTTTGACCAGTCCAGTTTATTGTCAATTCGTATCCCCAGGTATTTGTAATCCTCCACCATGTCCACACTGACCCCCTGGATGGAAACAGGGGTCACCGGTACCTCTGTTCTATTCTGCCCTGCCCTGGGGAAAATATCTTATCTATTGCCCCTCATCATTTTCCAAACCTCAGTCACAATCCCATGGATGGTCAGTTCACACTACTGGCTCCTCAGCCAAGCAGACAGCCCATACGTTTAAGGTGAGAGAGGCTAGGTTCAAAGGAAATGTGTGGGGCAAGCTTTTACAGAGTGTGGAGTGTGCGGGGTCAAGTAAGTTGTCCTGTAATTAGGATAGTGTTAAATTGGTGAGTTGCTGGAAGGGCCTGTTCCACACCATATCTCTAAATATACTACCTTGGATTAATTTTCTTATAGGCATTCACAGTAGAACAGAGAAATACAATAGAATCAAAGAAAAAACTACAGACAAGGGCAGACAATTCCTCATTTCAACAAGGCTAAAAGACCTGGGCAGTGAGTTCATGATGTTGAAAGGTCTCCAAGCTCACTACTAGGTTACTGGATGTTAGAGTTGGCAGATTAGTTCACATACCATGGATTGGTGTTAACTGATAGGGTGTATGCATCTTGTTAACACTGTGGTACAGAGCCTGGCCCAGCTTTTGTAAACAAAACCGTGTTGTGAGACAATCAAAGGTGCTTGACAACAGATAACAAAAACTGGGCTGGTACTCGTACACCACAACAACGCTGGAACTTCCTGCTCAGAGTCTTGCGGTCACAGATAACAGGATCTCAGAGGTTTCCTATTCAGTGCCTTTTGTGATTTGCTGAGATCACATGATTGCACAATGGCCTTTCATTAACGAGGTTCAGGCAGCAACCTTTACCCAGAGGGTTACACGTTTAGGGAGAGGTCATCACTTCATAAAACAACGAAAGTTACCTTTGAAAGGAACGTTGGCCAATAAAAAGAAAGAATGTATTCCTAATGAGCATTTGGACAGAAAATGCTTGCCAATAAACTCAACATTTAGCAATGATAAAACTTGCTTTAAGGTGTAAGCAAAAATGAGAGTCTGCTGTTTGTGCAATATAAGCTTTTTACATTACCTTCTGAGAGATCGCTGCCTCATGAAATGTGGCTCCATCAAGACGTCTGCTGGTCTGTTCCTATCCACATGTGCATCCGCTGCCTGTGATGCTGTTGCAAGTAAGGTTTTCACCGGTAATTGATTCGTTATTGTCAAATATACGGAGGCAGAGAGAAAAGGTCATTTCACAACATTAGGTAGTACAAGGGAGTAGCAATGACAATGTAGAATGTAGTTCTTCAGTTGCAGATAAAGTTGCAAGGTCATGAAGCGGTCAAGAGCCCATCTTATTGCACAAGAGGTCCACTTAATCGTTTCATAACAGTGGAATAGAATTTACCCTTCAGCTTGGTGGTATATGTTTTCAGGCCTGCATACCTTCTGCTCAATATTTCTATGAGATTGGGGGGGAGAGAGTGTCCAAGGTGGAAGGAGTGTTTGATTACAATGGCTGTTTTATCGAGGCAGCAAGAAATGTAGACAGAATCCTTGCAGAGAAGGCTGGTTCCCATGGTGTGCTGGACCGTGTCCATAACTCTCTGCAGTTGTTTGCAATCTTGGGCAGAGCAGTTGCCATGCAAGGCGTGATACATCCAGGTGGGGCGCCTTCTATGGTGCTTCAATAAAAATTGGTAATTGTTACTCGCTGTGCTTCTGCACATGGAAATAAATTCAACTTGCAGCCTGACTCGAACGTAGAACTCTAATGCAGTGGCACAGCTACTGGAACCACTGCCTTACAGCCTGGTAACCCAGGTTCAGACCTGACCCACAACACTGTCTGTTCTCCCTGTGACTACCTGGAATCGCTGGGGTTCTCCTGTTTACTCCAACATCCCAAAGGCTTGGCCCCTAATGTGAGGGTGAGTGGTAACTGATGGGAATATTGGAAGAACAAAATGAGATTTTGTTCTTCCAACACCTTGGAGAGGGCTCAGTAGAGGTCCACGAGAATGATTCCGAGAATGAAAGGGTAGCCATATGAGGACCGGTTGACGCCTCTGGATCTGTACAAACGGTAATTCAGAAGAATGAGGCGTAATCTCATTGAAACCTATCAAATGTTGAAAGACCGCAACAGAGTGGATTTTGAGAGAATGTTTCCTATGGTAGAGTCAGGAATGTCCATTTAGAACAGAGATGAGGAGGAATTTCTTCAGCCACACTGTGGTGAATCTGTGGAATTCCTTGCCACGGGTAGCTGTAGAGGCCAAGTCATTGAGTATGCTTAAGGTAGAAATTGATAGATTCTTGATTAGTCAGGGCAAGAAGGGTTACGGGGAGAAAGTAGGATATGGGGGCTGAGATGAAATGGATCAGCCATGATGAAATGGTTACGTAGACTTGATGGGCCAAATAAACTAATTCTGCTCCTGTGTCTTATGGTTTTATGGATTACGTTCAAGTTTAATTGTTATTCAACCATACATGAATACCCATGTATACAGCCAAACCAAACAGCGTTGCTCTGAAGCTAAGGTGCAAAGCAGTCACACACAGCTCAGGGAACATATAGCACATATAAGACCCAAGTACGTATAAGATATCGGTAAAATATAGTCACATAAAAAATGTAGTCCAAGTCCCTGTGTCCATGAATGTTGCAGCAGTCTGCAGTCGAACACAATATAGCTTGTCTTCTGCTGAGCGAACATGGGGGGCAGTACTAACTCCAGCTTGGATGCCTCACCACACTGCCTCTGGTAGAATGCACCAACTCCCACGTCTCTCTTGTGGGTGGCTGTAAACAGGTGACACCACACCACTATGACCAAAGCCATGCAGCTCCCCCGCTGTCTGCCAATAAATCAATATTTGCTCGATGGTTAGCGTGGACTTAGAAACATAGAAACACAGAAAACCTACAGAACAATATAGGCTCTTCGGCCCACAAAGCTGTACCGAACATGTCCTTACCTGAGAAATTACCCAGGGTTACCCATAGCCCTCTATTTTTCTGAGCTCCATGTACCTGTTCAGGAGTCTTTTAAAGACCCTATTGTATCCGTCTCCACCACTGTCGCCGGCAGCCCATTCCACACACTCACCACCCTCTGCGTAAAAATCTTACCCCTGACATCTCCTCTGTACCTTCTTCCAAGCGCCTTAAAACTGTGCCCTCTCGTGCTAGCCATTTCAGCCCTGGGAAAAAGCCTCTGACTATCCACATGATCAATGCCTCCATCATCTTATACACTTCTATCAGGTCACCTCTCATCCTCTGTCACTCCAAGGAAAAAACTCAACCTACTCTCATAAGGCGTGCTCCCCAAACCAGGCAACATCCTTGTAAATCTCCTCTGCACCCTTTCTATGGTTTCCACATCCTTCCTATAGTGAAGCGACCAGAACTGAGCACAGTACTCCAAGTAGGGTCTGACCAGGGTCCTATATAGCTGCAACATTTTCTCTCGGCTCCTAAACTCAATCCCACGATTGATGAAGGCCAATGCACCGTATGCTTTCTTAACAACAGAGTCAACCTGCACAGCAGCTTTGTGTGTCTTATGGACTCGGACCCCCAAGATCCCTCTGATCCTCCACACTGCCAAGAGTCTTACCATTAATACGATATTCTGCCATCATATTTGACCTACCAAAATGAACCACCTCACACTTATCTGGGTTGAACTCTATCTGCCACTTCTCAGCCCAGTTTTGCATCCTATTAGTGTCCCGCTGTAACCTCTGACAGCCCTCCACACTATCCACAACACCTCCAACCTTTGTGTCAACAGCAAAATTACTAACCCATCTCTCCACTTCCTCATCCAGATCATTTATAAAAATCACGAAGAGTAGGGTGTCCCAGAACAGATCCCTGAGGCACACCACTGGTGACCGATCTCCATGTAGAGACCATCTTTGCCTTCTGTGGGCAAGCCAGTTCTGAATCCACAAAACAAGGGGTTATTTGGCTGAAGGCCCTTTTTTATTGCGGTATGCCTCTATCTACCCCACTGGTGGCTTCTTTAAAGTTGTTATAGCCAGGGGTGGTAGTGAGAATGAGTTCCCACTACCTATTAAATTCTTCTAATGGCGTGCATCTCAAAAAGCCTCTGTCAGCCAATTCCAGCTCCCGTCATTCATGTGTGACTTAGCTAATGAGCCCTCAGAACCATTTTTACTGACAGGAGAAGGGACAAAGGTAAGTTACCGGTGGCTTAAAACAGCCATGGTTGGCAGTTCATCCTGGAGGAGAAAATCTCTGGTCTCAAACCTCTGTTGCCTTGCTGCTACACCCATTTATGGGGAAGGCTTCAGGTGAAATTCTCAAGGAAAGATCCGGAGTTGGAGTCCCAAGGCAGTCCTACGTTGAGTCCATGATGCTGCTGGTGCCAGACTGTATCGGTCTTTGCTGTTCCTTTAGGTTCATCATTAGCATGGAGAGAGATAGCCTACTGCATGGGCAAAGGTTTGCTCTCCATATTGTACTGCCCTGGCTTGCACACAACAGAGGCGGCAGGGACACAATATCCATGGTTGACCTCAACCAATGGAGGGGCTCAACAGATGCAGCAGTGTGTACTATCTACAAGATGCATTGCAACGACACAGCTAAGTCCCTAAGGCAGCACCTTTCAGACCCACGATCACTACCATCTAGAAGGACGGGAACAGCAGATACTTGGGAACACCACCACTTGGAAATCCCCCTCCAAGTCACTCACCATCCTGACTTGGAAACATATCACCATTCCTTCATTGTCGCTGGGTCAAAATCATGGAATTCCCTTCTTAACAGCACTGTGGGCGCACCTACACATCAGGGCCTGCAGTGGTTCAAGAAGGCAGCTCATCACCATCTTCTCTAGGGCAACTAGGGATGGGCACTAAATGCTGGCTTAGCTGGAGACGCCCACATCCCATAAATGGATAAATAATATCAGGGAAACCGGCATCAAATTCCCTGTATGTGTTCGCATACTTGGCGATAATAAAGGATTCTGATTCTGAATAATAAAAAATTACAGGGTCAGGATTAAACTCGAGTTTCTAGAGCTGTAAGGCAGTTGCTCAAATAGCTATGCTTTTATTGGTGACATTTCATTTTTGGAAGTATTCCTTTTCACATAAAAATAACGTTAATCAGAGCAATCATCTAAGAGTATCATGGGTATTAAAGATCCATATACACATACCTTTATGGAGCACACGAGGTGTATGGGGTACGAGGTGTGAAGACCTGTCATATCTTCCGAGGTAGGTCGGAAAATGAGACTGATGACCTGCGCAACTCTCCCTCACTTTAATCAAACTCATGTGCAAGTCATAACATCTGGGCATACAGATAACAAACACACCCACCCATGGATGCCAGTGGTCCTCATCGCTTGCAATGGACGCACACACACCATCATGAACAGAGAAGTTCTTTCTTGATTTCAAGATGATCCAAAAGAGGTCTTTAAATTTACCCATTTGACCTTTTTGCTGCTTCCATAGGGTGTGAGAGGCAGGAGTCTTGGGTCCCATGCCACCATGTTCTGGAACAGTTGTTGCCTGACAACCACTGGGCTTCTGGACCAGCGTGGATGGCTCCACCTGCCTCAGCACTGAATTGATTTCATAGCCTGTAGAGCCACTTTTGGGGACTCTTCAGTTCGTGTTCCCAGCATTATTTGTTTACTATTTTTATCGTTTGCTGTTGGTTGGACTTTGTCATGTGTGATTTCTTTTCATGGATTCTATTAAATTTCTTTTTCTTTCCTGTGGGTACCTGCAAGAAAACGAATCTCAAGGCGGTGTGTGGTATACATACTTCGAAAATAAATTTACTTTGAACTTTGAGGTTTGAATGGGTTGATTAGGATAGAGCGAGGTTGTTTCCAGTTATGGGAGGATTAAACAATGCAAGGCCAGGAACACAAGTGGAAAAAATGAAATGAGGAGAAATCTCTCCCCTCAAATCCTGGTTAAATGTTGGACTATGTTATTACGGGAAGTGGTTGAGAGGCGTACCTTACAAAAGCTAACTTGATGTAAAATAAGTGAAAATGGGAGAAATGGTGGAGTGAAGATGGGGAGCACTATCAACTAACACATCCAGAGGAACCAAATGGGCTGCTTCAATCCATCTTCAGAACCATGGACCAAGATGGGTCAGTACTTCACTCGAAGTTTACTACAATGGAATCTGCAAAATCTAAGACCAATGGATCCCCCCAAATGGAGGAGATTTGGTACACAGACTGAGTGTCCTAAATTTCAGGTGTAATCGAGTTCTAATGAGGAAATCTGTTACCTGCAATGAGTTCACATGGAATTAGATTATATAAATATGTAAAGAAAGGATGCCTAACAAAATATGGCTGCAGTGATAGAAAATATCTCTACATTTCCATCCTTACTTTTTTCTTTTCTCATTAAGTAGAAGATACAAAAGCCTGAAAGTACATACCACCAGGCTTAAGGATAACTTCTAACTGCTGTTATAAGACTACTAAAAATATCTCCTGTATAAATTAATCTCACAATATATCCCATTATGGCCTTGCACCTCTGCACTCCACCTTTCTATACCTGTTGATGCTTCATTCTGCATCTGGTAATTGCTTTTCCCTGGTACTACCTCGATGTACTGACATGGTGAAATGATCTATATGGAAGGCATGCAAATTAAAGTTTCTTACTGGACTTTGGTGCATATGACTATAATAAACCAATTACCAATTAGCATTTACTTGGAAGTCATGTCTCAACTCCAGATGAATTACCCATCCGGTATGTTGTATCAGCTGAACCATTGCTCAGAACTACTAACCTCAGCCAATACCACAGTGATGCATTCCACCTCCCAGAATTGATAGTTTCTAACTGCTAAAAAAAAGTGCATGGTATGCAAAGATTAATGTTCAAAGTTCAAAGTAAATTTTATTATCAAAGTACATATATGTCACCACATACAACTCTGAGACTCATTTTCCTGTGGGCATCAGCAAATCTATAGAATAGTAACTATAACAGGATCAATGAAAGATCAGCCAGAAGATAACAAACCGTGCAAATGAAAATAAATAACAAGAACGTGAGATAAAGAGTCCTTAAAGTGAGATCATTGGTTGTAGGAGTATTTCAATGATGGAGTAAATGAGTGTAGTTGTCCCCTTTTATTCAAGAGCCTGATGGTTGAGGGGTAGAAACTGTTTCTGAACTTCGAAGTGCAAGTCCTGAGGCTCTTTTACCTCCTACCTGATGGCAGTAGCGAGAAATGAGCATGACCTGGGTGGTGAGGATCTCCGATGACGGATGCAGTTTCCGTGTGACAGTGTTTTATGTAGATATGCCCAATGATTAGGCTGTGGGTGACACATTTAAAGATTATAAAGAAGGTATTAGGCAGTGGGACTGGTGCATGAATCTTACAGGTCACTGCAGAGATGTGGTGGAGGGTGAGCTCTGGGCAACAACCTGTTTCTGAGCGTACAGGGAATATACTTCACTTTTCACTTCATGGCACGGTAGCAGCTAGTGCAATGCTTCTCAGTGCTCGCCGTGAGCTGGGATTTCAATTCCTACTGCCGTCTTTGAGAAGTGCGTACGTTCTCCCTGAGACTGCCTGGAATTTGGGGTCCTGTCATCAGCTAGTCCGGGAGTCAATACCGAAATCTGAAGCCTGAAGGTTAATCAGAAATCTGGAAGGCAAAGCCCAGTGGCCGATGTTCGGAGACTGGAGACTGGAACCTCGTCCTGGAGTTGGAGGACTGACTGTGTGTGTGGCTGGTTGGGAGGGAGGATAGAAGCTTGTTTTACTGTTGTTGTTTTGTTCCTTGTTGTGCTCCATTGAGTTGCGTTCTGTTTTGTCCTGCCAAGCATTGATGGCAAGCTACACTCACACCAGAATATGTGGCAACTCCTGCAAGCTGCCCCCAGCACATCCCTAGGTGCGTTGGTTGTTAATGCGAACAGCACATTTCACTGTATGTTTTGATAAATAAATCTGCATAGGAAGTCAGGCAGCACCTGTGGAGAGAGAAACAGTGTTAATACTTCAGATGCCGTTCTAAAATGCTGGAACATTTTTTTTACCAGCAGTATTAATTGTTCAATATTGTACTGATGCTGCCTGGCCTGCTTTGTGTTTGCAGAATTTTCAGTGTTTACGTAGAACATAGAACATAGAAATCTACAGCACATTACAGGCCCTTTGGCCCACAATATTTATGTACCGTAAAACTGCTAAACTGCTATCCCATTGTTTGGAAATCGCCGGTAGTTTGTTCTCAGGTCCTGCCGCCGCTTACTGTTTAAATTCACCTGGGTCAATTCCCACTCATTCTTTGAACTTATCAGGTTTTGCTTTTCATCCTTTGGCTTTCCTGCTGATTTTATTATACGACTGTTTAGCACTTTGAAAAAAATGAATCAGATGCGTGTCAGGCAATAATGGGAGCAACACCCTAAATATGCCTGGACTCTTTCGATTTTGTGGTTTGTATTGTGTTTTTTTATGCTCTTTTGCTTTGTTGCCGTTACACTTTTTTTGCACCTGGAGTGGGGAGAGGTTGATGTTTTTCTTTGGACGTGTTCCATGGTTTTCTTTGTTTCGTGGCTGTCTGTGGAGAAGATGAATCTCAGGGTGGTATATTGCATACATACTTTGATAATAAATGTACTTTTAACCTTTGAACACCCACTAATCCAAAGTATCCACTAATCCCCAGTACCACAAATTTCAAAGTAAATTTATTATCAACATACAGTATATGTCACCATATACAACCCTGGAGATTCATTTTCTTTGGGTATTCACACAAAGGTTCCATTCATGCTGGAGTAACACATTTCAGTGATTATATTGCCCTGATATAGTGCAAAATGCTAGGGGAAGACTTGGTAAGGAGATGCACTGGCATTAGGGTGGGTATTCTTCTATTAAAGGTCTTAAAGAGAGCTTTTGCCACATTATAAATCAGGATAAGCGTTCGGCATGGACTAGAAGGGCCGAGATGGCCTGTTTCCGTGCTGTAATTTGTATATGGTTATATGATATTGAATACAGGAGTTGAGATGTTTCCACCACTTTTACAATTGCATCGTCCACACTCTATCAGCTCACCAAGGCTTCTTTTGACAGTGCGGGTTAGGTAATAAAGTTTGACCTCACTCCAAAAGACCATAAAATGATTTTAAAAAAAGATCCAGATCCCATTCCCACAGAGATACAGTTACCAAGTAAATATTCAGCGCTGTGGAACTCAGCAAGAATTGCAGCAATCTCCCATCGTAAACTCTGGTAGTGACCAGAAAAGTTTGTAAGGAAATGGAGAAGCCAAGCATTCATGAATGTTCCCAGGAGATCAGTCTCTCATCCGCCAGAGTTAGAGTGGAGAAGCAGCATAAACTGGGCAGGGGTTCCAAGCAGAAGAATTATAAACAAGTGATTATTATTCGCTTTTTTTTGTATTTGCACAGTTTGTCTTCTTTGGCACATTAGTTGTTTATCAGCCTTTGTGTGTAGTTTTTTATTAATTTTGTTGTATTTCTTTGTTCTACTGTGAATGCCTGCCAGAAAATTAACCTCAGATGACATTTACGTACTTTGATAATAAGTAACTTTGAACTTTGAACTTTGAAAGAGCAAGTACGATGGACAGAAATGGTTGATCCTTTGCCTTCTGATTCTTATACTGTATAACCAGAGACTGTTATTGTGGAATCAGAGGATGTGTTCACAGAGACTGTTGTTCAACAATGACAGAGGGTTCCAGTAAGGATAACGATTAATATACACGAACACGAGAGATTCTGCAGAAGCTGGAAATCCAAAGCAACACACACAAAATGCTTGGGGAACTCAGCAGGTCAGGCAGTATCTATGGAAATGATTAAACAGTTGGCGCTTTGGGCTGAGACCCCTCTTCAGGACTCAGAAGGAAGGAGAAAGACACCAGAATAAAAAGGTGGAGGGAGGGGAAGGAGGATAGCTGGAAGGCGATAAGTGAAGCTAGGTGGGCGGGAAAGATCAAGGGCTGGAGAAAAAGGAATCTGATAAGAGTAGAAAGGGGACCATTGGAGAAAGGGAAGGAGAAGAGGACCCGGGGTAAGTGATAGTTAGTGCGAAGAGGTGAAAGCTCAGAGTGGGGAATAGAGGAAGAGGAGAGGGGAGTGGGATTTTTTTTTGCCCGAAGGAGAAATTAATATTCCTGCCATCAGGTTGGAGGCTACCCAGATGGAATATCAGGTGTTGCTCCTCCACCCTGAGGGTGGCCTCATCTTGGCACAAGAGGAGGCCATGGACGGACATGTCAGAACTGGAATGGGAATGGGAACTAAAATATTTGGACACTGGGAAGTTCCGCTTGTGGCGGAAGGAGCGGAGATGCTCAACAAGGTGGTCCCCTATTTACGACGGGTTTCACCAATGTAGAGGAGGTTGCATCGGGAGCACTGGTCACAATAGATGACCCCAAAAGATTTGCAGGTGAAACGTTGTCTCACCTGGAAGAGCTAATTGGGACATTATAAGGTCTATTTTAAATTGGGTTCTGAATCTATGATTTCTATGGGTCTGGCTTTCGGGAAGAACTCAGGTAGACTGGAAGGACCTCTTGGTTTCGTCTCACACCACAGAGTGCTTTTCAAGAGCTGAGCTAGGTGGGGACCAGAAACCAGAGAGAATAGCCTTGATAAGAGGCACAGGCAGGTACTAGGATCTCAAACCTGGGTCCTCAGACTTCCTCGTGAAGCAATGCCGCCATCCATCTCAATATCCACTTGGGAAAATGTTTGGAATGGCGGTCCAAATCTCTTTATCGTGATGGCAGTAAACACTAATAGGGTGTTGAATCTGGGGCATTCATTGCCTCAGATGGCTGTAGAGGACAAGTCATTAGTTACATGTAACGTGGAGGTTAATATGTTTTGATTAGTAAGGGCTTCAAAGAATACATGGAGAAGGCAGGAAAACTGGGTTGAGAGGGATAATAAATCAGTCATGACGGAATGGCAGAAGAAATTCGATGGTGCAAGTGGCCTAATTCTGCTCCTACCACTTATGGTCTAAAAAGAGAGAAATTAAACAAGTGAAATTGAGTCACAGCCTCCCGATGCGTTGCTCCCTTTTCCTGTGGACCCTACGTCAACCCCAGTCGAGCAACGTCAGGGAACTAGCCTGGGGATAAAGTGGTAGATCAACCTCCTCATTGTTGGTTCTGTCTATTTGATTAAATGTTCTTTTTTGTTGAAATAAAGCCTGTCTAACGCAACAATAGGGATCCTGTCACTTTAAATAAACACGGGTTCAATGGAAAAATAAATCTAGCTCCTTAAATGTCCTTTTGAATTGGACAAACAACACAGATATCGCTGAGTCTTTACTGTACATAGTTGCTGAATCCAGCCAGTTCCCATGAAACAAGACAGCAGTCATCATTAACCCTTCTGAATGGCTTCTAAATGAAGGTCTGTCTCTGGCCAGAGCTGGCAGGCTCTTAGGGAGATGTCACCTTCAAACTTTCTGTGGCAGCACAGTAGTGTAGCAGTTAGCTTTGTGCTCCTCAGTGCCCACAATCCGGGTTCAATTCCCGCCTCTGTCTGTAAGGAGTTAGTACGTTCTCCACGTGACCACGTAGGTTTCCTATAGATGGTTTGCTTCACATATTCACACTGTTGATGCAAAAGACACACTTCACTGTATGTTTCAATGTTTCGATATTCATGGGACATATAAACCCAATTCTCTGGAGGGATAGCACAGTGACGTAGCTGGTAGATGTGCTCTCTCACAGCTCTAGTGACCTGGGTTCAATCCTTACCTGCAGTGCTGGCTGCTTGGAGTTTATATGTTCTCCCTGTAACGCTGTGGATTTCTTCAGGGTACTCTGGTTTCCTCCCACGTCCCAAAGATTTGAGGGCTGGTAGTTAATTGTCTCAGTAACAGGGTGGCGATATGTCTCTACCAAAGGAGGAGTAAGGTGCTCCTTCCCTCTGCTAGCCTGCAGGTCACTCTTGGGCAAGATGTAGCCCCTGCTTAGCACCCCCCCACCCCCACGATCAAGGTCACAAGAAGCCATGGGAGCAGGTGGTGGATGGTCGTATGAGCAGCTGGTGCAGATCACAAGTCCTGGTTATGTGACCACTGACACCAGTCAGACAACCTGATAATAGCTGGGGTCACCCATCTTGTACGAGGGGTGATTGATAAGCTTGTGGCTTAAGGTAGAAGGAGTCAATTTTAGAAAACCTAGCACATTTATTTTTCCTACATTTACACACTTAGTCTAGTGGTAGTGGAGCATACGGATCCCTTCTTTGTAGAAGTCAGAGTCTTGGACATCCAGAAGTGGTCCACAGCAGGGGTGATTGATAAGTTCGTGGCCTAAGGTAGAAGGAGATGAATTATTAACTTCAAAGTTTCTGCATTTTCACTCAAAGACTTGAACTGCACGTGAATATAATGAGAGTGGTATAACTCATCTCCTTCTACCTTAGGCCACAAACTTATCAATCACCCCTGCTATGAACCACCTAGAGGTCCAAGACCCTCTCGTTAGATGCACATGCAGTTCAACTCTTTGAGTGATAATGCAGAAAGTTTGAAGTTAATAACTCATCTCCTTCTACTCTGGGCCACGAACTTATCAATCACACCTGCTGTGGACCACTCCTACAAAGAAGGGATCCGTGTGCTCCACGACCGCTGGACTAAGTGTGTAAATGTAGGAGGGGACTATGTTGAAAAATAAATGTGCTAGGTTTTCTAAAATTGGCTCCTTCTACCTTAGGCCACAAACTTATCAATCACCCCATGTAAAGTCTCTGCCCAGAAGAAGTCAATGGCAAACGAAGGAACTTACTCATGGACCATGATCACCCACATCATATGGCATGGCACATGATGATGATGATGAGTTAATTAGCTACTGTAAGTTGCCCACAGTGTGAAGGGAAGTGGAGATAGATCAGATATCTATCTTGGGCCCGACACATTGGTGCAAAGATGAAGATGGAGCACCAGCAACTTCATCAGAAGTTTGAGGAGGTTTGTTATGTCGCCAAAGATTCATTCAAATTTCTACGGATATGCTGTGGAGAGCATTCCGATTGGTTGCATCACTGCATGGCATCGAAGCTCCAATGAACAGGATCATAAGAGGCTGCAGAGGGTTCTAGACTCAACTAGCTCCATCACGAGCATAACCCTCCCCACCGCTGAGGACATCTTCAAGAAGGTGGCATCAATCATTAAGGACTCTCACCATTTGTGGTATGCCATTTTTGCATTACTATCATCAGAGAAGGTGCAGGAGCCTGGGGACCCACACTCAGAGTTTTAGAAACAGCTTCTTCCTTTCTGCCATGACCCATGAACATGACCTTATTCATCATCTTTTTCACTGTTTTATTTTGTAAGTTAAAGTAATTTTTATATCTTGCATTGTACTGCTGCCTCAAAACAAAAACAATCACAGCATAAATATAGGTCAATGATGATAAATCTGATTCTAATTCTGATTCTCTTCCGCAATATTAGCAGAATAAAATAGAATGAGTTTAGGACTGGTTTAAATGGGTGACTTTCAGTGCATCCTGACCTCCACAGCTGTCTGTGGCAATGAATTCCACAGATTCACTGCCCTCTGCCTGAAGAAATCCTTCTTCATCTCTGGTCTAAATGGATGTCCCTCTGTTCTGAGGCTGTGCCCTCCAGTGAGAGTTCAAGATCAGTGTGTTCCTCAAAAGATAGAATGACAGATAGTCATGGAACTTTGGATGTTGAGAGATCTTGAGACTGGATGGAGAAAGGAATATGGGGAGAGGGGAAGACACTTGATAAAATGAATTACTGGAACAGAGAAGGCCCATAAAATATTACTGGCAGAGAATATCAAAGAAAATCCTAAAGCTTTTTATAAGTATTAAGGGTAAGAGGGTAACCAGGGAAAGAATGAGGCCCATCATGGATCTAAGTGACAATTTATGTGTCGATCTAGAAGAATTCGGTGAAGTCTTACATGAGTACTTCTCATCTGTATTTACTAAAGAGAAGGACATTGTTATTGGAGAATTCAGGGAAGTGGACAGTGAGGTACTAGAACATGTCATTTTTAAAATGTTTTGATAGGGTTAAAGGTGAATAAACCACCCTCCAAACTTGATGAGATGTGTCCCAGGGTACTATGGGAGGCAAGGAAGGGTCCAGCTGGGGCTCTTTCAGTTAGTTTTTAATCATCATTGGTCACAGAGGGATAGTAAATGTAATATCTTTATTCAATCCAGGAAGCTAGAGGCCTGTGTCTAACTTCAGTAGTAGGGAAGATATTGGAAAAGATTCTGAGGGATACCATGGAATAATTGAACTTGCAAAGGCAATGATTGTTTAAAATCTGGCTTTGTTATGGGGAGATCACGTTGGACCAATTTGACTGAATTTATCAGAGAGTAACAAACTCTAATGATGAGAGTAGTGTAGCTGATATCATCTACATGGAGTTCAGTAAAGCCTTTGGTTTTACTGGAGCCTGCTCATTTTCCCTTTGGCTTCATGAGTTTCTTCACTACTTGATGAGATATGAGAAATAACATGACCCATGACCCTTGACCTGGACACTCCAGGCTCTAGATGATTCTCATTATATTTTGATAGGTGGATTTAAAAGATCCCATTGCTCTTTTCCAGGGAATCCCTAGACAGATTGCCCTGATTGACTGTTCAATGCATCAAAATTGCAAAAAGAAACAGACTATTTTGTCATGTCTGTGGGAGATTTCTGTGTAAAGGTCATCCACTTTTGTTCCTCTGTTCCTATAATACCACAATGCTGCAAACAGCATGTCTTTGGGTGCAAAGTGCATTGGACATCCAGATCAGTTTTATGAAACATCTTGGACATGTTTAGGGAGAGGATTGAACTAACTGACCTACATTCTGTGGGAACCCTTCCTCTCCAAAGCACATATCTCACATTTCTCTTTAAACAAGTTCTCCAAAGTGCCTCTAGCTCACAAGTCCCTGGCATGCTTTATAATCAACTGAAATGGAACCAGTTTGTGACCATCACACTTAATTGTTCGGGGGGAAGGGAAAAAATATTGGTTTGGAATTTCAATTAAGATGCAGGATTTATGTTGGACTTTAGTGTCAAGTACATTTTTGAGTGCATGTGAACTTACTCATGAAGCCTTTGTTTTACTGCCTGTTCTTAACTCAAAAGCCTTTCAATGGACTGACAAACTCAATTACCGGTGAGATGTTATCTCTGTGTGCTTTGGATGGAGATGAAGCTGATTCATGTAGTTAACATATTGAGACAATAGCATGCCAACCTGAGCAAGCTGTGGCCTTTCATCAGAATGGCAACCATTATTAATGTTGCTGTTCCGGCCTGGTGTTCAAGATCTCATAACAATGGGTCAGAATGACCCAAAATGAATCTGAACCACCGGGGGTTTAAATAGTGACCACTTCCCCACCTCCTACCCACACCAAGCTTCCTTTGTTAATCTATCAGTCAAAGCTGTGATATTAGTTTCTTCTAAAGACAAAAGTGGCTGAGCAGTTAAAAGGAGATTGCTGCCCATGAAGTGATGGAGGAACTCAACACGTTAGGTGACATTTGTGGAGGGGAAAAGACAATTGATCTTCCCCTCCATAGATACTGCCCAACTTGCTGAATTTTGAGCATGTTGCTCAAGATTTCCAGCATCTGGAGGATCTCTTGTGACTAAAAGGAGATTGTCCACCAGCTTCATCACAGAGCACCGAGGCAGGCCATGTGGTTCTCAATGTCCATGCTGACTACACAGTTCCTTGTTGTTCTATATTCCAGCATCGTTGGTGAGTTGTGTCTCCACAGAATATCCACTTAGTCTTGCCACAGTAATTTTAGGTCATTGTGTTCTAAACAATTCAAGTGCATATCTAAATCCTACCTCCTACATTGATATCCAAATCATTCAGGCACGTCATAAAAAGCAAGGGTGCCAATATCAATCTCTACGGTGAACTTGAAGGTTTCTCCATCCATATTAATTTAGTACATAACCTCACAGTCTCTCAATGATTTGGGGATATAAGCTTATTAGATTATTTCTGGGACAAAAAATTGGAGAGCTCTTCTCTAAGCGAGAGATGTAAAATTGGAGGTAAGATTGACAATGCCGAACAAGAAGAAACAAATCTTTAGTATATCTATATTGTCTTTTACAGTCTCTGGACCGCGTATAGCTATCAGGCTTTGACACACTGAGGTACATTAAAAGAGCAACTCACAAAAAGTGCTGGAGGAACTCAGCAGGTCGGGCAGCATCTATGGAAAAGAGTAAACAGTCGATGTTATGGGCTGAGACCCTTCTTCAGGACAGAAGAGGAAGGCGGTAGACGCCAGAATAAAAAGGCGGTGGGGAGGGAGGAAAGAAGCTAGCCTGAAGGTGATAGGTGAAGCCAGGTGGGTGGGGAAGGTCAATGGCCGGAGGAGAGGAGAGGGGAGTGGACAGTGGGAGAAAGGGACCCAGGGGGAAGTAATAGGCAGGTGAGAAGAAATAAAAGGTCAGAGTGGGGAAAAGATAAGCAGCAGCTTGAGAATGAGAGAGGTTTCAAACAGAGTCTTAAAGAAGAAGAGAGAGGTTTAGAGAACTCCTTATATGGCCCCATGCCAAACATGACGATATACCAACTTGATATTGAGAAAGGTGTAGATATGTGCTCCCATTCTGTAGCATTCCATTGCCTTTCCCTTCTGAAATGCATACTGTCGGTTACAATGCAAAGGAGGTACGTCATTACTGTGTAACTCAGTCAGCACTGACAACTTTTATGCAACACTGCTTCATGGACAATGAATCACTAGTTTGTAATTAGGTTACTATTGTAATTTAGCAGCCCAGCTAGGTCCCACAAACAAAAAATATATCAACTAGATATAAAATCTGAAACGCTGGAAGAACTCAGCCGGCTAGGCAGTTAGGTGCAGACACAGGAGGTGTCAGATGCTGGAATCTGGAACATTGCAAAGGTGCCTGAGGACCTCAAGGGGTCAGGCAACATCAATGGAGGGAAGTGGATAGTTAGGGTACTTCGTCAGGCCAAAGGAAGTGTCTTGACCCAGAACATCGACTATCTGAATTCCTCAGGCATCTTTCTGTGTTGCAGACAGGCAGCTTCCGTGGAAAGAAAACTTAGTGAACGCTTTAATTATCTCAGAACAGATTCTGAGAACATGAAATGTTAACCGGTTTCTCTTTCCACAGAAGCTGCCCAACTGGTTGAGTTCTTCCAGCATTTCTGTTTGCGTTTCAGATTTCAGCACCCGGAGTTATATCGGTCTTCTGTAACAGTCAGGTGACACGTGTTTGTGATGTTCATTGAGGGTCATTTGCTGTGACACTGTGGATAACTCCAAGGCAACACCGGTCATGTGACTCTGTGATGTCTACTCTAGGGAGCAGACTAGTCTATTAACAGAATCACATTTAATATCACTGCCATATGCTGTGAAATTTATTAACTATGCAGCCTACTACGCAGCCTAGAGCGTATGATGGAGCTGACTAATTTTACAACTCTCTGCAGCTTACTTCGATCCTGTGCAGTAGCAACACACCCCCCGGCCCATTCCAAATGGTGATGCAGCCAGTTAGAATGCCATAGTACACCTGTAGACATTTGAGAGTGCTTTTGGTGACATACCACATGTCCTCAAACTCCACTAATGAAATATATCCACTTTCTTGCCTTCTTTATGGCTGCATTGTTTGACAAAGCTGCACCCCTTCAGTAATGTACTAGGAACTCTGCTCACATTGCATTAACCCAGAACCTTCTAACTGACAGGAACAATGCATATGAATCGGGCCACAGCAACCATGGAGGGCTACCATGCACAGTCTACAGTGGTTATAGGCATGAAGGGGAAACAGTGGTATAGGGACTAGCATTGCTACCTAACAGGTTCAATGTCATGAGTTCGATCCCGACCATGGGTAACACCTAGAGCAAGGATTCTCAACCTCTTATATGCCATGGACCCCTACCATTGACCAAGGGGTCTGTGGACCCCACGTGGGGAACCCTGGCCTAGAGCAATGGAACAAACTGCTGGAAGAACCCAACAGGATAAGCAGCGACCATGGGGGGGGGTGGTGGGAGAGGAAATTGTCCAGATTACAGGTTGAGACTCCGCATTGGGTGAAGGGTAGAGAGGGAAGACTGCTACTATAAAGTGGAGATGGGGAGGGGAAAGACAGGGTAAGTGATGGGTGGACCAAGGAGGGATGGAAGAAGTGAGGGAGGGAGAACATAGAATAAGGGACATTACAGCTCAGCAACAGGTCCTATAGTCATGACGTTGAGCTGAGCAGTTAAGATAATGACCCTTAATTTCCTCTGATTGCACAAGGTCCAGTCCGTCCATTCTCTGCATATTCATGTGCCTATCTAAGGTGTGGAAACATGGAGTTGTGGCAGATAAGAATGTTGGAGGAGGGGAAACTGTCTGGATCTTTATTACAGAAAGATACATATGGGCTTTAAGATGTTCCAGATGAGGAGATTAATAAAGAGGTTAGTGTGTATGTATGTGTGTGTGTGTGTGTGTGTGTGTGTGTGTGTGTGTGAGTGAGATAAAACAGAAAAGATTCTACAAGTCCTCTGCATTAATGTTTCATATCCATCAGGAATTTCAACTCATGCTGTCTCTCCACAGATGTTGCTTGACCCGTTGAGCGTTCCCAGCATTTTCTGAATGAGAATCAGAATCAAAATTAGAATCAGGTTTACTACCTTGGACAATAAATTTTTTCAAAAGTGTTGCTTCCTCAGAATTTTTTTTTGTTTATCATAGACTGCTTGAAGATGAACACAAAGAATTCTGCAGATGCTGGAAATTCAAGCAACACACATAAAAGTTGCTGGTGAACGCAGCAGGCCAGGCAGCATCTCTAGGAGGAGGTACAGTTGACGTTTCGGGCCGAGACCCTTCGTCAGGACTGACCTCTTCCTAGAGATGCTGCCTGGCCTGCTGCGTTCACCAGCAACTTTGATGTGTGTTGCTATAATTTCAGACTACTTGTATCACGTAGGAATTTGGAGAATCTACAAATTAACTTTTATTGAATATAATATGTTTAATTGCATAATGGTGCTGATGCGTTGCAACAGTTCAACTAAGTCAAAAATATTTTGTTAATGATTTTCATTTGTACTCAGTGTCTGAGGCTTCTCGCTTAAGTGTCCAACAATAATTCACCAGCATTGATGGATTCCAGTTGCCCTGGTATCTTTTCTCCATGACCACAATGTCCTGGTGAAACCTTTCAACATGCTCGTCACTAACAGCACTAAGATTTGCAGGGAAGAAGTCTAAATGGGAATGCAGAAAATGAATCTTTAGCGACATGTTGCATTTCATGGTTTTATATGCTTGAAGCATGCTTTCAACCAGCTGCATATAGCTTGTTGCTCTGCAGATGCTGAGAAAAATTTCAACAATTTCCTTGAATGCCTTTCATGTGATTTTCTCTGGTCCCATTAGAAATTCTTCAAATTGCCTGTCATTGATGACTTGTTTGATTTGTGGACCAACAAATATGCTTTCCTTAATCTTAGCATCAGTTATTTTGGGAAGCAACTGTCTCAAATATCAAAATCCTTCATAGAAATTTTTGTGCCTGGTGATAGCAAATTCCATCCTTACACTCCTGAATCCAATAGAGAAGACTCTGAGTGGAGTCATCGGGATGCCGTCATGACAGCGTTTTTTAAGCAGGCTTTCTTATTTTTACGAGGCCCAGTTTGCTAGCTCAACGCTCAACCCAGCACGGATGGAAAGCGTGCAAGGGAGCCGCCTGGATTCGAACTCGGGAGCCTTCGCTCCAAAGTCCAGCGCTGATGCCACTACACCACCAGCTGGCTCCTGAACCCAATAATTATTACTAAAACCTGTCCTGCCATGCAGCAGCCACGCCACCTAAGGATGCCCAAGCGTGCCTGGACAAGATAGGAAACTTTCCAGCTTACATTGTAGGCAACATTTTAATTGACTTGAATTATGAATTGAAATAATAAACATAAGTTTATTTAAAAATGGTGTGCGCTGGGGAAATTTCATGGTGATTTTCATGATCAGTAGCCCAAAATTCATAAGATACACCTGAAGGTGCTCAGGAAGCAAAATCTTTGTTGTCCAGTGTTATCATTCACAAATGTTGTCACATTTATTGTCTTGTGGTGACAGTACCATGCAAGACAAAGAGAAAAGTACTGTAGGTTACAATATAAAAAATAAATAGTGAAAAACAGGAATAGTGAAGTAGTGTTCATGGGTTTATTGTCCGTTCGGAAATCTGACGGTGGAGGGGAAGAAGCTGTTGATTGTGGGTCTTCAGGTTCCCTGATGATAGTAATGATAAGAGGGCATACCCTGGGTGGTGAGAGTCTTTAATGACAGATGCCACCCTCTTGAGTTACTGCCTTTTGAAGATGCTCTCGATGGTGGGTAAGGTTGTGCCTGTAATGGAGGTGGATGAGCTTACAACCTTCTGCAGCCCCTTTCAATCCTGAGAATTCAGTTTTTAAAAATTTTTTTTTATTTTGGGTTCCCGCATCTGCAATCTTTTGGTTTTCATTCACTGTCTATGTGGAGTTCTCACATCCTCACTGCAATCACTAGGGTTTTCTCCAGGCTGGTGCAGCTTCCCCACCACCCCCACCCCCACATCTCAGACTTGTGCAGGGATTTTCATTAACCACTGTAAGTGACCTTTCCTGCAGGTGTCTGGCAGAGGGAATGGGGGACAACCGGCAATTAATGGGCACGTGAAAGGGCAGCCAGAATACAAGGAGAGGAAGAAGAAATGGGACTGATAGGCTAGCTCTGAGAGCTGGCATAGACTCGAGAGATGGAATGGTCTCCCGCTATGTCATAAGTAAATCTGAAAATGTGAAGCATTATTTTGACATATAATCAAAGGAATAGAGAATATCTCAAGAGAAAACAATACAGGCTGGTTTGGGAATACCTATGCCTTTGAATGGAAAACTCCTACAAGAAATAGTGGATTCAACTCAGTATATCATGAGTAAAACTCTCCCAACCATTGAGCACATCTACATGAAACACTGCCGTAGGAAAGCAGCATCCCTCATCAGAGATCCCCACCACCCAGGCCTTGCTCTCTTCTCGCTGCTGCCATCAGGTTGAAGGTACTAGGGCCTCAGGACTCACCAAGCCAGGTTCAATAACAGTTACTATCCCTCAACCATCAGGATCTTGAATTAAAAGGGGATAACTACACTCGTCTTCACTTAGCCCATCATCGAAATGTTCCCACAACCAATGGTCTCACTTTCAAAGACTCTTTATCTCATGTTCTCACTATTTATTATTATTTATTTATATTTACATTTGCGCAGTGATCTTTCATTGATCCTGCTATGGGTCCCTGTTCTATAGATTTGTTGAGTATGCCTACAAGAAAATGAATCTCAGGATTATATTATTAAGATGTATATGTACTTTGATAATAAAGTTTATTTTGAACTTTCAACTTTGAAGTTAACATGACGAGCACCATTGATGGGGAAAAGGAACTGTTGACATTCTGGGTTGAGACTCTCTATCATGCTCAAAATACTGACTACCCTCTTCCTTTATAGATGCTGCCTGACTCTCTGTGAGTTTCTTCCAGCAGTTTGCTTATTAAAATACAAAACGTGCTTGGCCTCTCGCCACATAACTCAGCTGTTGGAAAAAAAAACTTGTAAGTCCTTGATCTCCAATCACATGAACCAAAATCCCACAAGAGAAAAAATGCAGCTGTTCTCTTCTGAAAAAGGCCACTGATCACCAGACTTGCTTCAAGATTAGGGAAAAGACTTGCTGAAAACTAACAGCTGGAAAAACTCAGTGGATTGAAGAGTAACTGTGGAGGTAAAGAGGTGCTCGTTGCAACACAAGGTTATTTAGGTTACTGTCGCCTTCCTGTCAGCTTGAACAAGTCTGGCCATTCTCCTCTGACCTCACTTGTTAACAAGGTGTTTTCACCCACAGAACTTTTTCACACCATCCTCTGTAAACTCTGGAGAATGTCGTGCGTGAAAATCCCAGGAGATCACTAGTTTCTGAGGCACTCAAACCATCCCTTCTGGAACCAGTAATTATTCCACGGTCAAAGACACTTAGATCATATTTCTTCCCCATTCTGATGTTTGGTCTGAACAACAACAGAACCTCTTGACCATGTCTGCATGCTTTTATGCATTGAGCTGCTGCCACATGATTGGCTGATTAGATAGTTGCATTAACAAGCAGGTGTACAGTGTACCTAATAAAGTGGACTCTGAGTGTACATTGTGTGGTCAGGTCAGGCTTCATTAGGCCCTTTTAAAATCAGGACTAGTCACACCATGGGAGCCTGGTCAAGCCTACTCAGAAAACATTTCAGAACTCTGATATCGCAAGAAGGAAAGGGTTGATTTACATAGCCCCTTTCACAGCAACAGCAGAGTTTTTCTATGTTCTGCTTTTATGTCATGTTGTGTTGACTCTTTTTGTATCCTACTTGAAAGTCGGCTGGGAAAAGTTCTTGTAAGGTAGCATCAAGAGATCTATTGAGTGTGCTTCCTTGTTGGTATCAACACCACCAGTGGGCTGTGGTTATGTTGATACCAAAGCTCAAAAGGGTTAAGTTACTCAACAGTCTTCAGTTACAGCTGAGATTGCAAACATGCGTGTCCAAGGAAAGCAGATATAGACCGGATGCTACTTTAAATATTTTCCCTCTGTTATTCTCAATATTCAAGGAGGGATATAGCATTCAAATCTGCTTGGACGGTTCCAAGCCCAGCTGTGAAAGGAGGAGGGATGGACATGGGGTTAGCATCCTCATCCTCTAAGGAACCAAGAGCAACAGAAACACAAACAGAAGCTCGAAAGGCCTCGTCTTCGGTAGAGGAAGGGTCTTTGCATTAGATGGGCTAACGCTGCAGATAATTTAAAAGACTGGTCCAGGACAAGAGCGCTCTGACGAGCTGCAGTTGGCGGCCAATGACACAGTAGGGGTGATGGGCTTAAGAAGATGCAGCGATACGTTACTGCTTAAGGAATTGCATCATGTGACCACAGGCTTTCCGTACGTTGCAGGGATGGTGGATGTGGAATGTTAATGCGGGAGAAAGGGAGAGTAGGAATGCATTGAAAACATTGTCAATGTTCTGTTAGTTTTATATAACGTAGCCTTGTTTTCAGATGAAATTGCTGCTTTCCAATTGATTTTAGAGAGGTGTGAGAGAGAGAGAGACATTGTCAACTTTGGCTCGGGGTTCTAGATGGGACTTGAACCTTTAACCCTCTGACTCAGAAGCAAAAGTATCAGAATCAGAATCAGAGCTGAATAGCTGATACAACAGCTCGCAATCCAGAATCCAGCTGAAGAAAGCAGATTCAAGAGATGGCAGATGCTGAAATCTGGAGTGACAAACAACCCGGCAGATTTTTGGCCCCAGACCAGGGGTTCCCAACCTTTTTTATGCCATGGATTCCTACCATTAACTGAGAGGTCCGTGGACCCCGGGTTGGGAAGCCCTGCTCTAGACAAACACAGGGCTAATTGGACAGGCAGTGCTGAAACATCTAAAACTGAAAGTGAAAATTCTTTGAACTTTACTCTAAGAATTTGCTCACTGGAAGTTGTGTTTGGAAGGCCATTACTTGGGGGTTAGTTGGCAATTGATCTAATCAGATTAATTTATTGTCACGCACACCAGGTGCAATAAAATCCTTTGATCACGTGAACCTCACAGAGTGAATAGTTTACAAGGTACTGTGTTAATAAATACTGTACAACACTAAATATAAAAGTGATTGCGAAACGGTGGCATAGTACAATGACTGCAGTAGACTGAAGTAGTGCCAGAAGTAAAGATGAAGTAATTGAGGGAGGTAGAATTAAGCACCCGAGAAGGTGGCAGCGCCAACGGGAAGAGAACGTGCAGCAGGTCATTGGTTCAAATAGCAGTGGGGAAGAAGCAGCTTGTAAATCTGGGCAAACCTGCGGAAGACGGCAACATGATGCCATCATGTCTTCACCAAACCAGCTTGGGGCGGCACGGTAAGGTAGTGGTTAGCGCAAAGCGTTACAACACCAGCGACACGGGTTCAACTCTTGCCACTGTTTGTAAGGAGTTTGTACGTTCTCCTCGTGACTGTGAGGGCTTCTTCTGGGTGCTCTGGTTTCCTCCCACAGTCCAAAGATGTATTGGTAGGTAGGTTAATTGGTTATTGTAAATTGCCCCATGATTAGGCTAAGGTTTAATTGGGGCTTGAAGGGCCACAAAGGCCTATTCCATGCTGTATCTCCGTAAGTAAATAAACTTGGTCTCCAACATCCATGTAGGGCTTGAACCCACTATGGGGCTGGAGTCACCTCCTTATTAAGTAATCTAGAAGCTTTCTGTGATCCAGGGCTTCTAGATGACTTATTACAGAGAGGTATCCAGGCTCAGCAAATGGTAAATGAAATGATGTTTCATTCAAAAAACTGGGAACAGAACTTTGGTAGATAACTCAAATTATTCTCCTCACTGCCAGAGCTAGCTTCTGTTTCTGTGGTAGAGTTTAGGGGTGGGAGAGGGCTGTAGGGTCGGGTTGGGGAATTGGTCGCAAATATTTTTCGGGATGCCCAATGTTAAAACAGCAATCTTATAACCAGGCATTTGCATGCAGCCCAGCCACCAGAGCTGTGGGTTTGTTTATTTTATTCTGTTTGTATTCTTCCTTGTAAAACTGTGTATAATTTAAGTTTCTCTTATGAATGTTGTATATCTAATACCACGTGCCTGTGACGCTGCTGTAAGTATCTTTTCACTGCACCTATGTAGACATGTAGTTGTGTGTATGACAATAAGCGTGACTTTGACTTTATGCGGAAGTGTGAAGATGTGATGAGAAACAGCGGAGATGGAGGAGATGGGGGTCCTCCGCACCCTCTGATCCCCCTTTGCTCTGCTTGTGACTCCCATTGTCAACTGTTCCAATGTTGTCAACATCTGGGTGGTGGGGTGGAGATACATCTCTACCACAGGAGGTGTAAGGGGCTCCTTCTCTCTGCTAGACTGTAGGTCAGCATTGGCCAAGGTACAACACCTGCCTAGCCCCCTCGATCATGGTCACGTGAAGTTATGGGAGCAGCTGGTGAAAACCAGTTGGTTATGCGACCACTGATGCCAGGCACACAGTCTCTGAAGAGTTTTGATAATGGCTGGTGTCATCCATCTTGAAGATGGGTGAAGAAGGCTATAGTAAAACATTACTGTAGAAAAATTTGCCAAGAACACGATTGCCCACGTCATACGATGAGGCACGTAACGATGATGGTGGTGTTACAGCTCAATGAGCCTGCGCCCTCCAGTTACACCCATGTAGCCAATTAATGCATATGTCTTTGGAATTTGGGAGGAAACATGTGTGGTCACAGTGAGAACATACAAGCTCCTTACAGACAGTGGTGGGTATTGAGCTTGGGTTACAGTTATTGTAACAGCATTGTGGCATTAAGCTAACCACTATGCCACAGTGCCAACCCATCTAGGTTGAAGACTGTAAGTGAGTTTAAATCTCACCATAGCACCGATGTGAACAGAGGTAGAGCAATTACTGTTGAAGACTCTGGAGCTCAGCAGTCAATAGGGGGGCAAAGACAGCTGATTAGCACAGACAACATCCACAAAATAACCATATAACAATTATAGCACGGAAACAGGCCATCTTGGCCCTTCTAGTCCGTGCCGAACGCTACTCTCACCTAGTCCCACCGACCTGCACTCAGCCCATAACCCTCCATTCCTTTCCTGTCCATATATCTATCCAACTTAACTTTAAATGACAACATCAACCACTTCTGCTGGAAGCTCGTTCCACACAGCTACCACTCTCTGAGTAAAGAAGCTCCCCCTCGTTACCCCTAAACTTTTGCCCTTTAACTCTCATCTCATGTCCTCTTGTTTGAATCTTCCCCACTCTCAATGGAAAAAGTCTAACCATGTCAACTCTATCAATCCCCCTCATAATTTTAAACACCTCTATCAAGTCCCCCCTCAACCTTCTAAGCTCCAAAGAATAAAGATCTAACTTGTTCAACCTTTCTCTGTAACTTAGGAGATGAAACCCAGACAACCATTTAGTAAACCTCCTCTGTACTCTTTCAATTTTATTGACATCTTTCTTATAACTCAGTGACCAGAACTGTACACAATACTCCAGATTTGGCCTTACCAATGCCTTATACAAATTCAACATTACATCCCAATGCTCTGATTAATAAAGGTCAGCAAGCCAAAAGCTTTCTTCACCACCCTATCCACATGAGATTCCATCTTCAAGGAACTATCCACCCTTATTCCTAGATCCCTCTGTTCTAAAGCATTCTTTAATGCCCTACCATTTACCATGTATGTCCTATTTTGATTAGTTCTACCAAAATGTAGCACCTCACATTTTTCAGCATTAAACTCCATCTGCCATCTTTCAGCCCACTCTCCTAACTATCCTAAATCTCTCTACAAGTTTTGAAAACCTACCTCATCATCCACAACAACACCTATCTTAGTATCATCTACATACTTACTAATCCAATTTACCACCCCATCATCCAGATCATTAATATATATGACAAACAACATTGGACCCAGTACAGATCCCTGAGGCACACCGCTACACACCATCCTCCAATTTGACACACAGTTATCCACCACTACTTTCTGGCGTCTCCCACTGCTGAATCCATTTTACTACTTCCATATTAATACCTAACAATTGAACCTTCCTAACTAACCTTCCATGTGGAATCTTGTCAAAGGCTTTACTGAAGTCCATATAGACAACATCCACTGTTTTACCCTTGTCAACTTTCTTAGTAACCTCATCAAAAAATTCAATAAGATTTGTCAAGCATGACCATCCACGTACAAATCCATGTTGACTATTCCTAATCAGACCCTGTCTATCCAGAAAATTATATATACCATCTCTAAGAATACTTTCCATCAATTTATCCACTACTGACGTCAAACTCACAGGCCGATAATTGCCAGCTTTACTCTTAGAACCCTTTTTAAACAATGGAACCACATGAGCAATACGCCAATCCTCTGGCACCATCCCCGTTTCTAATGACATTTGAAATATTTCTGTCAGAGCCCCTGCTATTTCTACACTAACTTCCCTCAAAGTCCTAGGGAATATCTTGTCCGGACCCGGAGACTTATGCACTTTTATATTCCTTAAAAGTGCTTGTACTTCCTCTTCTTTAATTGTCATACTTTCCATAACTACCCTACTTATTTCCTTTACCTTACACAATTCAATATCCTTTTCCTTAGTGAATACTGAAGAAAAGAAATTGTTCAAAATCTCCCCTATCTCTTTTGGCTCCGCACATAGCCATCCACTCTGATTCTCCAAGGGACCAATTTTATCCCTCACTATCCTTTTGCCACTAACATAACTGTAGAAACCCTTTGGATTTATTTTCACCTTACTTGCCAAAGTAGCCTTGTATCTTCTTTTAGCTTTTCTAATTTCTTTCTTAAGATTCTTTTTACATTCTTTATATTCCTCGAGTACCTCATTAACTCCAAGCTGCCTATATTTATTGAAGATCCCCCTCTTTTTCTGAATCAAGTTTCTAATATCTCTTGAAAACCATGGCTCTCTCAAACTTTTAACCTTTCCTTTCAACCTAACAGGAACATAAAGATTCTGAATCCTCAAAATTTCACCATTAAGTAACCTCTATTTCTCTGTTACATCCTTCCCATAAAACAAATTTTCCCAATCCACTCCTAAATCCTTTCGCATCTCCTCAAAGTTAGCCTTTCTCCAATCAAAAGTGCTGGAGGAACTCAGAAGACTAGGCAGCATCTATGGAAAAAGAGTACAGTTGACGCTTCAGCCTGAGACTCTTCGAAGAGTCCTGCAGTCTGAGGTACCCAACTGCTTCAAGCAGGCTTCAATTATACCAGCGCCCAAGAAGAATGTAGTGACCTGCCTCAACAACTATCACCCATTAGCAATTACATCCAGTGTGCTGAAGTGTTTTGAGAGGTTGGTGATGAAACACATCAACTCCTGCCTGAGAAATGACTTGGATCCACTCCAATTTGCCTACCAGGGCAACAGGTCCGCAACAGATGCCATCTCACTGGCTCTTCACTCAACTCTGGAACATCTGGACAGCAAAGAGACATACATCAGAATGGTCTTCATTGACTATAGCTCAGCATTCAATACCATCATTTCTCACAAAACTAATCAATAAGCTTCTCGAACCTGACCTCAATACCACCTTGTACAACTGGATCCTCGTTTTCCTCACTTGCAAACCCTGGTCAATTAGATTGGCAACAATATCTCCTTGGGATCTGCATCCGTACAGGTACACCACCAGGATGTGTACTTATTCCCTTTCTCTACTCGCTTTACACTTATGACTGTGTAGCAAAGCACAGCTCCAATGGCATATTCACGTTTTCTGATAACACCTCTGTCATGGGCTGAATCAAAGGTGGTGATGACTTAAAGTATCAGAGAGATTGAAAATCTGGCTCAGCGGTGCCACAACAACAATCTCTTACTGAATGTCAGAAAAACCAAGGAGTTGACTATTGACTGCAGGAGGAGGAATCCAGAGGTCCACGGACCAGGATCATAGGAGGAGAGGGTCAGCAACGTTAAATTCCTTGGTGTTATTATTTTGGAGAAACTAACATGGGCCCAACATGTAAGTGCACTTATGAAGAAAGCACAGCAGCAGCCCTACTTTGTTAGGATTTTGCGAAGAAACTGCAAGACACCTAAAACTTTGACAAACTTGTATAGTTGTGTAGCAGAAAGTATATTAACTTGCTGCATCACAGCCTGGTATGGGAATACCAATACCCTTGAACGGAAAATCCCACGAAATGTATTGAATACAACACAGTTCATCATGGGCAAAGCCCTCACAGCCCCTGAGCACATCTACATGAAATGTTGTCACAGAAAAGCAGCATCCATCATCAGAGACCCCCACCACCCAGGACGTGCTCTCTTCTCACTGCTGCCATCAGGAAGAAGGTACAGGAGCCTCAGGACTCACACCAACAAGATCAGGAACATTGATTACCCTTCAACCATCAGGCTTTTGAACCAACGAGGATAACTTCACTGAACTTCACTTACTCCATCATTGAAATGTTCCCACTACATATTTTTTAGATTATGAGGACACACAGTCCTCTTTTATTGTCATTTAGTAATGCATGCATTAAGAAATGATACAATATTCCTCCAGTGTGATATCACTGAAACACATGACAGACCAAGACCAAAAAAACTGACAAAAACCACATAATTATAACATATAGTTACAACAGTGCAAGCAATACCATAACTTGATGAAGAACAGGCCATGGGCACGGTAAAAAAAAGTTCAAAGTCTCTCGGAAGTCCCACATCTCACGCAGACGGGAGAAGGAAGAAAACTCTCCCTGCCATGCCCAACCACAGTCCGACTCTGAGTCGTCCGAAAACTTCAAGTCTCCGACCAGCCCTTTGACACCGAGTACCAAGCACCATCTCTGCTGAGCGCTTCGACCCCAGCCCCGGCCGCCAGCAGCAGCCAAAGCCGAGGATTTTGAAGCCTTCCCTCCGGAGATTCTCAATCGCACAGTAGCAGCGGCAGCGAACCGGGCGTTTCAGAAGTTTCTCCAGATGTTCCTCCGTGTTTCTCACGTCTATCTCCATCAAATTAGGATTGTGCATGGCATCCTACTTACAAATATGATATAATTTCACCGGAGAGCTGCGCGCGCTGCGTCACGCCGCCATCTTCTCCTCCCGCCAGAAGATGGGCTCACTTTCAAGGACTCTTCACCTCATGTTCTTGATATTTATTGCTAATTTATTTATTATTATTATTCTTTCTTTCTTTTTGTATTTGCACGGTTTGTTGTCTTTTGCATACTAGCTGAACGCTCAAGTTGGAGCGGCCCTTCATTGATTCTATCGTGGTTATTTTTTTCTGGTATACCTGTAAGAAAATAAATCTCAGGATTGTATATCAGAATCAGAATCAGGTTTATTATCACCAGCATATGTTGTTAACAGTACAAAGCAATATATGATAATATGGAAAGAAAAAAAGTGGATCAATTACACTAAGTATATCTATATATATTCAATAGGTAGATTAAAAATAGTACTAAAATAGAAATTATATATGTATTTTAAAAAAGTGAGGTAATGTTCATGGGTTCAATATTCCTTTAGGATTATATGGCAGAGAGGGAGAAGCTGTTTCTGAATCGCTCAGAATGTGTCTTCAGGCTTCTGTTCCTCATTTCTGATGGTAACAATGAGAAGAGGACATGTCCTGGGTGATGGGGGTCCTTAATGATGGATGCTGCCTTTCTGGGGCATCGCTCTTTGAAGATGTCTTGGATACTACAAGGGTAGTACCCAAGATGGAGCTGACTACTATTACAACTTTCTGTAGCTTCTTTTGGTCCTGTGCACTAGCTCCCTCCCCCCCACCAGTACCAGACAGTGATGCAGCCTGTCAGAATGCTCTCCATTGTACATTTATAGACGTTTTTGAGTGTTTTAGGTGACAAACCCCTAATGAGATATAACCGCTGTCCTGCCTTCTTTATAGCTGCATTGATGTGTTGGAATCAGGTTAGATCTTCAGAGATCTTGACACCCAGGAATTTGAAACTGCTCACTCTCTCTACTTCTGATCCCTCTATGAGGATTGGTGTGTGTTTCTTTGTCTTACCTTTCCTAAAGTCCACAATCAGCTCTTTCATCTTACTGACATTGAGTGCAAGGTTGTGGCTGCGACCCCACTCAACTAGCTGGTATATCTCGCTCCTGTACGCCCTCTCACCTTCATCAGAGTTTCCACCAACAATGGTTGTATCATCATCAAATTTATAGATGGCATTTGAGCTATACTCTGCCACACAGTCGTAGGTGTAGAGAGATTGGAGCAGTGGGCTAAGCACACAGCCCTGAGGTGTGCCAGCGTTGATTGTCAACGAGGAAGAGATATTAATAACAATCTGCATAGATTGTGGTTTTCCAGTGAGGATGCTGAGGATTCAATTGAAGAGGGAGGTACAGAGGCCCAGGTTCCATAGCTTATTGATCAGGACTGTAGAAATGATGATGTTACATGCTGAGCTATAGTCAATGAACGTAGGTGTTTGTATTGTCCAGGTGACTGAAGCTTGTGTGAAGAGCCATTAAGATTGCGTCTGCCGTGGACCTGTTGTGGAAATAGGAAAACTGCAGTGAGTCCAGGTCCCTGCTGAGGCTGGAGTTCATCTTAGCCATGACCAACCTCCTAAAGCATTTTATCAACATAGGTGTGAATGCTACTGGGCGATAGTCATTAAGGCAGCTCACATTATTCTTCTTGGGCACTGGTATAATTGTTCCCTTTTTGAAGCAGGTGGGAACTTCCAACTGTAGCAGTGAAAGTTGAAAATGTCCTTGAATACTCCCACCAGTTAGTTGGCACAGGTTTTCAGAACCCTACCAGGTACTCCATCAGGGCCTTCCGCCTTGCAAGGGTTCACCCCCCCTGAAAGACAGCCTGACGTTGGCCTCCGAGACAGAGATCACAGGGTCACCAGGTGCAGCAGGGATTGTCACAGCTGTAGTTATATTTTCCCTTTCAAAGGGGGCATAGAAGGCATTGCGTTTGTCTGGAAGTGAAGCATTGCTGCCATTCATGCTATTGGGTTTCACTTTGTAGGAAGTAATGTCCCGCAAACCCTGCCAGAGTTGAAATGCATCCGATGTCGCCTCCAACCTTGCTCAGAATTGTTACTTCGCTCTTGAAATACACCTTCGCAAATCATACCTGGCTTTCTTGTACAGAGCTGGGTCACCATACTTAAGTACCACTCATCTAGCCCTCAGCCGATGACGTACCTCCTGGTTCATCCACGGTTTTTGGTTTGAGAATGTACAGCAAGTTTTCGTAGGCACACACTCACCCAGACAGGCTTTAATGAAGTCAGTTAATGTGGCATGCTCATCCAGATTTGAAGATGTATCTCTGAATACAGTCCAGTCCACAAATTCAAAGCAGTCCTGTGCTTCCCTTGTCCATACCTCCTTGGTCCTCACTACTGGTGCTGCAGTCTTCAGTCTCTGCCTATACTCAGGGAGTAGAAGCCCAGCAAGGTGATCAGACTTTTCAAAGTGTGGGCGTGGAGTAGCATGGAAGGCATCTTGATGATGGTGTAACAGTGGTCCAGTGTGAAGTTTCCTCTGGTACTACAAGTGTAATGATAATTACACTTAATGATAATTATTTAGTGAGTTTTTCAAGCTGGACTGGTTAAAGTCTCCCAAAATGATGGTGAAGGCATCTAGGTGTGCTGTTTCGTGCATGTCAATCACATTGCTCAGATCATCTAGAGCCTGTCTATGCTGACATATATGTACTTTGATAATAAATTTCCTTTGAAGTTTGAATTTGAAAGTGCCATATAAATACAGGCTGTGTTCTTATTGTGAGGGATTGGTTGAAGACTCCCTTTCAAATGCAGCTCTTTCAGCAGACTGTGGAAGATTAACAACTATTGATGTCAAAGCTGCAGGAAACAGATTTATCTGTAATCTCAGTTATTGATGATGAATTTGTTTGGCGCAGGGAAGGGAAAATTCTCACTTCAGTGCAAAAATGTCGAGAGGTCTTTATATATAGTTGCAGTGTTAAAGGGATCATCCAGCCCGAGCTCTGTAAAATAAATCACAGACAGAATGACACCACAAGCCTCTACAATTTATTTATTTCGTGGTACAGTCTGTTCTGGCCCACCAACCCACCTATTTAACTCTAGCTTAATCACAGGACGATTTACAATGACCAACTAACCTACTGAACAGTATGTCTTTGGGATGTGGGAGGAAACCCATGCAATTCACAGGGAGAGCACACAAACTGCTTGTGGACAGCTGCGGAACTGGACTCCTAACTCTGGGATGCCGCGACCTGTAATAGCTTCGTGCTCTCTCTCTCTCACACACACACACACACACACACACACACACGCACGCACACACACACACACACACACACACACACGCACATGTGCACACGCACACACACACACACACACACACACACGCGCACACGCACACACACACACACACACACTCACACACACACACACTCACGCACGCGCGCACGCACACACACACACACACACACACGCGCGCACGCACGCACGCACACACACACACACACACACACGCGCACACGCACACACACACACACACACTCACACACACACACACACGCGCGCACGCGCGCACGCACGCACACACACACACGCACACACACACACACGCACGCACGCACGCACACACACACACACGCACATGTGCACACGCACACACGCACAAACACACACACACGCGCACACGCACACACACACACACACTCACACACACACACACACACGCGCGCGCACGCACGCACACACACACACACACGCACATGTGCACACGCACACACACACACACACACACACGCGCGCACACGCACACACACACACACACTCACACACACACACACACACACACGCGCGCACGCACACACACACACACACACACACACACACACACACACACGCACATGTGCACACATACACACACACATTGATTGTACTGGATTGAGGGTAGAGGAGATTTATCAGGTCCTGGCTTGGAGCCTCCACTCTGTGACAGATTGTGGTCCTCTTGGAGGCTTGAAACAACTTGCACAAACCTAATCCTATCTCAGCAACGGAATGCCTCTTGCACTACCATGGAATTAGTGGCTTGCGTCTTGTGGTCTTATGGAAAGAGTAAACAAAACTCAAAAATTAAAAATGAAAGCAGGAGAAACTCAGCAAATCAGGCAGCATCTGTGGAGAGAAGAATAGTTAATGTTTTCACACACACACACACACACACACACACACACACACACACACACACACACTCACATCTTATACATTAAGACAGTGATTGTACTGGAAAGAGTGCAGAGGAGATTTTTCCCTGGAGTGAAGGAGGCCGTGGGGTGACCTAGAGAAGTATATAAGTGTAGCCCCCCTGCCAGCCTCAGGGTCGCTCGGCTCGCTGTCATCTAGGGAGACAGCCCTCGGCCCCGCCAAATCGGGTAATCAGTTTGTGATGTACCCCACCCCACCCAAATAACAGACAATACACCAGATAGGATTAAATGATTTACAGTTTATAGATATTACTGGAACTATATAATTAATAGAGAATAAAATATAAAAGGAAAATAAAAGGTGCCACACTTATCAAAGTTCAATCTCTTCGTGCACAAACAGTTGGAGCTCAGGACCCTTCTTCTTCACCCTGCGACCCCTCAGACCACCTCGACCGGCTGCCTGGGACTAACAACGGTGGTCGACCAGACGCTCCACACGAGTCTGTCTCCATCTCCTCTCCTCGCCGAACGCCCCGCTTGGGGTCCGACCCCGCTAGCGGACTCACAGCACCTGGTCCATCCTCTGTCTCTCTCTCTCCCGCCTTCTGCCCCAAAACCCTGCGCATACAATATCTTACAGATACACCAAAAACATAACAACTATCCCAATTGGTTCATAACATCTTCTTATCAGTAACGTGATTCAAACAAGCTGCTAGCAGGAAGGACTTTCTCAGCAGTTAACATAACAAAGAAGCCCTTTCAATTATAACATAACAAAGAGGCCATTTTAATTAGACTACGCAGTGACAAATAAAAAAGAAACCCCTTACATAAGCTTATGAGAGGCATAGATCCTGTAGATAGCATGAAACAAGAATGAAATAACAAAGTAAAGAGTCCTTAAAGTCAGATCATTGATTGTGGAAACACCAGAAGTAGAATGAGTGTAGTTATCCCCTTTTGCTCAAGAGCCTGATTGTTGAGGGATAGTAACTATTCTTGAACCTGGTGGTGTGAATCCTGAGACACTTCTACCTTCTACCTGATGGCTGCAGTGAGAAAAGAGCATGGCCTGGGTGATGAGGATCTTTGATAATGGATGCTGCTTTCCTATGGCAACGTTTCATGTAGACGTGCTCGGTGGTTGGGAGGGTTTTACCCGTGATGTACTGAGATGAATTCACACCACGGTGTGACAGCTCCAGAGACACGTGGAACGTCACCATTGTGAACAAAGGCTCAGGTAGAAATATTGCAAACACTGGGGATCTTCTCATGGCGGAAATCTGAATAAAAACAGCAGGTGCTGGAAAACGAAAAGCAGAAAATGCTAGAAACACTCAACAGGTAAGGATGTATCTGTGGGAAGAGAGATAGGGTCAGCATTTCCGGTGGGAGACCCTTCTTTGTCATTTCTTTTTCTGATACATTGACAGGCGCCTCCTGCTCTCACACACCATTCAGCAATCGCATTACTTCTGTGGCCATTTCCCACCCTGTCCTCACCTGCTAGAAAATCCAGCATTTTTCAATTACTGTTGGTGATCGATCAATGGTAATAACCCAGTAGGCCACGTTATACAACAGTAACACCCTATATAACATTATACAAACGTTATTTTAGCAACCAGAATCGGAATCAGGCTTATTATCACTGACCTATGTTGTGCAATTTGTTGTTTTGTGGTACCAGTACAGTGCAAGACATAAAATATACTGTGAATCACAATAAGAAACATATACTTAAAAAATCAGTGCAAAAATAAAGCAAAAATAGTAGTGTTTATGCGTTGATTGTCCATTCAGAAATCTGATGGCAGGGGGGAAGAAGCTGTTCCTAAAATGTTGAGTGTGTGTCTTCAGGCTCCTGTTCCTCTCCCTGATGGTAGCAATGAGAAGAGAGCGTGTTGTGGATGGAGGGGTGATGGATGCCACCTTCTTGAGTCTCTGCCTCTTGAGTCTCTGTCCTCGATGACAGGGAGCTGTTAAGTGCCCAGTAACAGCTATTTTACATAAGCCACATCAAAGAAAATCACTTTTGTTCCACCTCCCGCCCTCCCCACCGTCTCTAGACTAACTTGTTTCTCTCTTTCTCAGTTCTGATGACAAGCCCTAGATTAACTATTTTTCTATCTATCAATGCTGCTTGATTTGTTGAGCTTCTCCTGCTTTTATTTTTTTAATTTCCAGCATCTTAAGTTTGTTTATTCCTTCCAAAAGACCACAAGACACAGAAGTAGAATGAGGCCACTAATTCCATAGCAGTGCAATCGGTGCTCAGTTGCTGAGATAGGTGGTTCAAGCCTCCAAAGTGACCACAACCTTGTCGGAGGTTTGGAGGTTTGTGTGCCTCAATGAGCCAGAGAGCTATGCTGGCTGGAGTCGGGGCCTTGTGCTTTGGCTCTTGGTAAGATCACCCATGCCAAACATGTCAAAGGGTAGAGGTCAGACTAAGAGTGGTCGGCCAGTCCTCCAGGTTCGGGGGTTCAGCTCATTGCTAACAACCCTGACTGGTAAAACAAAACTGTTATGGAAACAGCAATGAGTGTAACAGCATTCCTGGGTCTCCACCCGGGACTTGCATGACTGACAGTAGAGAAAACCGAGAGGAAGCTGCCGATATTAATTCCAATCTCATTCGGAGTCTGAGATTTGGTTTGTCAACGAAAACACTTGAAAACTTCGACAAATGTACCATGGAGAGCATTCCGTCTGGTGTGGTCGCGGAGGGGGGTGACGGAGGGAGCTACTGCACAAGATCGAAATAAGTAGCAGAAACTTGGAAAAACAGTCAACTTCATCATTGGTACCAGCCTTAGTAGTCTCCAAGACATCTTCAATGAGTGGTGGCTTAGGAAGGCTGCTTCTGTTACTAAGGATCCCCTACCGCCCAGGACGTGCCCTCTTCTCACTGTTACCATCGGGAAGGAGGTACAGAAGGCTGAAGGCACACACTCAGCGATTCAGGAACAGCTTCTTCCCCTCTGCCATCCAATTTCTGAATGGACACTGAACCCATGAAAACTACATTTTTATTTCTGTTTTTTTTTTGCTGTACTTATTTTAACCTAACTATTTAATAGACATTTATATACCTAATGTAACTCAGTTTTTTTCTCTATATTTATTTATCGTTTATTGCATTGTACTGCTGCAAAGATAACCAATTTCACGGCATATGCTGGTGATGTTAAATCTGACTCTGATTCTGATAAAGGAAGCTTTGAACACCACCAGAGATAAAGGACCTTCATTGGCGTCCTAAAAGCCAATGGTGTAACAGGCAGTAAGTTCGTTCAAGCACTTAGTGGTTGTAGTAAAGTAGTTTTTACTGGACATGACAGTGTGGGACTTCAAACTTCCAAGCCCCAATTTTTATTCTCCCCACATTCCTGTCAACCCCCTCCCCCACCACAACTCCACCACACACCTACATACTGGGAGCAATTTACAGTGGCAAATTAACCTACTAACCCATGCTTTTTTGAGATTGTAACAGGTGAATTTCTGAAACACGTTTTCAATCAACATAGATCTTTAAGGGGATCTTTTCAAGTGAAATTGAAGTCAACAGCTGAAAGTCAAACAATTATTTTCTAAAAGCCACAAAGGTGAGGCAAGGGAGAACAGGCTTTTATTTTGATGGAGGAGATTGTGGTGGAGGCTGGTTGGAGGAAGTGTGATTCAATCAGACACCTGGAGCAGGAATTAGTGGGTAAAGAGGCAGAGGCAGCTGTGGAGGAGCACTGTGGCACGGACAGCTGGCTCAGAAAGGAACTTGCCCCAGCACAAAGTGTGACTCCCCAAACCGCACATCTCCTAAACCCGATAACCCAGAGGCACTGCTGAACACGTCTGGCTGTGGAGTCTATGAATTGCTTCAAGCAGACAGATGCAGCTCCTCAGAATCAGAATCAAGTATACACATACATGCACCGTGAAGCTTGCTATTTTGTGGTAGCAGTACAGTGCAATACATACAAAAAAACACAATAATAAATATATATATAAATTAAATAAATAATACAAAAAGAGAGAAATTGTCTGTTGGTTCATTGTCTAATCAGAAATCCGATGGCAGAGGGGAAGAAACTGTTCCTAAAACGTTAAGTGTGTGTCTTTCAGGTTCCTGTACCTTGCGAGAAGACCCACTTGGTGTTTTATGTCATTTCTTATCCCAATCAGCCTGGTCTCAATAGAAAATCCATCCAGTGGTCCACGCGAGGCTGATAATGTGCATTATCTATGTTCTTCACGGGGATGTGTGCTTAGACCCCTGTTCTACTTGCTTTACACCTATGACTGTTGACTATGTTGTATGACAGGGAGTAGTGCAGGGGATTCACGTCAGAGTCATAGAGAAATACAGTCTTGAATCAGGCCCTTCAGCCCCTGATGCCTGTACCAGCCATCAAGCACACATCTGCACTCATCCCACATCAATCCCATTCTTTTACTCTCATCGTCTCTCCCAGATACGACCAGCCGCGTTACCAGTGACTACAGACCACTTATGTCTTTGTGGCACCCACGTGTCACAGGGACAGCATGCAGACTCCACGTAGACAGCATGTGAAGTCACGATTGAATCAGAATCAGGTTTAATAATTTTGTTGTTCTGCAGCAGCAGTACAGTGCCATACATAATGATAGAAACTGTGAATTACCTAAGTCAAAGAAATAAATTAAGTAAGTCATGCAAAAAGAGCAAGGAAGCTGTGAGGTAGTGTTCATGGGTTCAATGCCCATGCAGAAATCTTGTGGCAGCGGGGATGAAGCTGTTCCTGAATCATTCGGTGTGTGTCTTCAGGCTCCTCTGACTCCCTCCTAATGGGAGCAATGCGAGCAGGGCACGTTCTGAGGGATGGCTCATGGGTCCTTCATGATGGACGCTGTCTTTTTGAGGCATTGCTCCTTGAAGATGTCCTGGATGTCTAAGGAAGCTCCAGCCCATGATGAACCTAGACTACTGGCACCCTTAAGACACCGGCTCTATAAACTATATCACTGTGCCTCCTACTCTTCACAGCTAATTCTGAACCACCCATTAATATAAACCACTTCCCTGTCTCCCTCCTGTTTCAAGCAGCCATTGCCTTCATTCAAAGTAAATTTATTATCAAAGTACATATATGTCACCGTATACTACCCTAGATTCATTTCATTGCAGGCATTCACAGTAAATACGAAAAAAAAACACAATAGAATCAATAAAAACCTGTACAGAAACAACAGCAAAGTGGTTAGTATGACTCTATGACAGCTCGGGGTATCGGAGTTCAGAGTTCAATTCCGACATCCTCTGTATGTCCTCCCAGTAGAATGTGTGCGTTTTCCCCGTGCGCTCCGGTTTCCTCCCACAGTCCAAAGTTGTATCGGGTAGGTTAATTGGTCATCGTAAATTGCGCCATGATTAGGTTAGGGTTTAACTGGGGTTGACAGGGGTTGCTGGGGTGGAGTGGCTCGAAGGGCTGGGAAGTTCTGCTCCACACAGTATTTCCAAATAAATAAACAAACAAACAAGAAGACAAACAAGAAATGTGCAAAAGACAACAAACTGTGCAAATACAAAAGAAAATAATAATAATAATAATAATAATAATAACAATAAATAAATAAATAAATAAATAAGCAAGAAATATTGAGAACACGAGATGAAAAGCCCTTGAAAGTGAGCCCCTAGGTTGTGGGAACAGTTCAATGTGGGGGTGAGTGAAGTTAGCCCCTCTGGTTCAAGAGCCTGATGTTTGAGGGGTAATAACTGTTCTTGAACCTGCTGGTGTGAGCCCTGAGCCTCCTGTATCTCCTCCTTGATGGTAGCAGCGAGAACATAGAAAGATGATAGATACTTTATTGATCCCAAAGGAAATCACAGTGTCACAGTAGCATTACAAGTGCACAGATATACAAATATACAAATATTAGAAGAGAAGTAAGAAAGAATAAAAAATAAGTTATTTCAAACAGTCTAACAGGAGGGGGTCATCGCTTCCCCAGCTACAGGTTGACTCATTATAGGGCCTAATGGCCAAGAGTAAGATTGACCTTATATAGCTCTCTTTGCCTTAGTCTATTACTAAAAGTGCTCCTCTGTTCAACCAAGGTGGTATGTAGAGGGTGATAACGGTTGTCCAGAATTGCCAGGATTTTCCGTAGGGTCCTTTGTTATACCACGGCCTGCTGTGTGTCCAGTTTGACTCCTATAACAGAGCCAACCTTTCTAATCAGTTTATTGAGCCTGTTGGCATGACCCGTGTTGATGCCATCGCTCCAGCCCACCACCACATTGAAGATTGTGCTGGCGAGAACAGACTGGTAGAACGTGTGAGGTAGAGGCCTGCATACTCCAAAGGACCTCAGTCTCCTCAGGATACAGAGGTGACTCTGGCTCTTTTTGTACACAGCCTCTGTGTTGGTGCTCCACTCAAGTCTGTCATCCAGGAGCACCCCCAGGTACTTGTAGGTCCTCACTATGTCCACATCCTCACCATTAAGAGAGCATGGCCTGGGTAGTGGGGTCTCCCTGATAACCAATGCTGCTTTCCTGCGACAGCGCTCCATGTAGATGTGATCAATGGTGTTGTATGTCCCCATCAATTCTTTTCAACTATCCCCGCTCAGAGGAATAAAAACACAAAAAGATCAAGTTTTGGTAGAACCAGGTTATTATTACAACATTCCATCTAGGGCCTTGCTCTGGGCAATACAATTTGTCATATTTGCAACCTTACACTAGTGATTACTCTTCAAAGCTGCTCATTGTTCATGTCAAGCACTCTGGCAATTGTGCAAAACCTACTTTAAATCTGCATTGGAAATAACAACCTTATCTATACCGTGGGATCTCTGCTGCTGTTACAATTCACAGCAATAATAAGGTTGCTGATAGATGTCTCTTACAACAGAAGATTACTCCTTCAAAAGTCTGCTATCCTTTAACAAACCACAGATCCAAATAGAGTAACAGCTACCTATTTTCTGTGAAAACAATTGCTTTGGAATTGTGACTATCAGGGAATAACAGGTGTTACTAATATCTCTTATCTCTGTGTGTCTTTCTGAGCTTTCGTCTCTATTTATGACAATTTATGAATAAAATCGTTCAGTTTCTCCATAAATCATTTGGAAATACAAATAGAGAAATCATATCATGTGGCAAAGCTTTCATTGCTATTGAATTGGAGCCTATTTTAATAAAGGGTTGCTTTGACAAAATGTTGACCCTTGATCTGTTTATACACTGCAAACTCTTCAAGGTTGCCTGATTCTCAAAGTGCTTTCAAAATCATTCTGCTCTATTTTACTTTCTCCCATCTTCTTCGGGAAGGCCTGCAAGATGTCTGCCACTCTGGCTATTCCTTTTTCTCCCTTTTACTTCCTGGCAGAAGATACAGAAGCTTGAAAGCTTGGACATCCACACTCCAGAGCCATCTTCTTCCCCACTGCTGTCAGACTTTTGAACCAGGTTGCCTCTCTCACATCCACTTCCTGGAGATGGTGCCCAGTTCTCAGACTCTGGTTTGGTACTCTCCTCTGCAGGAACACCTCTCACCTATGTAGGCTCTCTCCCCTCGGCATCCACAGTCCTGACCTGAGACGTCAACCATCCCTCTTCCTCCACAGATGCTGCCCGACCGAAGCAACAAACACATACACACACACACACACTCACACACACACACACAAAATGCTGGAGGAACTCAGCAGGTCAGGCAGCATCTATAGCAACGAATGAACAGTTGACGTTGTGGGCTGAGGTTCTTCTTCAGGACTGAGAAAAAGAAAGACCACTGAAAAAGAATCTCGGGGTTGTACGTGGTGACATGTATGAACTCTGATAATAAATTTACATTGAACTTTGAGAAGGAAGTTGGGGAGATACCAGAATAAAAAAGTGGGAGGGGGGGGAATGCACGGAGGATACCTAGAAGGTTTATTTGTGTTTATTCATTTCCATAGATGCTGCCTCACCTGCTGAGTTCCTCCAGCATTTGTGTGTGTTGTTTTGAATTTCTAGCATCTGCAGAATCTCTCATGTTTAGTATTTGCTGCCTGACTAGTTAGTTCCTCCAGCATTTTGTTTATTTGCTCTATTTTCTGGCATCAGCTGTCTCTTGAGCCATCAATGACTTACATTATTAATTGGGTTTGGATATGGGACTTCTGGGACTGGGGCAGTATGGATGGTTAGGGTGAAAATGTTGATTCCTGGTCACCTCTCCCTTCCCTTTATTACTGCTGTGTGACGCACTGAGTGGTCGCAGTAACTTTTAGTATTTGTGTTTCAGATTCATTGTCTGGGGTTACATCTCCACAACTGGCACACTCCTGACTCCTGTTTTACAGAGGGACCGTGTTCCAGGAACACCATCCCCTTCACAGTTTTCCATAACAGGAACCCTTGATAAGCATTGACAAAACCTCTGGTTTATAAACACAAGAGATTCTGCAGGTGCTGGAAATCCAGAGCAACACACACAAAATGCTGGAGGAGCTCAGCAGGTCAGGCAGCATCTATGGAAATGGACAGACAGTTGACGTTTCGGGTCAAGACTCTTCTTCAGGACAAACTTGTAGTTTGTTTCACATTGTGCATTTACTTAGCTATCATTTGTCGCATAAAGAGTAAATTTTAATTCTGAATCCCAGAGCTTTGATACTGATCTGCAAATTCCGTAAGGGCAAATGTCTGTTACCTGTGGTCTGAAGCACAACAATAACAACCTCCATTTAATTAATGTTTTTGACACAACAGAACCCAAGGTACCAAAGGAAAGAAAAATCAGAGTCATAGACTCATAGAATCATACTGTACTGCTCTTTGGCTCACCTGGTCCATGCTGAAAAGATGCCCTATTCAAGCTTGTCCAACCTGCCAGTGTTTGGCCCAAAACCTTTAAAACCTTTCCGATCCATGTACCTATCTAACTGCTTTTTTTAGAAGTTGTTGTTGTAGCTGACCCAGCTACTTCTTCTCAAAGCACGGGAGGTGAAAAATGAGGGGATGGCTAAAAAACGGCCCAAATTAAAGTCACAGTATCAGTTGGAGCTCACTCAGTAGGCATTCCTCCACCATCGACCTCCGCCGAACATCACCGACCCTCGGACCTTCGGATCCCAGTATACACCATCCAGTGGTCTACCAGCGCTCTCCACACGCTTCCTTCCTCCTCCTCTCTCCTCGACGAAAACCCGCGAAAACTCCGGCTCCCAGTCACACAAGAAAGAATAACATCTCTCCCATTGGATAGCCACTGAATTCCAAAGTCCCGTTATCTCTAGTCATAACCCAAACATTTCTGCTACAGAGAAACCATTACCTCAGCAGTTAGCATTACAAAGAAATCATTACCTCGGTAGTTAACATTACAGAGAAGCCACTACATTAGCCTCAGCAGTTAACATTACAGAGAAGCCACTACATTAGCCTCAGCAGTTAACATTACAGAGAAGCCATTATGAATTGCATTGTGCTGCTGCCGCAAAGACAACAGATTTCACGACATGATGATATTAAACGTGATTCTGATTCTGCTTCTGAGTGAAGTTATCCCCTCTAATTCAAGAGCCTGATGGCTGAAGGATCTTGGCGTTCCTGCACCTAAGGCAGCAGTGAGAAGAGAGCATGGCCTGGATGCTGGGAGTCCTTGACGATGGATGCTGCTTTCCTGTCGGGCTGCGTGTTACTTACTTTCTTTACTGATACAGGCCCTTTGAGGTACACCACCCCAGCAATTCCTGACGAACCTGATTAACTCTAACCTAATAGCCAATTTACCGATTAACCTATCCAGGTGTCTTTGGACTGTGGGAAGAAACTGGAGCACCCACGTATTCCACAGGGAGGTTGTACAGACTCCTTCAGACGGCGCCAGAATTGAACTCTGAACCCTGGAACGCCAAGTTGCAATAGTGTTGCGCTAACCGTTATGCTGCCGTGACGCCAGAAAGCCCTTGATACTCTGACAGGTTGTGTGAAATAAGAACAGCTCTTTTACCTGATATTTAGAATAAGAATCAGAACCAGCTTTAATATCACCAGCATATGTCGTGAAATTTGTTAACCTAGCAGCAGCAGAACAATGCGATACATGATAATACTGTATATTAAAAACACTGTAAATTACAGTAACTATATATGTGTATATTAAATAAGACCATTAGGCCATAAGATTTAGGAGCAGAAGTAGGCCATTTGGCCCATTGAGTCTGCTCTGCCATTCAATCATGGGCTGATCCACTTTATCCAGTCATCCCCACTCCCCTGCTTTCACCCCATACCCGTTGATGCCCTGGCTAATCAAGAACCTATCTATCTCTGCCTTAAATACACCCAATGACTTGCGCAATACCCAGTAAATTACACCCAATAAATAGTTAAATTAAATAAATAGTGGAAACACAGGAAAAAATAGTGAGGTAGTGTTCATGGGTTCAATGTCCATTCAGAAATCACATGGCAGAGAGGAAGAAGCTGTTCCTGAACTGCTAATATTCAATTATCTTGTTATGTGTAGAGAAATATATTAAAAATAATAAAATTTACAAGCAAATGATTAACTCACTTGTACAATGGAGCTTTCTCCAACTATACTTTCCATTTTGTGCCTGTCCAAGTTTCCTCAATTTTAATATGCTCACAATCTACAAAGCCATTACTCTCAACTCAGGAGACGTAACCAATTACTGGCTGCTTTGTGCACAGGATTTCCAGCATTGTTCTCAAAGATTTTAAGGATTACTGTTTGTAATCACTTAGAAACAATGGAAGATTAGAAAGAGGGACAAGCTAGTTTTTTTAACTCCCCCCAGGGTCACACCACCTTTCAGTTTGGTCAAAGTTGCTCCAGGATCTGTTCTGTTTTCATGTCTTTGTTGATATCTACTGAAAACCTTACGTTCTCAGAGCTTAGCTTTTGGACATGAAATTTACACGCAGTGGCCTGTACCTAATGAAGGTACACTGAGTGTATGTTTGTGGTCTTCTGCAGCTGTAGGCCATTCACTTTGACGTTTCATGTGTTGTGCGTTCGGAGATGCTCTTCTGCACACCGCTGCTGTAACGGTGCTTATCTGAGTTACTGTCGCCTTCCTGTCAACTTGAACTAGTCTGGCCATTCTCCTCTGATCCTCTCATTAACAGGGCATTTTTGCCCACAAAGCTGCCACTCACAGAGTGTTTCCTTCTGGGTTTTTTTTTGCACTATTCGCTGTAAAATCTAGAGACCTTTGTGCAATGAAAATCCCAGGAGATCTGCAGTTTCTAAGATACTCAAACCACCCCATCTGGCACCAACAGATCAAAGACACTTAGATCACATTTCTTCCCCATTCTGATGTTTGGAGTGAACAACTGAACCTCTTGACCATGCTTGCATGCTTTTATGCATTGAGTTGCTGCCACATGATGGGCTGATTAGATATTTGCATCAACACACAGGTGTACCTAATAAAGTGGGGCCACCGAAGCTGGAGCAGAACAGCATGGGAACAGCCCCTTCATCCCGTGATATCTGTGTCGACCAGGATAACTATTCCCCTCAGCTTGTACATGATCCATATCCCTCCTTTCCCTGCTTGTTTGTCTATCTCTTTTAAAGCGTCTCTTTCATTAGCTATTGCAGTAAAACACAGTCACCCACTTGTACATAGAAGGCTCCTACAGATGGCTGCAGTGCACGAGAAGAAACCGAGAAAATCAGAACAAGAGAGAACGCCACCAGCCCCCTCTCGCAACCCAACATGATTCATACCGATCTCCACTGTCAACGCCTCCCCTGCGCCCAGTTTCCCACAGCCCTCAATTTCCCGACCTTTCAAAACTTTCTCTACCACCTTGTAAACACCCACACTGATCTAGCGCCCACAACAGTCGCGGATAAAGAAATTGCAGAGATACATCGTTCTCTTCGAGACTCACATCCTTTCAAATCTGGCTGGGAGGTGCCACATCAACAACCTTTTATTCAACGTCAGTAAGACCAGGGAGTTGACTTCAGCAGGAGGAAACCAGAGGTCCATGAGCCAGCCCTTATTGGGGGAGGATCAGAGGTAGAGAGTTATAGAGAAATACAACATGGAAACTTGACCTTCGGCCCATCTAGTCCACACTGGAACCATTTAATCTGCCTATTCCCATCGACCGTAGCCCTCCATAACCCTACCGTTCATGTACCTATCCAAACCTCCCTTAAGCATTGAAATCAAGCTTGCACGCATCTCTTGTGCTGGCAGCTCATTCCACACCCTCACGACCCTCTGAGTGAAGGAGTTTCCCCTCATGTTCCCCTTAAGCTTCTCACCTTTCACCCTTAACCCCTGACCTCAGCTTGTAGTCCCATCCAACCTCAGTGGGAAAAGCCTGCTTGCATTTATCCTGTCTACACTCATAACACGCTGGAGGAACTCAGCAGGTCGGGCAGCATCCGTGGAAACGATCAGTTAACATTTCGGGCCGGAACCCTTCGTCAGGACTGAAGATCCTTCTCCTTCCCACCCTCCCCCCACCTTCTTTATAGGGCCTCTGCCCCTTCCCCCTTCAGTCCTGACAAAGGGTTCCGGCCCGAAACGTCGACCGATCTTTTCCACGGATGCTGCCTGACCTGCTGATTTCCTCCAGCGTGTTGTGAGTGCTGCTTTGACCCCAGCATCTGCAGAGTATATTGTGTTTATCCTGTCTATATATCGCTATCAAATCTCCTCTCAATTTTCTATGTTCTAAAGAATACAGACCTAACCTTTTCAATCTTTCCTTCCAACTCAGATCCTTCGGACCCAGCAGTATCCTTGTAAATTTTCTTTGCACTCTTTCAACCTTGTTACATCTTTCCTGCAGGTAGGTGACCAAAACTGCATACAATACTCCAAATTAGGCCTTACCAACATCTTATACAACTTCAACCTAACATCCCATCTCCTGTACTCAATACATTGATTTATAAAAGCCAATGTGGCAGAAGCTTTCTTTACGACCCTATCTAACTGTGACACCACTTTCATCTACTTTCCTGTTAACTTCCACAAAAAACTCAGTAAGATTGGTTAGACATGACCTACCACACATGAAGCCATGCTGACTATCGTTAATCAGTCCATAGCTATCCAAATACTTATATATCCGGTCCCTGAGAGTACCCTCCAAATAACGTTCCCACACCTGATGTCAGACTCACCAACCTATAATTTCCTGCCTTATGTTTCGAGCATTTTTTAAACCGTGGAGCAACATTGACTATCCTCCAATCCTGTCCTGTCACTAAGGATGTTTTAAGTATACCTGCTATGGCCCCGGCAATTTCTGCACTTGCTTCCTGCAGAGTCTGAAGGAGCAGCTTGTCAGGCCATGGGGATTTATCCATGCTGATTTGCCTCAAGACAGCAAACAACTCCTCCTCTGTAATTTGCACAGGGTCCTTGAAGTTGATGCCACTTTGCCTCACGATAGACTCTTTCCATCTCTCAAATAAATACAGATGCAAAGAATGCATTTAAGATCTCCCCTATCTGATTTGGCCTCACACATGTATTACCATTCTGATCTTCCAGAGGACCAATATTGTCCCTTACAATCTTTTTGCTCCCAACATATCTGTAGAATCTCTTAGCATTCTGCTTCACCTTGTCTGCTCGAGCAACTTCATGCTTTCTTTTAGCCTTCCTGATTTCTTTCCTAGGTGTTCTCTTGCATTCTTGTATGCCATAAGCACCTGATCTGTATGGACAGTATGTAAGACAAGTTCTTCACTGTATCTCTGTTTGCTCGTTCCTTATGTGCCGTGTGGTATCACGTGGGTGAGCTTGGTCTTTCCATGGCATTCATTTCTAGAGGAATAGAGTCTAGGAGCAGGGATGTGATGTTGAGGCTCTATAAGGTGCTGGTGAGACCTTACTTGGAGTACTGTGGGCAGTTTTGGTCTCCTTATTTAAGAAAGGATGTGCTGACATTGTAGAGGGTACAGAGAAGATTCACTAGAATGATTCCGGGAATGAAAGGGTTAACATATGAGGAGCGTTTGTCCGCTCTTGGACTGTATTCCTTGGAGTTTAGAAGCATGAGGGGGACCTCATAGAAACATTTCGAATGTTGAAAGGTATGGACAGAGTGGATGTGGCAAAGCTGTTTCCCATGATGGGGGAGTCTAGTACGAGAAGGCATGACTTAAGGATTGAAGGGCGCCCATTCAGAACAGAGATGCGAAGAAATTTTTTTAGCCAGAGGGTGGTGAATCTATGGAATTTGTTGCCACAGGCGACAGTGGAGGCCAAGTCATTGGGTGTATTTAAGGCAGAGATTGATAGGTATCTGAGTAGCCAGGACATCAAAGGTTATGGTGAGAAAGCAGGGAGTGGGACTAAATGGAAGAATGGATCAGCTCATGATAAAATGGCAGAGCAGACTCAATGGGCCGAATGGCCGGCTTCTGCTCCTTTGTCTTATGGTCTTATGATTGTTCTTGGCAAATTTTTCTACAGAAGCAGTTTGCCATTGTCTTCTTCTGGGCAGTGTCTTTACAAGGTGGGTGACGCCAGCCATGATCAATACTCTTCAGAGATTGTCTGCCTGTTGTCAGTGGTTGTAAAAACCAGGACTTGTGATATGCACCAGCTGCTGATACAACCACCCCCCACCTGCTCCCATGACCTCACCCTGATTAGGGGGCTAAGCCGGTGCTACACCTTGCCCAAGGGTGACCTGCAGGCGAGTGGAGGGAAGGAGCATCTCACACCTTCTTTGGTAGTGGCTTACCTCCACCCCTCCGCCCATGTATCTTGATACAGGTGACAATAGTAAACCAATTCCAATCACTAATGTTTTTAAATGAGGCTGTATAAAGTACATCAAATGTATTGACTGTAAACCGGAAAAATGTCACCAACCTTTCCATGGATTACGATCTAACCGTTTCTTTTTACGCATGTGAACTTTTTTTTTGAACTGAAGTATTAAATCTTGTAAATGAAAAGGGCAGCCAGAAAAATGTTGTGTGCAGCATTCGCAGGAGTTGCATGAAGGTGAAAGGTTGGCTGGTCAGAGCCATGTACAATTTGGAGTCGAGGTGAATTCCTCAATTCATTCTTCGCTCCTTCTACCTACCGTCAAGTCAAGTTTATTGCTATATGAGGTACAGATGAGATGAAAAACTTGTTTGCAGCAGCTTCACACTACATAGGTACATATAACAAAATACATAAATTATATCAGATAGTGAGGAGAAAGAAAAAATACAGATGGTTAACAACAAGGCCTTTCTGCAGATAAAAAAACCCATAACGAGCCCATGGTAATACAGTAGGCGGTCTGTAATGTTCTTTTGCTGGGATAGGGTTGGAGTTGTGCAGGTTGCTTCATGAGCCTGCTGGTTGTCCGATAATAGCGGTTCTTGAATCTAGTGGCTTTGGACTTCAAGTGTCTGTACCTCCTGCCTAGCGGCAGCAGATGTTGAGGATCTTTGATGATAGATTAGGCTGTGATGGACTGGGCTGTGTCCACTACTGTTTGTTACCTCATGCCTTATACTTTCGCTCAGTACTGTAGTAATTTTATGTATTGCGCTGTACTGCTGCCGCGAAAAAAAGCAAATTTCATGTTGTATGTGAGTGATGATAAACTTGATTCTGATATGGGTTTCTGTTGTGGACTGAGAGTGGGAAGAGGTCAGGGAGAGGGGAGTCATGGTTGGGAAGAAAGGGAAGGGAGAGGTGAGGGACTGGGAAGCACCAGAGAGACATTCTTTAATGATCAATTATCCAACTGCTTTGAATCAAATTACCTTACCTGATGACTCAGGGCTGGGTGTGTCAGCACCTGTGGCAACACCCTACCCCTGGCACTTCTTCTCTGCCACCTGCCCCCCACCCCTCCCACCCTCACCATTCCCAACATCGTTTGCTCCGGCCAGATTTGCAAACTAACTCTCTGCTCCACGTTGACAAATACAGTACCGTGCAGAACTCTTAGACACTCTAGCTATATATATGTGCCCAAGACTTTTGCACGGGGCTGTAAATGTAAGGCTTCTCAATCTATTTGTGCCTTACCAGGGGAGAAGGTCAATGTGCATGAAGCCTGGTGATTGTATGGACAGATGTGGCTCCCTGCACATTGTAACTCCCTTGGAAATAGTTCTGAGATGCACAGAACTTCCAGGGTGAAGACATTCATATACTGCGATCTCTTGTTCCAAAAGATACTGCATTTTGTAGAGCAATACTCCAGACATCCCACCTCTTCCGGAAGTTACGGGAGTCTCTTGCATATTGATAGCGGCTCCCTGATGCCCGCAAATTATATACAATATCCCGGAAATCGATTTTTTTTGAGAGCGAGTGAGAGAGAAAGAGAGTGCGATAGCAGAGTGTTCCAAAAAGAGAAAATATAAAATGTACTTCACCCCAGACTACAGTAAAGTGTACCCTTGCATAATAGGGGTTAAAATAATGATAGTGTTGCTCGCTGCTATTGCTCATGGTGGGTTAAGACTGTAAAAGACATGTTAAGGTGAGTTTAACAGGTGTCATTCGTTCATTAGCATAGCTAGCGTTATTTAAACTAGCTGGCTAGCTGCTAAGGAGCTACTCTATTGCAGACATCCCACCTCTCTCGGAGTCTCCCACAAATTGATGGTGCTACCTCCCTGAAATGAGGTTTTGCAGGGTGGGATGTCTGATACTCATATGGGGCATCACAACACATTATTCAAAAATCAGCTGCAATTCTTTCCTCTTTGTTTTCCAGTCAGACAATCACGTCAGAGAGATTCATTCAGGCCCTGGGTGTGAGAGGCACAATTGATTATAATTTAAATATGACAATGGCGCCCTCTAGTGATCACAGAGGGACTTGCAAACACGAGAAAATCCAGAGCAAAACACACAAAATGCTGGAAGAACTCAACAAGTCAGGCAGCATCTATGGAAAAGAGTGAACAGTTGACGTTTCGGGCTGAGACCCTTCATCAGGACTGGGAAAAAAAAAGATGAGCAGTCAGAACAAGAAGGAATTACAGAGCAGGGATTGCAGGTCAGCTGCAGAGCAAAAATTACACTGAAAAACAAAGATTTTGCTTCCTGAATACCTTTAGGTGTATCTTAAGAATTTTCGGCTACTGTTCATGAAAATCACCATGAATTTTCCCTATCATGCACCATTTTTAATAAACTTATGCTTATTATTTCAATTTATAATTCAAGTCAATTAAAATGTTACCTACAATGTAAGCTGGAAAGTTTCCTATCTTGTCCAGGCATGCTTGGGCTGTGCGGCTACTGCATGGCAGGACAGGTTTTAGTAATAATTATTGTGCTTAGGACTGTAAGGATGGAATTTGCTATCACCAGGCACAAAAATTTCTATGAAGGATTTTGATATTTGAGACAGATGCTTCCTAGAATAACTGATGCCAAGATTAAGGAAGGCATTTTTGTTGGTCCACAAATCAAGCAGGTCATCAATGACAGACAATTTGAAGAATTTCTAGTGGGACCGGAGAAAATCACATGGAAGGCATTCAAGGAAGTTGTTGAAATTTTTCTCGGCATCTACAGAGCACCAAACTACATGTAGCTGGTTGAAAGCATGCTTCAAGCATATAAAAGCATGAAATGCAACATGTCACTAAAGGTTCATTTTCTGCATTCCCATTTACACCTCTTCCCTGCAAATCTTGGTGTTGTTAGTGACGAGCACGGTGAAAGGTTTCACCAGGACATTGTGGTCATGGAGAAAAGATACCAGGGCAACTGGAATCCATCAATGCTGGTGAATTATTGTTGGACACTTAAGCGAGAAGCCTCAGACACCGAGTACAAATGAAAATCATTAACAAAATACTTTTAACTTAGTTGAACTATTGCAAAGCATCAGCACCATAATGCAATTCAACACATTATATTCAATAAAAGTTAATTGGTTGTTTCTCCAAATTCCTACGTGATACAAGTAGTCTGAACTTATATTTTTGTTCATCTTCAAGCAGCCTATCATAAACAAAAAACATTCTGAGGAAGCAACACTTTTGAAAAAATTTGTTGGCCAGTGTTATTTTTGCATTCATGTAGAATTTTTGGTCAAATATCAGACCTTTGGCAATAGACTCTCGCTATTCTTTGACTTCTCGGTCATTATTGGTCACTGGGATGAACTTACCCCACCCATAACTCGGCGACAGAGACTTTCTCAGCTGTCGATCCACAGGCTCAGGTCTCGCTCAGTGGACTCTGGGGAGAGACTTCAGCTCAGTAAAGCCGTGCTGCAGCGTTGATGGCACCTGGCTTTTGAGTGAACCAGAGCCAAGGTGCCATCTCACTATTTGACTGCAATGGGTTTGATTGCCATTGGTGGCCTGCATTGTCCCCAGTCTCGTTTGGAATATACCACCCCCCCCTCCCTGACCAATACCTACCAGTTTTCCTCCCATTTAATTCCACGAGCCACACCTTCATCACTCAGTACCAGACCTTCCTTTTTGTTATCATCCTCTTTTTTGCAACTTCGAACTACTTCTCTTTCTAACTTTTTCAAGTTCTGCATTTTTCTTGAGGGTGAAGGATATTCAGCCTGTGTCTGCTCAAAACAGTAACCTTGATGCTTCGTTAATTTCCCCTCTAACCAGCCCTCAACAATTCACCCCCCACCCCCAATCCCACCACCAGGAGCAGTTTAGAGGGGTGGATGTCAGAAGTAAACCAGCCCTCACTGTTACGGTACGAACGTGCCAACTCGACAGCGGTCAGAATTGAATCCAGGACTCCGAAGCTGTGAAAGAGCAACTCTGACGACTAGTTCCAGTGAAAGTTATCAACTTGAAGCGGTGACTCTGGGTCTCTCCCCATCACTGTTGCCTGACCTGGGTGAGTATCGTGGGCCTTTCTGCTGTTATTTCACTCCAGTGTCTGCAGCCTTTTGCCTTTGAGGTACCTCTAAAAGAGGTAAGTTGATTACATACTTCACTGCCGTGAGTGTGAGCTTGATATTGGTATCGGTTTATTATTGTCTCAAATACCAAGATACAGTGAGAAGTTTGTCTTGCATACTGTTTATACAGATCAAATCATTACACAGTGCATTGAGGCAGAGTAAGGTAAAACAGTAGCAACGCAGGATAAAGTGTAAAAGCTACCAAAAGAGTGCAGTGCAGGGGAATAACGAAATGAGAGACATAACGAGATAGACTCCGAGGCCAAGAGTCTGTCTTTTCGAACAAGAGTCTGATAACAGTGGAATAGATCTGCCTTTGAGCTTGGTGGTTTGTGCTTTCAGGCTTTTGTATCACCTCCTGTGAAGGGGCTTGTCGTGTTTATTCTTGGGGAGCTCACTCACCTTTGGTCCCCACCGGACCCTTGGCTCTCACCTGTGGCTCCAGGTAGCTGTTTGCAAGCGACAGCGGCCACACCCCCAGTGCACTGCTTCGACAGGCGGGCTAAACCAGGTGAGGGTTGCTGGCGGCTTCACACCATGGTGAGATAGGGACATGCCTGTCCTCGCATGCTAAGTTAGCTCCGGTGGACTGGGCAGATGAGATCTACAGAAAGATCCAACAGCCAGGAAGACAGTACTTCAATGCTCCGTGGAGAGCAAAGGGCAGGACACGGCATGGAAGACATCATGGTCATCTACTGCAACCAAGGAAGACCCCAGTTTGTGAAGCTTGTTCGTACCACTGGACCTGGACTTCTGAAGTTAAGAGAGTGGAACTGCCCCAGTGTAATAACCTTTCCACTTTAATAACTCTCCCACACAGGTTTCCCGTCATCGTTGGACACAACGGACAACCATCATCTTCTGCCCGGTGGGAGAGAAGAGAGAATGTCTAGGGTGGCTGGGATCTATTGGTGATGTTCACACCTAGGAGCTTGAAGCTGTCAACTCTCTCAATATCAACACCATTGACGTAGACGGGAACGTTCTGAAGTCAATGACCGGCTCTTTTGCAAACTGGCTTGTGTTTTCCTACAAGATAAACTTCGGTAAACATAGAACATAGAATAGTACAGCACATTACAGGCTGTACGTTAGAGATTAAATATTTGAGAGGTCCTGAGGTTGTGAAACACAAGCTGGTGTGCTTTTTTTTCTCTTTGTCTAACTCAATGAGCCAGCTATCAGTGTGCGGTACTATCTGACCATGTTCCAGAATAGAACGGAATCTCCCCCACATGCCAATTCTGTCTCAGTGCTTTATTTGCATGTTCCATGTAAATCAAGATACAATTAATGTGTGTACTGTATACTTGTGTATGCTTCTGATGTAACATTTGCACCCATACAGGCACTTGCTATCAACCAGATCTTCTCTCCAGTCCAACAATAGGAAGATTGAAGACACCTCACCCCTCCTGCCCCACCCTACAATCAAGTTGGGTGAGTCTCCAGTTCTTTCCTCACCCCACCCTTTCCTCACATGTGATGTCAAATCTCTGCGGTCTCAACCGTAAAGATTGGAATGTCCACTTTACACCTCCCTATCTTGCTTTCTCGCTCTCTCCAGCTGCCCACAACACATCAAAGGACGGAAAGTTTACACCCTCTGGCTGAAGAAATTCCTCCTCATCTCCATTCTCAAGGGACGCCCTTTTGTTTTAAGGCTGTGCCCTCTGGAAACATCCACAATTCCACACCCTCTGGTATAATGGTAAAAAGGATTATGTACAATAGTTTACATTGAGAACAAAAGATGGGCCTTTTGTTATAGAAAGCTAATAAACGTTTAAAAGATTATAGAACATAGAACAGTCTGGCACAGCACCCTTTGGCATATGACATTTTGCCAACTTTTTAACCTACTCCAAGATCAAAGAAACGTCAATAGACTTTGAATCTCTTTAGTAATTGCCTGTTGGAAAAACGTCTGATCAAATGCTGGTTGTTCAGGAATGGGACAAGAATGTGGCCCCGTGTGATTTAGAATGCTGTCCTTTTTGTACAGGATGATCACAGAACATTAATCAATCATCTATAGTCCGGAACATCCTTCCTGATGAAAGGGTCTTGCCCCAAAACCTCGACTGTTTATTTATTCCCTGACCTGCTGAGTTCATCCAGCAAGAGAAACCATATGCTGGACAATCAGTACAAAAAAGCACAAGGCTCTGCAAGAACTCGGCAAGCCAGCGAGTATCTATGGAGCAGGAAACTGAGTGAACAGTTCATGTTGATGACCTTTCATCAGGAAAGTCCATTCTCACTGACCTGAAGTGCTCACTCTGCTTCACTTCATAGACTCGAGTTTCTCACCCGGGGCTCCGCGAGAGGGCGCTTGGGGTTCTGTCAGAGCTCGCAGTGGTGGGCAGTGACCGAGCAGCCTCGTTAGCAATCTCATGCGAGGTCTCTCAGCCCAGAATGGCAGTGCGCAGCAGGACCCTGTTTATTTGTTAACGTTCTCAGTTTCTGACGCGAGATATGGGAGGCCACTGGTAATTGTTGAGCGGTTCACCTACCTTGGCAGTATCATCTCCAACAACGCTGCAGTGGTAAGGGACGTTGCCAATCAACTCACCAGAGCTGGCGGTGCTAGCTACCCCTGATATTGCATGGAGGGGAGAGCGATAGGCTGATGAGCATGAAGTGTACTTTCTGAGCATTGAGTGGACTTGCCCATTTTTATATTTTATTAACCATGTTTTACAGACACATCTGAAGGTCCAATATGATGATTTTTGAATTACAATCTTCTGAGTCATTTCACTGCACTTGTGCAACTACAGACACAAAAAAAATCCATCTTTACATGGAAAGCTACTTATCAATGGGTTTTACATGGACTGGTGATCCAAGTTGTCCTATTCCATTGTGCCTCGTCTGTGGCAAATAACTTACACATGCAGCAATGGCTCAAGCAAAATTGAAAAGACACTTAACTACAAATCACAGCCATATGACACATAAAAGTGCTGATTATTTTAATTGGCTATTGGAATCGCAAACAGAGTAAAGCTTTTGTTAATAAAGCCACAGTCAGTAAAAAGATTCAGGCAGCAAGTTATTTAGTAGCAGAACTTATTACCCAGAAAAGGAAAAGTCACACAGTTGGTAAGAATCTAATAACACCAGCATGTAAAATTATAGTGGGTAAAATGCTAGGACAAGGTGCAGTATGAGGAATTGAAAAGGTTTCACGCTCAATGATGATGATGACTGGTTCTTCGCTTGTGAAGATGAGGAGGAAAGAAGAGTCCTCAGGAGTGACGGCACGATCGTTGGTGACTGTAGAGGCCTATTCTGCAAAGGCCAACATATATTTAATGGTTTGTCTTCACATCTGGAAACAAAATGTCTGTCTTGGAGGAGCTGTGTTGGCATCTGTACTGATGGTGTCCCATCAATGGCTGGCTCCATGAAAGGTTTTGTTCTCTTGTTAAAAAAAGAAAATCCTAATGTTATCACAACACACTGCTTTCTTCACAGAGAGATGATGTCAAAATCTCTTGAAGATGAAATGAAAAACGTTCTGGATGATGCTACAAAAGGGGTTAACTAAATTAAACAAAGACCAATTTACTCCAGAATGTTTAAAAAGCCGTGTGGAAACCTGGACAAAGATCACACCAATCTCCTGCTACATACAGAAATCCAGTGAGTTAGCAGAGTTTTCAACAGGGTGTTTGAGCTGAAAGGTGAATTGCAGGAGCATTTTCAAGAAAATAGGCGGTCATGTTTTACTGAGTGCTTTGAAGGTGAAGAATGGCTGCAGAAACTAGATTATTCAGCAGACATTTTTCATCATATGAACCAGTTGAACAAGTCTCTGCAAGGCCCTGGAGAAAATACTTTGACTTCAAGTGACAAAATTCTTGGATTTAAAAGGAAAATGAATCTTTAGAAAAATAATGTTGCAAAAGGAAATCTTGAAATGTTTCCCCTCCTGCTTGGGCTTGAGAATGAGGAAGCATCAGAAAGGCTCAAGTCTTATTGAAGACCACTTTAGAGAACAGCAGAATAAAATTGAACAGTATTTTTTCCTCCCTTTTAACAAAAGTGGCTGGATTCTCCGAATCTTCCGCTCAGCATGAGAACTTGCCTTTGAGAGAAGAGGAAGAACTTTGTGAGCTGCAGTCTGACCATGCACTAAAGATGAGATTCACTGGCCTGCCCCTGGACAACTGCTGGATTTCTGTGAAAGAAGGATATCCTGCCATTCATAGGAAAGCAATGAACATTTTGCTGCAGTTTTCAAGTTCTTACATATGTGAGCAAGCTTTTTCTTGTTTAACTAGCACCAAGTGAAAGGATATAGTCTAATTTCAGATGAAAGCGAAATGTGTGTGTGCTAATCTCACATTCAACCCAGAACCGAGAATTTGTGCAGCAAAAAACAAGCACAGGTTTCACATGCTAGACCTGTATTTGAGGCTGATCATGTCACTTCGTGAGAAAACGTTTTTTCAAAGCCTTGTATAAAATTGTGTCTTAGGCTAAATTTTCATTCATATTGCTTTGGCTTATGGTTTTTAGTAACTTCACTATTCAACATTGTCAATACATTTTCATGTTGTAAATAGCATTAATTTAAATCAATTTACAATCTTTATTTAAATTAAATCTACCAAACGTGCCTTTAGAAAAATTAAATCCTATTTTGGCTTAAGCCAGTTATTTAATAGAAATGTATTGTTTGTCTTATGAGTTTTTATAATTTATGAAAGGGCTAGAGATTAATTTCAAGAAAGATAAACTAAGCTCGACTACCTGTTTTTTTTCCAAGAAATATTGACTAAAATTTCATTCTCTACTCAAAAGAGCATTGACAATTATATTTACATTATTAAATCCACAACTTACTGATCACACTAATATACTGAGAGTTGTAGATATAATAATTTTTATACAGGGGCTCCCCAAGACCTGAAAATTATTTCAAGGGTTCCCCTAAGGCAAAAAGGTTGAGAAAGGCTATCATGATGCAGCCTGGCCTGATAAATTCACTTCATATTTTCTGCTTTAAGTCGCTCGTTTCGCCTCGGTCCTATGATCATATAAAGCTATCATCAGTAGAATATCTCAAGCAGTTTATGTGACCACTCATGATTCAGCCATCAGTGGGTAATTTGCACCAGTACTAATACTAATTTGCACCAGTCCAGCCTTGTGTGTCTTATCGAAGGATGCAGGATCCAGTTTAGATATGTTCACCTGCTGGTTTAAACACAGTTTTCTAACGTTAACACTTTAAATTGGTGTTAAATTAGTCTAAATAAAAACACAAAATTGTCATTTTAGTTTAAGGTTCAGCTTCTCTAGCATTGACTGAATGAGATGAATGGCCTCGTGGGCAGCAATGATGCAGAGATTTTATTTACATTCCTGTTGGATTTACTTTAAATAACACTGGACACCGCTTTTTCCCGAAAATGTTGCTTCCTCCGAATTTTCCTTTTGTTTATGATAGATATTTGACGCTGAACATAAAATAATTTCAGACTACTTATATCGTGTAAGACTTTGGAGGAACAAGAAAATAACTTTTATTGGATATAATGCATTTAATTGCATAATAGTGCTCTTTGCAACTAAACTAAATATGTTTTGGTGATTTTTGTTTCTGCTCAGTGTCTGAGGCTTCTCACTTGTGTCCAATAATCAGCCAGCATTGATGGATTCCAGTTGCCCTGATACCATTTCTCCATGACCGCAATATCCTGGTGAAAGCTTTCACTATGTTGGTAACTGACTGTCAAGATTTTCAGGGAAGAAGTCTAAATGGGAATGCAGAAAATGAATCTTTAGTGACATGTTGCACCTCATGGTTTTATATGCTTGAAGCATGTTGTCAACCACCTGCACATAGTTTGGTGTTCTGCAGCAGCCAAGAAAATTTTCATGAAAATCCTTGAGTGCCTTCCATGCAATTTTCTCTGGTCCCACTAGAAGCTCTTTGAATTGCCTGACTCTGATGACCTGTTTGATTTGTGGACCAACAAAAATGCCTTCCTTAATCTTGACATCAGTTATTCTGACTTGAATTATGAATTGAAGTAAGAAATATAGCGATTTTTAAAAAATGGCGTGATAGGGAAATTTCATGATCAGGAGCCCAAAATCCATAAGATATATCCAAAAGTATTCAGGAAGCAAAATCTTTGTTAACCAGTGTAATTAGAGATACAGCAGTGACAGGCTTTTCAGTTGCAAGAAGCCTGTTCCACCCAATTACACCCAATCATTACCCCCCCCCAACACACCCTTAGAGTGGACTTTCACTATTGTCCCCTTTTCTTGCATTTAAATTTTTTTCCCATTGACATGTTTCTCTTTCCACTGATGGTGACCAAGTGTTCCCAGGATTTTCTGTTCCGGCACATTTCCAGCAAATGGTGCTGCACCGAGATGCTAACCAGAGCCAATACAGCAGATCAAAGAGAACTTCATCGTACCTCAGTATAGAACCGCAGTTCCTCATGGCCATAAGTACAATAAGGAGGAGCATCTGCTAAGAAATGTATTAATTAAGCTTTCTCTTGTTATTTTTTTGTGCTCTCACTCAAGATGTTGAGTGTACTTCCATGTTGGAATATTGACAGGACATCTATCTTCTTATCTATCTATTTTACTACTAAAACTCCCATGCTGTGTGTGTCTGTTTGTGACCTCCAATTAGTGCAAACGGTGCATTACGGCTGCACTTTTTTAGGCTCAATCGAATTAATATGCACTAACTTACAGACTGCAGGCAACGTTCAGGGCTATATATTCGTATAAAATTGCTCATTCGCCAAAAATCAACAGGCTTGCTTTCACCCTAAACCCGATCTGGACGCGACAGTCTGACGCATGCGCGCTGCCAGCCTCAGCAGCAACACCTACCGGAGCAAAAGGGCAGGACAGCTCTATGTCGAGGGGTCACATTCTGCTAATCACCATCAGCATGTGCAGGATTGGGACAGATCTAACTGCCACCCATCAATAAGAGATAATTAAATCTTATTGTAATGACGGACTTCAAGACAGCCATAAAATCCTTTGCTGCAGTCAAAGGACAGCGGTGACTATATCACATCCATTTAGGAAAGCGCCAACCACATCATCAAGAATAATCAGCATCCTTTGGTGTTACTGCTTCGTATCTTCTATCCAGCATTAGGGTAAAAAAAATTGGTCAGCCTAATTATGTCGTGTGGAAAGGGAGAGGGGACATTATAGTCAAGAGATGATGCCAAAGGTCGTCGGGAAACGGCAAGGAGAGGGAGAGAACAAGAATCCGATGAGGCCAGGGCTGCACGACTCCAGGATCAAAGAGTCAGGACAAAAAAAATGAGAGAAGAGACAGAGGAGGAGAGGCATGCACGTCTCCAGGATCAGAGACAAACAACAAACAGCAGAAGAGCTGAAGAGATGGGGGATGAAAGGGCTGCACATCTCCAGAATGACGAGAGGCACAAGGGTGGCAGAGCAACACTCACAACACGCTGGAGGAACTCAGCAGGTCGGGCAGCATCCGTGGAAATGATCAGTCAACGTTTCCAGCTGGGACCCTTCGTCAGGACTGAAGAGGGAGGGGGCAGAAGCCCTATAAAAGAGATGGGGGGAGGATGGGAAGGAGAAGGCTGGTAGGTTCCAGGTGAAGAACCAGTAAGGGGAAAGATAAGGGGTGGGGGGGGGGTGAAGCAGGGAGGTGATAGGCAGGAAAGGTGAAGAAGGAATAGGGGAAAGCACAATGGGTAGTAGGAGGCGGAACCATAAGGGAGGTAGTAGGCAGCTGGGGGAGGGGGCAGAGTGAAACAGGGATGGGGAGGGAATTACTGGAAGTTGGAAAATTCAATGTTCATACCCAGTGTTGCTCCTCCAACCTCTGTTTAGCCTCATCCTGGCAGTAGAGGAGGCCATGTATGGACATATCTGAATGGGAATGTGAAGCAGAGTTGAAGTGGGTGGCAACCGGGAGATCCTGTCTGTTTTGGTGGACGGAGTGGAGGTGCTCGATGAAGTGGTCCCCCAATCTGTGTCGTGTTTCACTGATGTAGAGGAGGCCACACCAGGAGCACTGGATGCAATAGATGACCCCAACAGACTCACAAGTGTTGCCTCACCTGGAAGGACTGTTTGGGGCCCTGAATGGTGCCAAGAGAGGTGTAGGGACAGGTGTAGCACTTACACTTACAGGGATAAGTGCTGGGTGGGAGATCCGTGGGAAAGGACGTGTGGACCAGGGAGTCGCGGAGGAAATGATCCCTGCGGAAAGCAGAGAGGGAAAGATGTGTTTAGTGCCGGGGTCCTGTTGAAGGTGGCAGAAGTTGTGGACGATAATGTGCTGGATCTGGCGGCTGGTAGGGTGGTAGATGAGGACAAGGGGCACTCTGTCCCTGTTGTGGTGACAGGAGGATGGGGTGAGGGCCGAAGCGCAGGAAATTGAAGGGATGTGGGTGAGGGCATCATTGATGACAGCAGAAGGGAAACCATGATCCGTAAAGAAAGAGGACATAGGAGACGTTCTGGATGGCGGATAAACCAGAAATGATGCTATCAAAACTGTCCTTCGTTAAACGAAGAGGAGTTATATTTGCTTTGCTACGCGTCGTTCTTCTTTAATAAACTGAGTTTTCTACTTCAGTGTCCAAAGCAAAGTGATACCAATAGCATTCAGGAAAATTTAATGTTCATTCTAGTCACATCAGACTGCACTACCCTTCTCTCAAAGGGTGCCCCAACGGGTCACCCCGTTGTCTAGTATGTAACTACACGAGAGTGCACCCATTATCAGCCAAAGCATTAACCAGAGAGTACTAATTATCTTACATCACTCTAGTTATTGCTGCAGTAGTCAGTCTTAGTGGCCCACTAAGGCCTCACTGATCACAAACTGCCCCCACCACCCCATCTTTTCCCTCGCCACACACTCCTCCGACCTGTCCCATCTGATTCCTCTCCTATCAGATTACACAATTTTCACCCCTTTGTCGTCAGGACTATCAGGACCCAGCTCTGACATCATTCCCTCCCCTGCTTATCACCCACTAGTTCTTGCTCCCCTCCTTACCCCCACCCTATTTTAAACTGGAGCACCCGGAAGAAACCCACAGGGTCACAGAGAGAACACACAAACTTCACACAAGACAGAGCCCAAGATCAGGACTGAACCAGAATCTCTGGTGCTGCAAGGAGGTTGTCTATAGGTGCAGAACTGAGTCTTCAAATTGTGTTCTGAACAGCACTTCACTCAATTTGTCTTTGCAAGTATTGTAAATTGTAGTAACTGGTTAAAATGGATGTGATCTTTTCAATCATAACTTCAATGGTATTAATACAGAACTGCTGGTTCCAAAATTTTTATTTACTAAAATAAAAAAAAAATCACAATTTTAGCCCTCGGTCAGCTCATCACCCCAAAAATGCTACAGAAACATACAAAATTTATTCACTACCCTCCAAAGAAATTATTCTTCTGGTGGCATCTCTAGGTGTGGACACTCTGTAGCAAGGTGATGTTGTCCCCTTTCAGCATAACACGGCCTGAAAAACAAAACGCAATACAGAAATGGCCTTTATTCTAAATAAACCACTATTCCAAAATATTCTCTTAGTTGGGGGGAAGATAATTATTGTATTTTGTTTAACAGTAGTGAGCATCATTAAATGGCAACAGCTGAGCTCACTCACTTGCTGATAGTTGTGCAATAGGCACCATGAAGTCGGAAGTATATACACAGCAAAAGGAATGTCTGACTGGCTGCATCACTATCTGATATGGGGAGGCTACTGCATAGAATTGAAGTAAGCTGCAGAGCATTGAAAAAATTAGTGAGCTCCATCGTGGGTACAAGCCTCTGCGGTATCCAAAACATCTTCAAGAAGCAGTGCCTCCGGAAGGCGGTGCCTGTCAGTAAGGACCCCCGCTGACCAGGACGTGCATTCTTCTCACTGTTACCATCAGGATGGACATACAGGAGCCTGAAGGCTCACACTCAGCAATTCAAGAACAGCTTCTTCCCCTCTACCATCAGATTTCCGAATAGATATCAAACCCATAAACACTACCTCACTACTTTCTTAAAAATTTCTGGTTTTGCAATACTTATTTTAAGTTTATTATTTAATATACATATATATTACTGCAATTCAGTTTATTTATTATGTATTGCATTGTACTGCTGCTGCAAGGTTAACAAATTTCACTACATATGCTGGTGATATTAAACCCCATTCTGATGAACAGAAAGAATTTGAGGTTCAAGTTTATAATACCATGAAAGTGGCAACACAGGGCGGCTCATTAAATTCAATCGCCCCTAGTTTCTAAACTGAGATCGACACAAAATGGTTTGGCAAAAAAACTCCCTGTATTTTAATTGGATGCGACTATAGGAGGTCAGATTAAGTTTGTGGATGACATGAAAATTAAGTGTTGTGGAAAGCAAGGAAGAGAGTCTACGAATTAGGTGTATTATCACGTGAAATTTGTTGTTTTGTGGCAGAGGTACAATGCAAGGACATAAATTATAAAACACAAATAAATAGTAGAAAACCAAGGATTCACAAGGCAGTATTGATGGGGGAAAAAGCTGTTTCTGAATTGTTGAAGTGGGTCTGCAAGCTTCTCCCTGATGGCTGTAGAGCAGGATACTGGGAGGACGTTAACTATGAAAGAGCACAAAGGAATGTCAACGAATAGAAAGAATTTGGGATTCAAGTGTATCGCACATGACAGTGGTAACACAAGTAGATACCACAGTGAAGGCATAAGCGTAAAATACAAAAGCTGGGATGTTCTGCTAGAACTTCACAAAAGCAAATGTTAGGCTGCACTGGGAGTTGCGCAGTTCAGGTCAGTACACCACAGAAATCTCACGTTTGTGCTGGAGTGAGCGCAGAAAAGATTCACCAGGATGTTGCCTGGAATGGAGGACTTTAGTTTATGGGGACAGATTGGATAGGGCAGGCTTGTTTCCCTAGAGTGAAAGAAGCTGAGGTTGCCTGATGGAAAATATAAGATTATAAGAGCCACAGAAAAGATAGAAAGTCAAACTCTTTTTCTCATGGTAAGGGTATCAAAAACAAGTGGGTATAGGTTTAAGATGAGTGGGATGGGGTTTAAAGGAGATCCTCGAGTACTTTTGTTGCATGGAGGTTGGTTGAAATCAGGAACGTTGTGCCAGAGGATCAGGAACAATCACGGTATTTAAGAAGATCTGGTTCCAATGTGAGCAAGTGGAATTTAGTATAAATGGGATTTGCTTCCTGGATTAGAGATCATGTCTTATGAGAGGAGGCTGAGCAAGTTAGGCCTTTCCTCTTTGGAGTGAAGAAGGAAGAGAGGTAACATGATAAGACGTACTGATTGAGTGGACAGCCAGTGCCTTTTCCCCACAGGGAAGCAATGGCTAAGACAAGAAGGCATAATTATCGAGGAAAGTAGGGGGTGAAAGTCAGAGGTAGATAATTTTTTTTTATTAACAGAGCGGTGGGTGTGTGGAATGCACTGCCAGGGGTGGTGGTAGAGGCAGATATATAAGGAACATTTAAGAAACTCTTAGACAGGTACACGGATGAAAGAAAAATAGAGGGCTCTATGGGAGGGAAGAGTTAGATTGATCTTGGAGCGGGGTAAAAGGTCGGCACAACATCGAAGGGCCTGTACTGTGCTGTAAGTAGTTAAAAAGGACAGTATGGACACAGTGGGCTGAAGGGCTTGTTTCTGTGCAGTAAAACTCTATAAACCCACTGAATGGAACTTGTTTCATCAGCATTTAATGGTGCATCAGCAGGTTCCAGTTGAAATCCACACTCCAGCATTAAGGAAAGTGGCGCGTCATTCTTTCTGATTTGTTGAAGTTGACCAAAAAGTTAAACAGCATCATTTGAACAGCCAATTCAGGTAGATAAATCTCCATTGAGAATTACCGTGTTAACAACAAATCTAAAGTTCTGTGAGACCTTGAAACAAACCAGTGCCACATTTCTATAACTACAAAAGCACTTCAAGAGCAATGTGTTGTATACACTGGGGTATTAAGTTGTTTCCCCAAATTCTTTAGCTATATGTATTCTTCAGTGGCAACCAAGATGGAGGGTGTCAACACTGGCAAAAAGATTTGGAGGCAAAGTTTATAGATATCACTCATAAACTCATCATCATGTCAACTGCGATATTTGACACTTGTTGGAATAGTTTACTACACAGCAAGAAAGCACTATGATACAGGGTGTCACTAAGTGTTTCACACTGAGTGTATTTAATTGTAAGGGCTGTGAAAAAAAAAGCATGTCGACTTTGTACATTATATCAGTTAACTGCTAATTAATGTGTTTAAAAGCAGGAGAAGTCGAAGACCTTTGCTGAAAAGCAGGTGAAATTTTTAAGAGGGAAATGCCTCATTCCAAAGATGGCCTCACACAAGGCAGCTCACGCTTAAGCCTAAGCTGCTACTTCAGTGAACCATTCAGTGATCAACTGCTGCTGCCAAACCCATGACTCCTAGGTGAAGGTGAAAGTGGTCAAATGAACATACACTGATAGATACATTAACTAAAGCAATTTAGATGACAGGGTTTTTTTTTGGGGGGGGGAAGCAAGTGGGGGTGGTGATGCACTTTGAGGAGGTAAAGCATTCAGAATTCATGCTAATGCACAACAGTTCCCAAAAAACTTAATGCAGGGAAATCATAAAGGATCTGGTATAACAATGAACATTGACTGCTTTGTTTAAGTTTTTAAGATGTACTGAATCCGTCAGAGATTCACCAACAACCTCAAGGTTTGCTTATCAAATTCTACAGATCAATTTGAGGAGAATCAGACTAATACTTCAGTTACACAATCCAACTGCATTTTCACAATTAAAAAATTAGCCAAACTCAGTGGATAAATTTCATCGGTAGAAAAAAAAATAAGCTTTTATTTGTCTCATGTACATTGAAACTGACAGTGAAATGCGTCATTTTGAGTCAATAGCCAACACAGGATGTGCTGGGGTAGTTGGCAAGTGTTGCCATGCTTCCGGTGTAAACAAAGCATGCCCACAACTTAGTAAGCCGACTCCGTACGTGTTTGGAATGTGGGAGGAAACTAGAACACGCAGAGGAAACCCACACATATTAACTCCTCATAGTCAGTGGTGGGAATTGAACCCCAACCTTGCAGTAAAGCATTATGCTAACCATTATACTAATGTGCTGTGTTTTTCTCCAGCGCCCCCTCCCCCCCGACTCCCTTTTGGAGGTACCATATTGCACTGATGATAGCATTTCTTCACCTTGACCAAATAACCACAACTGTCTACGATCCTGGGAAGGTATCAACAGGTACACCCTCATTCCCAAATGACATTGCATCAGCCATACCTTCCACACACGATTCTAAGCACCATTTAGTAGCAGTAGACCTGTGCAACCTTTTCTCTTGCGACCCACGGAGGAGCTCAGAGCGACTGCATTTTGGATCTGACCAGTACACATCCACAATATTCCTTGTTTTCCTAACTGGACACAAAGAGCTTAACTGCAAGTTAAGCTGAGCCTTTGAAGTAACAGCATATCTTTCCGGTTGCCCATTTGTAAAGTGATGAGCCATAAATAATTTGCTCTTTAATCAAAACAATGTTACCTCACTAGTTTGCTATGCATACAGGTGTTTTGGAGAATGGCAGGTACACTCCTTTAGAGGAAAACACCAAACTGTTTTTGAGAGGATTGGCATATGCTTAAGACTATTGCACAGTACTGTATATTGGTTAAAATAGGAAGATGGCTGGGAAACAGAAATAAGAAATAACCCTTTTTATTATAGCTTGTATTATTTGGTAACTGAAAAAACATAACATACAGACCTGTGGAAAAGTCTTAGTCACCCTAGCTACATATATGTGCCTAAGACTTTTGCCCAGTACTGTACCTTAGTGGTAATAATTCGGGAGATGTATAACTTGGGTGGTTGATGGTTGTGTTATTCTCTAATCTTGACAATTTACCTGCAACGTGGTGTATCCTCCGAATACAGGCCAAGCATTCGGAGGACACACCACAATCAACAGTGCACTGACAATGTCTCTTTGCATGGTGATGAAACGTTTGAAAGTAAATTGCCAAGATTGGAGAACAACTCAACCCAACTACTGTACTTGAGTATTTTAATAAATTTTTAGATATGCTACTGAAAGATTGCATCAGCATACTTACCCAATGGTTTCCTTGCTTTTGATTTCATATGAATCTCCTCTGCGTCATCCAAAACGAGGTTCATGTATTCATCAAATCCCTAAAAAGAAACAATGATTACGTACCGCAATCGAGAAACCTCAGTTAGAACTGCCACTTGTCGAATTTACAGAGCAGCTATTAGTGACAAATCAGATTGAACAACCTCGGGCCACGTGGGCATCAGGTGTGCTCTAGTGCCGATGGGTTTTAAATTACAGTTTCTGTGCTCACCGAGCACACAGCACAATAGAGAACAAACAGAATGCAGGCTCAGTTTATTTATTATTGAGAGATACAGTGCAGTAACAGGCCCGTACCACCCAACTACACCCATACGTCTTTAGAATGTGGGCGGAAACCCACATGGTCACAGAGGGAACATACAAGCTTCTTACTGACAGCAGCAAGAAATAAACCTGGGTCAATGGCGCTGAAATAGCGTTACACTACCATGCCCACCCTAATATATCTGGAGATGTGCTCCAAAGGGAGTGCTCTTTTGTGACAAATTGGAGATGGGCTGCTGGTCAGCACCGGCAAGAGATGACTAGAGATCACTGAGCACCTGCAAGGGTTAATGTTTGAGGTAGATTCTGAAACCCATGGATTCTTTTTGCTTGCTAACAGATCTATGCATTCTCAGCATTATTAATTTCAAGATTTATTTCTTGCTTTGAGTGTCCTATGGACTTCGACCCCAAGATCCCTCTGATTCTCCACACTACCAAGAGTCTTACCATTAATACTGTATTCTGCCATCATATATGACCTACCAAAATGAACCACCTCACACTTATCTAGGTTGAACTCCATCTGCCACCTCCCACCCAGCTTTACAACCTATCCATGTCCCACTGTAACCTCTGACAGCCCTCCACACTATCCACAACACCCCAAACCTTTGTGTCATCAGCAAATTTACTAACCCATCCCTCCACTTTCTCATTCAGGTCATGTATAAACATCACGAAGTGAAGGTGTCCCAGAACAGATCTCTGAGGCACAACACTGATCACCGACCTCCATGCAGAATATGACCCGTCTACAACTACTCTTTTCCTTCTGTGAGCAATCTAATTCTGGATCCAAGGTCCTCTTGGATCCCATGCCTCCTTACTTTCTCAATAAGCCTTGCATGGGGTGCCTTATCAAATACCTTGCTGAAATCCATATACGCTACATCTACTGCCCTACCTTCATCAGTGTGTTTAGTCACATCCTCAAAAAATTCAATCAGGCTCGTAAGGCAGGACCTGGCTTTGACAAAGCCACGCTGACCATTCCTAATCATATTATGCCTCTCCAAATGTTCATAAATCTCTATACTTCAAATAAAAACATTTCCAGTTTAAGAAATTAAAAATTAAAAATGGTGGGAATGCAGACATTGTTTGCAAGTGAAGAAAATCTATGGGTTTAAGAACACAGCTCAACCCTTGCAGATGCTTAGTGATCCTGAGCTGATTCCTGTCATCTTGTACCGATGCTTGCCTGCAGCTCATCTCCAGTAAGGACCAAAGACTGGTCCTTTTAGGACACTTCCCAGATAACTTAGGGTTAAAATTCATATTTGGGATCACTGGAGAGGGTTAAATGTTAAATAAAAACTATTTATTGTTTTAGTAAAAAACTATTTATACAATAAAATGCTGCAGCAGAAACATCACATCATTGATTATTGAGATCAATTACTATTTAAACTACAGCATCTTTCTGATTATCAGAATCATAGTTGACAACTGATACTTACAATTATACAGCCTTCTATCCTCATGTTGACTTGCTCATATAACCATACTTGAATTCGAGATCTCTATGGTTTAAAAAAACAGTATTTTTAATGAGACACTTGTTTTTTTTTTAAATATCATGAAGTGAACCCTGTTGTATTGTAACTGAACTTCAGTGCCAGCCTAGAACACTCAGGTCAAAGGATGGGAACATGAACTTTGAATTCAATCAAGTCTGAAACCTACAAGGTTATAAGATTACTATTGGTTTATTATTGTCACATACCGTTCATACCAATCAAATCATCGCACAGTGCACTGAGGTAAAACAATATACAGGTTAAAGTGTAAAACTTACAGAGAAAGTACAGGTAAACAATAAGGTGCAAAATCATAACTAGTGAGGTTATCTGCCCCCTTTATCATAAGAGGTCAGTTCAAGAGTCTTTAGTCTTTGCTACATATTCTGTGCCATAAACGAAAACATATACTTACATTCTGAAGGTATCTGAAAATAAGATTCTGTTGCAGTTCAGTTAAGGAGTATGGTTATATGCAAGAGCCAAATAAATATTTAAAAATAATATCTATACATACACAGTATAAATTTTAAGATAGCTGTCATTCTAATACATGTAAATTATTTAAAACCAGAGGACATGACCTATTATTGCTTCAAATAACACTATTCTTCTAACCGGTAGCAAACCATTTTATTACATCTATCACTTTTTGCAAGCTCAATCCTATCGTCATCCAAGAGCCATAGACGTGCTCCTAATTCTTTCATAAAGTCTTTGGCTACTTACGTCAAATATTTCCTGTAGCTCAGTGGCATGTTTTAGAATATAGAACATAATAGCACAGGGGTAGGCCCTTCGTCTCACGATGTCAAATTAAACTAATCTCATCTGCCTGCAGGATCTACATCTCCCCATTCACTGACTGTTCCTGTGCCAGTCGAAAGGCCTCTTAAAAGTTGCTGTTGAAAGATGTTCTGAAAAGAGGAACAGCAAAGCGAGTGATGCTTCCATCATTTTAGCTGGCAGCTCTTCCCAGGCACCTACAGCTCATTGTATAAACACCCATGAGGTTGCCTCTCAGCCTCCGATGCTCCAGATTAAACAGCCTTAATTCGCCCAACCTTCCCTTACTCTTAAATCCCGGCTACGTCCTGGTGAATTTCTGCACCCTGTCCAAAACTTCTACATTTTTTCTGTAACATGACAACCACAATGATTGATTGAAAATGCTCTTGTAAAGCTTATAGCCTATCATATTAAATCCGTGACATAAGACCCTCCACTCTACCGGCTCATGCAACTTATCAATAAAATTACATCCAAATATCCCACGTATTGCACATCAAATGTATTTAATTGCAAGATTTACGCTCACAAAAGTATATTTCTCAAACAAAAAGTCCCAGCCTCACTCACACTTCATGACAGTCCACCAGCAGTTTCCACAAAGATATAGAATCGTAGCTACAGCAAAAGCGGCCATTCAATGCCACACTTTCTGCCCATCAATATTAATCATACCTGCCAGGTTTAGGAGTCTTTGGAGGAGAGTGGAATCGGGAGGAGGTGGGACTGAGAATGGTTGGTGGGGGGAGGAGCAGAAATCAGAGTGTTGGGGAAGAGGGGGCAGAAAGGAAGGATGGGGAAGAGAGATAAGGGATGGGGGGAAGAGAGATAAGGGATGGGGGAAAGAAAAGGGATGGGGGAAAGAAAAGGGATCGTGGTCAGGGAACAGAGTGGGAGAAAAGAATGGAACCGGGAAGGAAGACGAGGATGAGTGGGGGACCTGGGGATGTGAGGCCCGATCCCAGTCAGACCTCCTGCTACCCCCGCCCCTAGCCCTTCTCCCACTCCCGTCCCCTGCGCTCAGTGTGAAGGATACGATGGGCTGCACCATCACTTTCTGAACCTTCTGCGCCTGGCCCCGGTACGCCATCGCTGCCGCTTCGCCTCGCTACAAAATGGCGCGCTGGCGTGCCGTGACCTCTCACCCCTGCGGAGGGTTCTGGGACGTGACCCCTGGCGGGGCGGAACTTGCGCCTGTTGCAGCGGTGGAGCGAGTGTCAGGTCTTCGGATAACACGGCCGGGTTTATTAACCTGCTCTCAGCCGTAAAACAAATTAATAAACAATGGTACTATACAACGATTCTACTGATGAGAACAGTGTGCACAGTTATATTCTAACAAATGGTCCGGTTTGAATAGCTCAGTGATGACAACTGTTTGGCTTAAAGATTTGCACATTTGGTCGAACACAGCGGTCTTGGGTGGACCTTAGGCAGGCTGTATTAGAGAGAAGCTCCAGGTGAAGACAAAATAAGATTATAAGCAAAGACCGAGTTGCTGCAAGAACTCAACGGACCAGGCAGCATCTATGGGGGCAGAGGGATGGTTTTAAACCTTGAATCGGGACCAAAAATGTTAACCATTGCTCTGCCTTCACAGCCTGATCACGGGACAATTTACAATGATCAATTAACTTGCGCCTTTGGATTATGGGAAGAAACAAACGTGGTCACGGAGAGAACATGCTAACTTCTTACAGGCAGCGTGGGAATTGAACCCCGGTCACCTGTACTGTAAAGAGTTGTGCTACCTTGCCACCCATAGGTGGCATTTATGGATGAATTCTCAGATGGAGGCTAGCCAAGACAGATACCACTACAACTGTAAAGTCACAGGGTAACAAAAAGAACAAAGGCATGAGCAAATATTGAGGTGGGACGAATATTTACCATGAAACAGATAGTCTTATTGATGGAAAGACTATGTATGATGCCAGTAACTCAGCCAAAGCCTAAAAGGACTTTGGGATCTGGTTCAGTTGAAGGCAATGGCCAGAATTTATATCATTGCTGTCTATCATCTACAGTAGTTATATTTCAGACCACTTTGCAACAATCAATTAGAAGCCATGAACTGCACCAAGTTCTTACATTAGCAAAATTGTCCAATTTCTTCATAGGCATTCCTTGGGACTGAATACACTCACTTCCAACCCAATTCTGCAGGTTCTGAGGTGACTGGTGAGAGCAATGCAGAATATATTTGAGGTAATACAGTATTAACATTTATGGGCTTTGAATCGCTCCCATTGCATGGAAAACAAGGTTCAAGGTATTATACTTTCACTAAGTATTCATGGGCCAGGAATTCCTAAAAGGAAGTTAAGTTTCTTTAACTGCAGTCTTTAATTTCTTTTCATGACATTTCAGAATAGATTCCTTTGAGTATAGGGTTTACATGCAAACAACATGATCTGCCAAAAGAGCCGACAGTGCAACAAGACCCAGGAGCAGATATTGTTTTTATTTTATCTCCCCCCCCCCAAACATACAATACTTAAAACACGTTTTCCTTTTCAAACGAATATCACAGAATAGGAAAACAAAAATGTATATTTAATACCACAGTATTCTCACACATCATAGAACATAGAATAGTTCAGCACAGTACAGGCCCTTCAGCCCACAATGTTGTGCCAACCCTTAAACCCTGCCTCCCATATAAGCCCCCACCTTAACTTCCTCCATATACCTGTCTAGTAGTCTCTTAAACTTCACTAGTGTATCTGCCTCCAGCACTGACTCAGGCAGTGCATTCCACCCACCAACCACTCTCTGAGTAAAAAACCTTCCTCTAATATCCCCCTTGAACTTCCCACCGCTTACCTTAAAGCCAAGTCCTCTTGTATTGAGCAGTGGTGCCCTGGGGAAGAGGCGCTGGCTATCCACTCTATCTATTCCTCTTATTATCTTGTACACCTCTATCATGTCTCCTCTCCAAAGAGTAAAGCCCTAGCTCCCTTAATCTCTGATCATAATGCATACTCTGTAAACCAGGCAGCATCATGCTAAACTTCCTCAGCTAAGGTCCCTGTGCAACTATCTACTGGCACTAAAATTGTGGAATGTATTGCTAACTGACATAAAAAATACCTAAAATTTATACCTAACTGCAAAGGTTAAAGCCTCATTGTAAATGCATGAGATACAGTGCAAAGAAAATCCTGCTTGTAATGTTCTATCGCATTAAAGTGCATAGAACTAGCTTTTGGAAGCAGAAAACAACATGCAAACATTAATCTACCACATTAGTAAAATTCTAACATATTTCTCTCCCCCCCGCCCCATAAATGTCGGCAAGACAATGAATCTCAAGGTAGTGTATATGGTAACCTATGTACTGTAAACAAATTTATCAAACTAATTAACATAGCAACCATGAACAAATTTCTACTCCACAAATTACAGCTGGATCAGTTGTAAATGTGATGATTGATATGAGATTTAACTAAGTCTGAAGCTCAATCCAGTACGTGCATCCGTTAGGAAAATGGGAGTGATTGATCCATTACCCAGCAAGCATTAACATTGATGATCAATTCACTAATGTTCCATGTATTGATGTATACAGCTGATAGGTGCAAGTTCAGATAATTGCACTTAATACCAAAAACGTATAGCTAAAAAAAAATGATCAAATCATCTATGCATACTGAGGCAAAAATTTTGTTGTTAAAATTGAGTTATATACAGTATATGCAAACTGAGTTTGAAAGCAAATGCAAACTTCTTCAGATGGAACATCTTCGTTCCAACATTCTGGATTTTTAACAATGACATAAAGTTTACAATCTTTCAATTCCGAGAGGATAAAGTTTAAGGTAACCCACTCAGCCCAAGATGAGGGGTTAAGGAAGAACTGTGAAATAAATAAATTTACCGGTCCCATTAATCACAATTCTGGTCTAGAAAGTGATGGACAGAAAATATCCACGTTAGGACACCATTCATGTACCATACTGACATTCACTCTTACGAATGGTGTTTCTATCGACAAGAAATTGGCTGGTATCTAATGCCATCACAACCATGGCGATTCAATGGCAAAGGCATATTCATTTATTAAACCATGGTTAGACTATGCCTCACATTTGATAAATCGGTGCTGTCCTCATTCTGGGTTGTTTAATTGTACTTTAAAACCTGTGTGGAAAAGTAGTGATTTGACTTTTTTTTAGATCTACACTAAGCGGCCACTTCATTAGGTATATAAATATCCAATCAGCCAATCATGTGGCAGCAACTCAATGCATAAAAGCATGCAGACATAGTCAAGACTAAACATCAAAATGGGGGAAGGAATGGACTGATTGTTGGTGCCAGATGGGGTGGTTTGAGTATCTCAGAAATTGATCTACAATTTTCACCCACAACAGTCTCTCGAGTTTACTGAGAATGGTGTGAAACAAAGCAGTAACATTTGTGGGCAAAAACGTCTTGTTAGTGATAGAGGTCAGAAGAGAATGACCAGACTGGTTCAAGCTAACAGGAAGGCAGCAGTAATTCAAATAACTATGCTTAACAACTGTGGTGTGTAGAAAATCACGCCAGGTTCTACTTGTATACCTAATAAAATGGACAGAGTGTATTTTACCCATTTTTGCCAGGCAGAGCTAGTCATCACAGCAAGCTGTACAAATTGAACAATAGTCTCTTTATTACAAAGAAATTATTACATTTTGGTGTCTGCGCAAGTCATAAATAAGATCACCCACTACCATGGATGTACATTTTGAATTAATAAAAAGTACTTGATAAAGTCAAAAGGCAGAAATGCAGAAACGCAGAAACACAAAACAGACTCCCAACAGCTTTTAAAACTAATTTTTATCAGCTCGAATCCAAACCATAATTGGACTAAAACGAACAATATTTACAAAGTTTCACAAGAGATCAATCGCATTGCTTCTGCAGAATACTGATGAGAGGCGCTGCTTTAGGAAAGCAACTTACATATTTACAGGATTGGAACTGCTCTAGAACACAAAGTTGCATTTGTACATAGATGCATGCTTCAGTGTTGTGAAATATCTGTGGTGTTATTTTTGAAAAGCTTTAAAAGCTTTGGTTCCTTCCCTTCATGTTATTCCATCAAGCAGGGACTCCATCACATTGAGGTACAGGAGCTGACAAAGATCACCAAGCAGAGTGGCCTTCAGGGAGGACAAGTTGGCCATTCATTTCTCTGGTATTTTTGGCAGTCTATGAACTCTGCTCAGGTGCGACAGATCCAACCAGCCCTGAATTTTAAGTGTTCTGCAGCACCAAGCTCTTTTAGATTGGTCTTCTGTTCCTAGCCCATGTTAACAGGGCAGTTCCTGCTGCCCTCTGAGTTGAAGATCCTCATTACACACATACACACAGTGCTCTGGTAACACACAAATATATGCTTATGGGTGTATACTTAAAGTTCGCCATCAAAACCTTAAGGCACTACAAACACAGCCAGCTTGGAAGTAATTCCCTGAAGTTTTGCTTTATGAGTTTCACTTCTTTTGATTAAAACCCACACTGGATGTGTCCCAATTTCAAAACTGACATTTTTCCTTCAAAATCTCTTCGAAGTTTAAGTTGCAAAGGAGCAGCTTTTTTTTTTATATAAAGTTCTTCTAACCCCATTGTAATGACTAGAAAATCAGTTTCCAACCAAATCAATGGATCGTGAGAGTAGATAGCTGGCTTTTACAATATCACGAGCTGCAAGTAACAGGTGGACTGGCTAAAAGCTAGCACACACTGGCTTTACTTCCATGGTCTCTGTTGCTAGCAATACCAAAATCCTTTACTGAAAGCACTATGGATACATCTCCTTGACATGGTACACAGTGCAGAATCATTTTGAGCCTAGGAGAATGCACAAGCACATCCAGCCCTTCTTCACAAACCAGCCAAATTATGGACTACAAGTGTTTTTGATGCTCTGGCTTCAAAATTAGACTTCTCTTTTCATCTCAAGTTAAACCTCTGATTGCAACCTCTGTTGTTATCTGCCTGTTGCTTTAAAGCACTATTTTAAAGTACTATTAGTGTTTCATTCTACCACCCTACCAACTGTAGTTATAATCACAGCCTTGATACCCGTACACAAAGAGGTAAGAAATCACCTTCAAATGGATCATAACTGTTGTCTTCAAATACCTGTAGGCTGAGTCTGGAGAGCCTCACAATTCACACAAAAATATATTGGACTTGAATATACAATGAAACTGATGAGGGAAAAGTTATGAGGAAATTGTGAGGGTTAAAGTCCATCCATGTTACAGTGACAAAATATGATAGTTACAGTCAGAGCTTCTAAAAACCAAAACATTCCTCAAACTATGTAACTTGACAGTTGTCAACTGTCCCTGCTACACACAGTACACAGACAACTTGCAATGATATACATCCTGGGCTCAGACTAGACGACTCCTCAAAAAAATTCAGTTTGGGAATCACAACATTTCAATTTCTGTGTAGTCAGACCCTTTAATACAATAAACAGAAAAATCATTTATCTCAAGCCAACACCACGTGGAGCTTTTTACAATTGAGAAAACAAAAGACTTGTTTTTTATATTAGGAAATGGCAGACAATTGGGTTGGTTCACAATCTTCTGAGAGGCTGGGGGTGACTCCACACAATCATAACGCTCTTATTACCAATGGCTGGATAGAACACAACAGAAGAACTATACAAATGGAGAGATCAAGTCCAAGGAAAGACTAGCATTATACAGAGCTTAAGACCGTGGAACTTCCCTTCTGTTTTGGACATGGACTTCGCAACAAAGCAGTTTCCAGCCAGAAAAGCATCGCATCTCCAGAAAGGCTGCATCACTGAGGTTCCTTCAAATTGTTAGAATCAGAACTTGACAAGATGTTACTTCTTTTTTTTGTACTTGGGGTCAGAAGAAAGTGTAGCCAGTAGTTGTGAGGTCATAACTGAATAACTTGGTGGTGGTATCGGTATGTTTAAAACAGACCTGGCTTTTCTCTGCATACAATATGCAGACACAGTAATATATATATATATATATATATATATATACACAGCCTTAAAAATAGACATTCTAGTCGAATACAAAACTCTAGACCAGTTTCTTATCATCCAGGAAATTCCAGAAGCGGTTGAAATTGGTTTGAGTAGGTCCAGAAAAATACCCAACACATTTCAGCTGTCAATCATCTCAGACAGCTCAAGCAACAGGTCGTCTTCATCCTTTCCAGGATCCAGGTCGATTTCTGCCTCCAGTTTATCATCTGAGAATTCTTTCATCAGTTCTTCGAAGTCATCCTCAGCCACCGCAGATCTGGATGTGGCAGAACTCAGCCTCCGAACCTTGGCAGACAGTCGGGGAGGAGAGAAAGCTGCTACTCCAGGCAGCAACCGGCTCGTTGTCTTGTTCTGCTCATCAGGGTGCAGCCTGGAAGGCAAGCAATAAAGTCAACTGTAATCATTTATTTCTTTTTCGTTGAAAATACTTTGAATACTTAAAGATTAAAAGATTTTAAAGACTAGTTGTATTTGTCACATGTCAATCAAACATACCTGTACAATGAAATACATCAACAGCAAATTAGTGAGAACTGTGCTGGACAAATGTCGCCATGCTTCCAGTGCCAACAAAGCATGTCCACACTCACTAGCCCTAACCGTGTCTCTTTGGAACATGGGAAGACAACGTACAAACTCCTTACAGGCAGTACCTGGAATCGAACCCTGATCCTACAGCAGGCACTGTAATAATGTTACACTAATCTCTATGCTATGCCAATTCTGTTACTGTTATTTACTGCAACACAACCCAGTCAAGGAAAGCTCTCCGGCCAGATGCTAAATACCATCAAAACAGTAAACACAACGACGCACGCTACCAGCATACTCTATTGCTTCCAAGATCCATGTACATTCACTGGGATGCAGTGCTTGAAACTGAACGCACTGCATTAGACTGCATCCATGCACAATCCTGCTGAATCAAATTACTCCCATATCCCTTTGTGCTTGAGACAAAGAGCAATGCTGCCGGCCTTTAAATATGTCTGCACCCGTGCCTATTCTTGGGATTTGTTTGCTCTGATATCTAATTTTTGCTGGTGCTCCACTTGCTCACCCCAAACCATTTACTTCACAATCATTTCTGCATTCTTCTAAGTAAACTGCGAAGTGGGTTACCTCGCAGCCTCTCTCCTTGTTAACTTCTGCTCTCAGTGTTTCACTCACCGTGGTACTTTCCTCTCCATGGTTATCCTTTTTCGAGTGTCTTTAATTCCAGTCCACCCCAAACTACCTGAGAACTGAGTGGCTTGTCAGATATTTTCAGGATTACAAGATTTGAAGGTAAAGACATTCCATCCAGGATAATACTATTGAGATCTTACCTTTCCTTGGATCTCTCTGAAGGTGTTTTATCTTCCTCCTGGAGAGGCAGTGGCCCAGACTGAGGGGAAAAATATATTTAGAATATTATAAACACAAGAGATTTCTGCAGATGCTGCAAATCCAGAGCAAAAAAATATACATAAACTGCTTGAGGAACTCAGCAGGTCAGGCAGCTTCTACAGAGAGGAGCACACAGCTAAAGCTTGGTGCCAAGACCATTCATCTGGACACGATTATCAGAAAAATATTATAAGGTGCACTTTTCACAATCCTTGCAGAAAGAACAATCAAAGAAATCTGAGGACAATGCTGGAGTATTGTTGAGTGTATAGATAAGAGGAGCAGCTGGAACTCAAAATACAGTACAAATGTAATGTCATGGCAATATTTGCCAATATAGCAAGCAGATCCATCTTCCTCCTGGGCTACAGTATGAGGATTTACTTTGTTGTCTATTAGATGTGGATATTACAAGTTTACTAATACTTCTAAAACAAAAAAAAATTCTCTCATTTCTCAAGATGCACATGGTGATGGAAGTTTTAGATTCTAAATAATTAAAAAAAATTCAACCAGTGTTGCAACCTAATTATACCACCCTTATTTTCAGATTGAGGGTGTCACGGGGAAAACCAGTATTCCCAAATAATCTGCCTTCATCAACTGCTGCGGTGCTCCTGGTGAAGGTACTAGACCATAAGACATAGGAGCAGAATTAGACTTTCAGACCATCAAATCTGCTCCATCATTCAATCATGGTTGATTCATTTTTCATCTCAAATTCATTCTCTCGTCTGCTCCCTTTGACACCTTTACTAATCAAGAACCTATCAACTCTCACTTTAAGTATACACTCACAGTGTTGTTAGGTAGCTAGTTCTAGGATTTAAACCTAATGCCATGAAGGAATGGTGATATATTTCCAAGCCAGGATGTGCAACTTGAAGGGGTTGTGCTTGCTATTTTTTCAATTCTTGGTGGCAGAGATCATAGATTTGGAAGGTACTGTTAGAATAGCAATGGCAAGAAAATGCAGTGCATTTTACTAGGATACATATTGCACAAAATACCAGGGACAAAGGTTAGCTGTGGACAAGTCTCCCAATCCGTCCCTGGTCTCCCAAAGCTGACTACCTCTCTAAAGAAGCGTATTGGAAGAGATAAAAAGCCAGAATTTTCCACCGTCATGCCACATATCCAACCCTTAGATTTAAAGTGCATTTTGCACTGGGACATGATATTTTAAGTTGACAGAAGCCATATACCTATTTGGTTTTTTTTGATAATTAGAAAGCACCTTTTGAGCCAAGTTAATAACCACTATTTTTGAGATCATTCCACAAGAAACATGGTTGAAACAATAGAGGTTCTTACAGTAATAATCTTCTCAGCCGCTGGCGGCTGCTTCATCTGATCAGTAGTTACGGAGTTGAGGGGTTTCACTGCCATAACAGTTGAAGGATTGTTGTCTGGGGATTTGCGTTTCTGGCCAATCCTCACAGGACAAGAGTTCTTCACTACTGACGGTTTCACATTTAATTTGGGTTTCACTGTGAGAGAGATAACGAGACATTAGAGAATCAGAAAAAAGCCTGATACAACCTAATCAAATCACATGCACAACAGGTCTATCCAATAAAAGTGGCTCATTATGAACAGATGCAATATACAGCGAAAAACCATGTAAAAACAGATGCCTGAAATGTAAAGCAAAACAGAAAATGTTGGAAATATTTAGCAGTTCAAGGATCATCTGTGAAATCAATATGTTTCAGGTTTAAGGCCCTTTGGCAGAAGAGAACATAAAGACATGTCTTTGACCTGAAACACTAATTCTGTATTTACCACAGAAGCGACTCAATTTGGTGAGTATTTCCAGGATTTTTAAATTTTCAATAAATATTGCTCAATGCAATATGCTATTATATATTAAAATTAATAAATCTTTGAAACCATACTATCAGAAGGTAATTTATGAACCTTATTAAAATGGACCAGTAACCAGCTCCAAAGATGTTAAGATATAGTAGAAGAATTAGCCATCCGGCCCATCGAGTCTTCTCCACCATTTTGTCATGGCTGATCCATTTCCTCTCAGCCTCAATGTCCTGCTTTCTCCCCATATCCCTTCATGCCTTGACTAATCAAGAATCTTTTAACCTCTGCCGTCAATATACCCAATGACTTCGCCTCCACAGCCGTATGTGGCAACAAATTCCACAGATCACACATCCTTTTCACAGCCACTCTATCGAGGCCTTTCACCATTCAATAGGTTTCAATGAGGACAACCCCCCACCCCCAATTCTTCTGAATTCCAGTGAGTAGCACAGAGATTCATCCAGACTCTTGCTTTACTATTCTCCCTCTGCATTTTTGTTTCAGCTGGATTCTCCTCAAACACAGGCACCTGCCAGCTTGTCAATCCAAGATCAAAATGAAATGACAAATAAAAAAGTGCAACAAAAAAAAGAAAATTGAATCTTGAATCAGATTTTGTGGAGAGAGAGCAAAGAGAGGATAGGAACTAAATAAAAACAATAAAAGGGAGTATTAAATAAACGGATCATAACTGAGTGTAAGAGATGGGGAGAGGTACCTGAAGGAAAGGGGAATTTTCTTTTAAAAACAGGAACATAAAATTATTGTTGGCATTTTACACACTAGACTGGATTGACAACCTAAACAATTATGCTTTAAATAAGTAGTCTCTTCAGTTGCATCAGCAGTATTGCAGTTGGATCAACCATACAAAGTGCATTAAAACAAAAATCCAAAAGGAAAAATAGCGCAATGACTGACAGATTATGGAGCATTTAGGTAAATGGACAATGTTTCTAATGTTGAGGAAAAAAAAAGCAACAAGCTGAGTTCTAGGAAAATTTCAATTCAGCAAGGACTTAAAGAAATGAATATGTAGAACTTATGTAATCGAGTAAGAAAGAAACTAGATCTATACAAATGTAAAAAGATTAACAGTCAGAGATACAGCACATAACCCAGGAAGCAGGGAAGTTGTTTCCACTGGTAGGTGATACTAGAACTAGGGGACATAGCCTCAAAATCTGGGGGAGTAGATTTAGGACGGAGATGAGGAGGAATTGCTTTTCTCAGGGAGTGGTGGACCTGAGGAATTCTCTGCCCAATGAAGCAGTGGAGGCTACCTCGGTAAATATATTTAAGACAAGATTGGATAGATTTTTGCGTAGAAGGGGAATTAAGGGTTCCGGGGAAAAGGCAGGTAGGTGGAGATGAATCCATGGTCAGATCAGCGATGATCTTATTGAATGGTGGAGCTGGATCTACGGGCCAGATGGCCTACTCCTGCTCCTATTTCTTATGTTCTTATGTAACGATCACTCACCATTTACACTAATCCTATACAAGTCCACTTATTTTATTCTTCCCACATTGTTTATTTTTTATTTATTGAGATGGAGTAGGCCCCTCCAGCCCCAAATTTAACCCTAGCCTAATCATGGAACAACTTACAATGGCCAATTAACTTACCAACCAGCAAGTCTTTGGAAAGTGGGGGGAAACCGGAGCACCAGGAGGAAACCCATGCGGTCAGGGGGAGAACGTACATACATCTAGTGGGCAGCGCCAAGAACTGAACCTGAGTCGCTGGCACCGCAAAGCATTGTGCTAACCATGCCACCCCATCAGCTTCCCTCTGATTCCATCACTACCTATAAACTAAGAACTATTTATCATGGCCAATTAACCTAGCAACTACCTTTGGGATCTGCAAAAAAATGGACAAGAATGTGCAAACTCCACACAGACAGCTTCCAAGATCTTGAGTGGCTCCAAGTCTCCGGTGCTGCCCCCCCCCCCCCCAAGACATTTAAATAATTACTTCAATTCCCCGGCTTCCATATGAAGATTTGAACAACAGACCAAAACTCTAGCTGCTAATTCAGTAAGTTAACCACTACACCACCTCACACAAATAAATGAGACAGAAGAAATATTGGGGAATAAGTCACTGTGCAAAAACTGAACATATTTTGCACAAGAGATTCTGCAGATGCTGGAAACCTTGAACAAATCTTGACCACATTTTGCATCTGTTGTCACAGTAAACACAAAACCTCTCAAAAAATGGGGAATACGAGTGAAGAGAGATTGAAGAGTTGAAGTGTAGTTTGGCAAAAAGAACTGGAGAAACTCAAGGGGAAGAACACCAAAAATTCTCCAAGATCTGATGAATTTCCTCCCACAATTTAGACAGAGGCAGTTATGGAGATAACAAATGCATTGGTAGCCATCTTCTAAAATTACACTGAAAAAGAATGGTTTCTCCAAATCAGATCAGAAGGAAATACAACTTTAGTATTTGAAGAGGGAGGAAGGGAGAAAACCAGAAGATCAGTCAGCCCAATATAAGCAAGGAAAATGCTATCTATTAAGGAAGGAAAACAGCACTTTTGCTTTCTTTGCAAAGGGGTGGATTTAAAATGACAGAAGTTTTGTTTCAGCTGCACAGGGCTTTACCTGGCATATTGAGCACAGTTTTGGTTCCCTTACCCAAAAAAAATATAGTAACACTGCAGGCAGTACAAAAAAAATTCACCAGTGATCTTGCAAGGAGGGAACATGCAAGATCAGACTTGGGCTTGACAGGGTAGATCTGGGGATGTTTTCACCAGTGGGAGAATGTCGAAAAAAGGCACATAACCATGCAATAAGGGCTTAGTCATTTAAAACTGAGTATGTGGAAACTTCTTTTCTCAGTTTGTGGCGAATCTCTGGAATTCTCTCTCTGCCCTGAAGGATGGTGGCAGCTACTTCATCAGAAGTAGAGGTAGGTAAATACTTCATAGACAAAGAGTAGAGGGATATGGAGAATTGGCACAGAATTTCCATTAATGATTAACAAATAATAGCTTGCGTTCACAACCAGAAAGATTACAGACACCCACTCCCATCCCAAGGACTGCTTCATATGAGATGCTACATCTGCCAGCAATGCTCAGAAGATGTGCACGTCAATACATCAGTGCTGCATACACATCTGCATTGATCATTTATCTTAAAAAAAGGGGCAGGACAGTGTGAAGGAGAAACAGCTGCACACACTTTACTATGGTCCAAGAAATAAGTGAAAAATATTAGTACAGTATTATTTTAACTCAAATTATTGCGCATCAGATCTGCCAGCTTCTCTGGAGCAGTTTTGAAATACATGGGTAAACAACCACCTGTAACTGCAACTGTAATCCTAGGACAAATACCTTTCAAAGCAAGTGCAGGTTCTGCTGTTTCAGGTTTGGCAACAGTCAAGTTTTCTTCCGTCTTAACAGTCGGTTGTTCAACTTCAAGAAAGTTGTTTGGCTTCAAATCCAGCGAAGCAGTCAGCTGTTTATTGTTCTCCAGGACCTGAATCTCACTGTCCGTTTCGTTTGTAGTCACCTCTTTGCCTGGCGCTTGACTCTGCTGCTTCTCCTTCTCCTGTTGTTGTCTGAGGCGTTTTTCCTTCAGTATTTCTTCAAAGCTTTTGACTTGCACATTCTGCAATCTTGAAGCTTCCTTTCTACTTTCAAGCTACAGAGTGATAGAATTTCATTAAAAATGTAGCAGAAAACAGACCATTTTGGCATAACATGTTCATTCTGATCCATTTTTAGCTTCCTCCTGTCCTTATTTCCACAGCTTATAACTTCCCTTTAAAGACATCAATGCTGCAATGCCAGCTGTTCCCTGTGACAGAAATTTCTACTTTTTTGGCATTTTGAAAAAATTCCTTTTAAATTTTCTACTGACAAGCTTACACTGATAACGACCTCTAATTTTACCATTTTTAAGAATAGATTCCATTTACCTCTTAATTGTTATAACTTTGCAGTTCCGATAATATCCTTATAAATATTTTCTTGCATCCTTAAAATGATTATTTACACTCAATCAGAATTGGACAGTGTACTACAAACACTCTTCACAAGATACAGCACAAGGCAGCGAAACCTCGTGTTATAATTCCACTCCTTTGGAAACAAATCCAATTTTGTTTAGCTTTACTTAAAAAGCATTGTGATACTGGTTAATGTGATTTGTTCTCCCTGGCCTTTTTGTCCCTCAACACTTTGACCTTCAGTTGCCAACTACAGAGATGAGAATAAAGATCACTGTAACAACCTACAATTCACTATTTGTTTTAGTCCACTCTCAAAAAGCTTCATTTGCATTTTCTAACTGCCTCCAGGACAATACACAATTTTTTTTCTGCAGAGTAGAATTAACTCAGAATTAATATGTTGCTGCTTTTCTTCCAACAATTTCAGTCAAATTATAAAACAATTCCTACAGTAAAATACAACTTGATTTTATATCATCACTCTTAATACTGAAAAGATGAAATACATTTTTGGTCTCTTGTCAAAGTGCACTAACCTTCTGAGATTCTCTGGAGTAACCTTCGGCAGCACTGTCCACTGATTGTACATCCACTGGTTCTTTATCAATCTTTTCTGGCTTGACAACTTCTTAGCAAAAGATATATAATATTATAAAAGTGCCTTTGAACATATACACACATGTATACATAAAATACTATACACACACACAAAAAAACACAAATGAAATTCAAGCTTGAAGTAACAGAAACAACCAGGTGAATTTACTGATGATCTTTTGTCCCAACCTGACACGACTATGCTGATCACATATCCCTTAATTCACCTTCATCCAGTGAACATCCAAAACCACGGATTTAACACTAACCCTGTTAATGTATTTCACAACTTTCTAAATTTGTGTTAAAAACAAACTTCTTTCATCAGATTTTATCGATTGAGTGTTGGCCTTTAATAATTCAACCTCTAGAACAGGGGTCTGCAACCTTTATTATGGCATGGATCAATACCATTGAGGAAGGGGACCCCAGGTTGAGAAACTCAGCTCTAGAATAAGAGTACATTTCTAAGCAATATACTTTCCATTAAAAATTGACATTTCAAATAAAACCAGTTATATTGGTTTCATTAAAATAAATCTCTAATCTCTTTATTTCTTCACATTGTGCAATGCCTTAGAGATTAAGCCCGAGTTTAAGGTACACATATTTCAACTCTTAATGTCTACAAACGTTTACATACATGTCGCTCAACATAAATCAGTAATTTAGTTTACTTATTTTTTTAAAAAGCCTTAAAAAATAATTACTGTTTTTAATGAAACAAGTGGGGTTAGCTCAAGGTCTCATCTTCCAAAGTTTGCATTTTTCAGTTATGGAAATGCACAACATTAACAGAGCCATGCAAATCAAAATTACTTGGTCACAGTTTCAAGATTAATTTCAAAACCTCCAGTAGCTTGGACTTAGAATGGTTGTGCTCACTCCTAATTGTGTTTCTGATGGGGAAGTTCTTGGGATACCATTTGCTAACAAATCTACATTAGCTGAAGCAAATGGATTTGCAGATGACAAGATGGGAATATGGCAAAATTATTAATGCTGTTGATTCTTAGAAAGGCTTGCATTTAAGGAACAGAAGGCATTGACTTATAGATGTGACACAGCAGTTTATGTAGGCATACATTGAAAGCACTTTGTGGTGAAGCAAACACAATTGATTCCAATCTCGCAATGCATCACAGTGACAAATACATGGAGATGCATATAGAGGCAACAAACTGCGTACTCCAAATTCGTTAAAAAAGAACGTTTTCCCTTTTCATGCTTGAAAGCATCTGGGAAACAGGTCTTGGCGTGAGATTCCGAACTCTACTGACAGTAACTTCCAGTAAACTTAACATTTGCAAAAGGCTGCAAAAAAATTTCTATACGTTTTCAGAAGAGATTCACATTCCTATTTAGAAACACAGAAAATCTACAGCACAATACAGGCCCTTCAGCCCACAAAGCTGTGCCGAACATGTCCTTACCTTAGAAATTACCTAGGCTTACCCATAGCCCTCTTTTTCTAAGCTCCATGTACCTATCCAGGAGTCTCTTAAAAGATCCGATCATTTCTGATTTGAAGTATAGCATTACTGAAGAAGCAGTTAGGGAGGTGGTCTGTTAAAATGCGGGGAGGACTGTTTGCAGACAGGTAAACAGTGAATATTAAATCAAAGTTTAGCAAACTCACCCAAAGGTTTAGTGATTCTCAGCAGTCTCTTTCTGGTAGGTGGAGCCTCCGTCTTTGGCTTCTCAGCTGATTGTTGCGTCACAGAACTTTCCTGGATCTCCTGCCTCCTCAGTGCCTTCTCACGTCGAATCTCTTCCAAAGTTTTAATCCTTACTTGCTCTAGTGACTTTGGCTTTGCTACCGTTTCGTCAGGAGACACCCTCTGAGATTTCACTGTAAAACAATACAGATTAGAAGGTCCTGAGGATCAGAATCAGGTTTATTATCACTGGCATGTGACGTGAAATTTGTTAACTGAAGTTTATTGAGTTAAAGGTGAAAAGCAAGATTATATTCAGGTGAAGCAAAACTGCATTTTAAATTTTTTCCAGAAGCATTAAAAATGTCAAAAAAAATAAGAGTCTATAGTTAACAAATAAATTTGATGAATTAACTGTACACAAAGGCAAAGAAAGTTCTACAAATATATACAAAAGGGTATTACAATGCAAGATATCCCATATGGTTTAGCTAGTGTAATGAATATTGAGAAGCAATATAATCAAGGAGAAATACACCAAAATGCTGGCGGGCCAGCATCTCAGCCCATTAGGTCAACTCTTTATTCATCGCCATAGATGCTGCCTGATCTGCTGAGTTTCTATGGCATTTTGTATGTATTACTCCAGATTTCCAACATCTGCAGAACCTTGTGTTTTATCAAGGAGAGGGGTTGAACACTATGAACAGATGTTTAGAAGTCAGAAGTGAAAAAGTGAGGGGAGAATTTCAGAAATGCAAAAGCACAATGGCTGAATGCTCTGCCACACATGGATGTAATGAGGCAAATCCAGAAGAGTAAAAACAGCTAAAAGCATGCACCATTATCAGCATGCCCCTGTGGAAGTGGAAATATATTTATGTGCATTGCCATAGAAAATGGAATTGGCTGTCAATACAACACAAATATTAAAAAGAATGCTACATAAAACTGGTATCAATTATTGATAAGGCAACAAAAAAAATAGAACACACCTTTGCCTGTTGAAACTATTGGCCTCTTGTCCTTTCTTGGGTCAGCTTCAGGCTGTTCTGTGGCTGAATTATCCATTACAGTCTCTTCCTGGCATTCTCCCTGCTTCTTCAATAGGGAGTCTGATGTAGTCTTTACCCGAACAGTCCGAATGATTTTCGATGCCTCCTCTAGCAAAGCGTATGCCTGTGGAGTTGTACTACCACTAGCAATGCCAACTCTGGCATCTCCGTTGCTCTCATTAAGGTCCCGCTTGGCAGCTTTTTCCCTGCGAATCTCTTCCAAAGTCTTCACCCTTATTTCTCCAGGGCCTTCTGTTCTATTTATAGGCTTTTCTGTAAAAAGTGTAAAGTATTTAGTCACTTACAGTACCTCACAGGCTGCTTATCTGAAATGTGGCTCAAACATTAATCAGGTCAAATGCAACATCTTTGAAACTTCTACACTACACTCAGTACCAACTGCTGCAACTGTACAACAAAGTGTCCACTTCGAAGGAGATCCAAAGAGTAAGAAGTCATCCAAACCCAGTACAGCTTAAAAACAAGAGATTCTGTAGATCCTGGAAATCCAGAGTAGCACATACAAAAAGCTGGAGGAACACAGAATAACAGGCAGCACCCAGGGAAAGGAATAAACAGTCGACGTTTTGGGCTGAGACCCTTCATCAAGACTTCAGGAGCCCTGATTGTCTCTTCTAGAATGGGTGCTAGAGGAGGCATGTTCCACTGAAGTAGATGGGTTACAATCCCCGAAAACTGAACCTAGATTCCCAAAAGGGGAAATAGACAAATCAAATCATGCACATATAGGGTATTTATGTAAATCCAAACAGATTTAAGAAAATGAGTGCTTAAGTAAACAAGGATCAGGGCACTGCCTGGATGACGCAGCCACGAAATGCTTACGTTTACTGGATTAGTATTAGAGGTCTGACAATACATAGACCAGTAGTTCAAGTAAATTAGCACACTGCAACAAAAAAATAGTATCAATGATGGTGATCATGGAATACTAGGTGGTAATAAAAATTGATATAGATTCATTGATATTCCTTAGAGAGCAAGGTTGCTGCCATTATCTAACATAGTCCATGCTACCTTCCTAATTGCCTGGAATATCATTCAGTTGAAAGGCAACAGGCAACGCTACTGACATCCGACAAATGCTTAAACAGCAACTAAAACTGTCTGAACAGGTATCTTGTCATAGGGAATTTGGTGGGGCAAACCGTTTAATATGGGTAGGCAATTTGTCCTTTGGTTTGAGGTGTGGTAAAAGCAAATGAATATAGTTACGTATTCTCACTTTGTTTTTAGTTCGGCTTAGTTGAGAGTTAGAGCCAGGGAGTGGGCCATGGGGTGGTATTTTTTCGTTGACCGTTATTTGGTTGATTATGCGATCGTTAATTTCTCAACCACTAAGATCACTTAATACTGCTATTAGAACACTAATTGGAATATTATTAGACTGCCTATTTCTTAATTTTCCTATATCGCTAGTTTTAATTTTATTGCCATAAGATTGTTCACCTCTGCTGGTTTAGTAACAAAGGATCAAATGTACATTTTTTGACTTTGGAACTTCATCACTTTGGAAACATGTAATACAGTGTCAACCTCCATGCTCAGTCTCCGAGTGGTTTTGTTTTGTTTTCAAGTAATTGCTATAATATGGTTGCCACAGACATAGTTTTAAACCAGTTGACTGCCTACCATGATCTATTGAAGAAACTTCTGCAGGCAGACCAAGCCTTTCCCTCACCGACCTGGGACGTTGCACTGAAACAGAAGTACAGACCTTCATGAGTGATCAACTCACAGAGGTGATTTTGCCTGACGACATACACAGTAAGATGTACTCTATAGTGGTTATATAGCAACACCGAGTATCATGTTGATGTTCACTATTCACTATCTGAGCTCTGACAGCACCACTGGAGGCAAGATGGAATTTCAGAAAAAGGGACAAAATGGATGCAGAAGAATGTTAACTTTTGCATAGAACTAAAATGCTTTCAGTACTACAGCAAGCTGGGTTGCTTACGATGGAATAGAAGCAAACTAGAATTATCAACAGTACAAAGATTTAGAAAGGTGTGTTTGTCTTGCTTAAAAATATTTCTTAAATGGGTTTTCCGGAAATACTTTCCCTGATATAATTTATAGCAATAAATGCATAATCAAGCAGTGTATCAATTAATTCCAATGCAAAAGCAACCCATCATTTTTAAGCACATGGAAATGAGCTAAGCTGAGATTAAGCCTATTTCAATCAATAAGTGCCACTATAAAATACTTAACAGTGATACCAAGGTGTTTTTTCTTTAAATATACACAAGGACAAATCTTTAAATTAATTTCACCATTTAGTTGGCTATTCCTCTTTTGCACTATCTACTTATTGTATTCTTTGTTGTTAGCAATTTTTTTGTCATTGCTGCCACAAAACAACAAATTTCACAACATACAGTATGTCCGTGATAATAAAACCTGATTCCTACTCTGAAAACATCAGCTTCTTCTTAGGGGCTAGGCAGTCTTTTGGGATTCAAGGAAGCTTGTTTTTACTAAGATTTTAAGTGACTCATGAGGCCAGTGTGGGAACTTCATACCATATTGCAGATAGGGCAGGTGGTGCCCAATGGGACTTTTGTAGTAGTTAGTGAGGTGGGGTGTTATATAAGCCACGAGTGAAATTTTCCACTTTGACGCTTGCCCATTTTTATTAATTAACATACGAAATATAGTACTGTACAAAATTCTTAGCATATATAGCTAACATTTGTATATATTCACTTATACAGCTAGAGTGCCTAAGAATTTTGCACAGTACTGTAGCAATTTTATGAATAGCACTAACATGCTGCTGCAAAAACAAACTTCATGACATATGGGAGTGATGATAAATCTGATTCTGATATGGGTCTCTATGGGACTTAGAGTGGGCAGGGAGAGGGGAATCATTGTTGGGAAAAGCGGGGGGGAGAGGGAGGGAGCAGGAAGAGACATTCTGTAATGATTAACAAACCAATTCTTTGGAATCAAAGGACCTTGCCTGGTGTCTCAGGGCTGAGTGTGTCTGTACCTGCACCACCCCCACACTGGCACTCCTTCTCTGCCACTTGTCCCACACCCTTCCATCCACACTGAGACTTTCGCACAGTACTCTACATTTATTCTAAACAACAAATAACGTGGGTAAACTTTAAAGTGTAAAATTTCAATTAACGCGTGTAATATTACTTTAAGCAAAAATTACTATTTCTGGGGCAGTGGTACTTTCTTCCGGAGTTTACGCATCATCTTACTTTAATATCCATATTCAGTAAAATTAATTAATTTCACTATGCCTAAGTCTGGCCACTTTGTAGTCTCTTACCAAGTTTCAAGACATCAGAGACTGATTTGAAGTTTATCACTTCATTCAGAATAAAAATCCCTACTAAAACCGATAATTTTATGAGGAACTCATTACCCTGCCATAGGGGTACACACTTAAATTAATGAAAAGCGAGAAAAAATATGTAATTGTTTTTAAATATCTATTATTCTTTAACAAAATCAATACTTTCCGATTTATTGCCAGTCTAAGAAAACAAGATTTTGTCCCAAAACATTGGGAGCAATTTCTCTGGCTTGCCTTTCTTAGTTTAGAAATTTATTCTATTTTGTTATTAATTAAACTTCCAATTGTACACAATAAAAAGGGCCAGCTCATGGTTTTGCCTGACATGTTGACCATTTCCATGGTCACTACTTTTATTTTGGAGTTCTATTTTGCCTGCTTTAGCTGGTTACATTGCTCATCCCCCGTTTGCAATGATTTCCCAAAATTTCAGAACTACAATCAAAGCTCATTAACAGCAAAAATGATGACTAAAGTGTCCAAGATTTTAAAACAGACATGTTACTTTCTCTAGTAACACATACAAAGTCTCAGATCAAGCAGGATCTGTGGAAAGGAATAGAGATGATGTTTCAGGCCAAGACCTTTCTTCAGCACTGGAAAGGAAGGAGGCAGAAGTTCTCTGCTATTTATTTACATACAGGCTCCCAAATCGAATGGAAAAGTTGCTGGCTGGCTTAGGCCTGATTGGGTCTTCAGATGCATCACCTTGACTTCTGGGTAACATATTATCATGTAATTAATTCACCATGGCTAATAAAATCAAAGTCATGCAACAGTTGATTAAATCACGACAAAGTAGTTCGTGCACCTTTCTGCGGCAACTCTTCAGGGTCATCGTCTGCTGGTATCTTTCTTTTCCCAAGTCTCTCAGAAAGGTTGCGTTTTAAAGGTGGTTCAAACTCAGCTTCAAAATAAAAACAACAAAAATAGTAATTTTCACAAGGTATTCTGTACAGCCAATATACAAAATGATGCTGGCTAGAGAAAAACAGAAGTCTCATTTACTTCACTCTGAGTAGCAACAAGGGAAATCTTCTAGAGTGCTTTAACATGTTAATTGGACATGGAGGGAAGCACAAAGAAGCCTCTCAGGTGTAGGAATTTATACCTGGCCAAAATTAACCTAAAGCAAGACCCAAACATTATTGGGTAGTCATCAAATAATTGTCTCTGACCACAGAACAAAGAAACCAACAAAAGACAACTAAACTCACTGTCCAAGATTTTCTACACTTTACTACAACCATTGGACGGTGGGTGGAGATACATCTCTACCAAAGGAGGTGTAAGGCACTCCTTCTCTCTGCTAGCCTGCAGGTCACCCTTGGACAAAGTGCAGCACCTGCTTAGCTCCCTGGTCAGGGTCACGTGAAGCCATAGGAGCAGGTGGCGGATGGTCACAATGGGCAGCTGGTGTACAAATCCTAGTTATGCAACCAGTTATGTCAGGTAGACAATCTCTGAAGAGTACTGATGATGGCTGGGGTCACCCACCCATAGAAAATTTGCCAAGAACAATCATGGCCATGGAAAGACCATGGTCGCCCAGGTCATATGACATGGCACAAAACAAAAACTACAACCATGCTTTTAAACCATTAGCTGTGAAGAGTTCTGGAATACCCAAGATTGTGAAAGCACTATACAAAGGAAACTCCTTCTTTCCTTCATTGAAATGGTGGCAGAATGGAAGATACCTTTTAGTGGAACCTCCTGAGATGTGTCATTTGCGGCCATCTTCTTTTGACCAAGTCTTTCTGCAAGACTGCGCTTAATAGGTGGCTCACCTTTATACGTGGTTAGAGGCAAGACAGAAAAAATTAAAAGTTAAGCTTCAAATCAAATAATCAGGAACTTCTAGACACTTAAGTGGACAACAGCACTTATGTCATACTTTCCAAAGTCATATTATGCTGGATGTCCTAATAATACAGCACTGAGGTCAGTTATTCAATTCCAAGTCTTCCCATTTGATGAAATTATCGAATACATTTTGAAAATGATTGAATCTGTTCCTGAAGCACTTCTAGGCATTGCATTGTAGAGTCTAGGATCAAATTCAGTCACACTAGCACAATGATTAATCATACACCATCTACTTACTCTAGTATACTAACATTGATTATCTCACAAAAAAATTATATCAATTTAATGGTATCAAACTTTCAAAATCAAAGAACAAAATGTAACCAAGAAAAAGAATGCGATTCAGAGTACAAATTCTGTATACGAAAAGTTCTCAGTGTGCCTATTAGTTGTAACAATTACAATTCATATAATCAATTCATTCAATAATGAAACTTCCTCCAATCCTGCTGTTAAGAGTGTTTTTGGAGGTTAGCACATAGAGCAAATAACTTCAGCCACCAGTCTTCAGATTCAAATATGAACTGTGGATTAAATCTAAAATGTTGCTCTGAACAATGGGTTCCTGAGAACCATGAACCAAATTAATTGGAAGGTACCACAGTTAATTGGAAGACCAGACTATGCTGATTAAATTCATTATTTGGGTGTCAGTGGTATTTGTGCAAATTGGGAGGTGTGGAGTTTGTGTGCATTTCAAAGGAAGCATTGTGGATGAATTATCCTTTGATCTTTAGCACATAAAATGTCGTATAGCGTTGGGTTGAGCAGACCTCTTGCTCCGAAAGGGTCTCTCTTTCCTGACTCAAAAAGGCTGTCTGCTTATTTGAGAGTGTATGCGTCAAATAAAAAGACAATTTTTCATATGGGTTTCGTGGTTGGTGCGGCTCTAACGAAACCCAATTTCCCTCGGGATCAATAAAGTATAACTATCTATCAATCATCTCTCCGGTGACTTAGTTCACACAACAACATCTGCCATGAGGTCTTTTTAAACAAATCACAAACTAAATACGTACATTTCTTTGGTGATACGGTCACTGTCCGGAAGACTGTCCTCACATTTTCCTTTTCAATGACTAGGTTTTCACGATTCTGTTCCACCTTTTGGACTTGTGCCACTTGGTGTACTGTGGGCTCCTCTATGATTAAAATAAAAAGGGACAAGATTGCAGAATTACAAACAGGGAGATTTGCTTCTCCCACTCTTCCAGTATCCTTGGTGCCCCTCAAGCGCTGTAGTTGTAGGTTTCCGACTGCTTACCCATTTTCTTCGATTTCTCCTTCATAGATTTCTTGCGTTTGATCTGTTCCAGTGTTTTTATTCCAAAATCCAAGTTGTCATCTGGTGAGAAGCAGGATCTTTGTTACTGCCATAGTATTCCGTACCACAGAAACAAAAGCAACTCAGTCACAAGGCACAAGAGGTGGAATCTCATGTGGATAGGGTGGTGAAGAAAGCTTTTGGTATGCTGGCCTTTATAAATCAGAGCATTGAGTATAGGAGTTGGGATGTAATGTTGAAATTGTACAAGGCATTGGTAAGGCCAAATTTGGAGTATTGTGTACAGTTCTGGTCACCGAATTATAGGAAAGATGTCAACAAAATTGAGAGAGTACAGAGAAGATTTACTAGAATGTGACCTGGGTTTCATCACCCAAGTTACAGAGAAAGGTTGAACAAGTTGGGTTTTTATTCTTTGGAGCATAGAAGGTTGAGGGGGGACTTGATAGAGGTATTTAAAATTATGAGGGGGATAGATAGAGTTGATGTGGATTGGCTTTTTCCATTGACAGTGGGGGAGATTCAAACAAGAGGACATGAGTTCAGAGTTAAAGGGCAAAAGTTTAGGGGTTACATTAAGGGGAACTTCTTTACTCAGAGAGTGGTAACTGTGTGGAACGAGCTTCCAGCAGAAGTGGTTGAGGCAGGTTCGATGTTGTCATTTAAAGTTAAATTGGAAAGCTATAAGGACAGGAAAGGAATGGAGGGTTATGGGCTGAGTGCAGGTCGGTGGGACTAGGTGAGAGTAAGAGTTCAGCACGGACCAGGAGGGCTGAGATGGCCTGTTTCCATGCTGTAATTGTTATATAGTTTGTTATACAAGATACTGCTCAGAACAACATCAAGCAGTGACAGTGACCTATGAGACAGAAAAACAACAATATGGTCCTGAGCAACTTTGTTCTAACATCCAACAAAAATAATGTTTTCTTTGCAACAACCTATAACTCTAATACTGTACAAAATACATAAATAACACAACAAATCAAATTAATTGTAGGATTAAATCCTGGCATTACAATGTAGGAAAGCCTTTCTTGAAAAGCAGAACAAAAGCACTCTCAGAAGGGTATGAGGCTTGTAGTCTATAATCAAAATTTACAACAAATTTTGGGCAAAAGTGTCTCTCTAAATTTGCGTGAAATTAAGGAAAGTTGGTTGGGAGGCGGTATCTATGGAAAGGAGTCAACAGCCGACACGTCAGCTCAAGATCCTTCACGATTTCTAGCATCTGCAGATTTTCTCATGTTTGGAAAGTTAGTTGGGAAGTTACTTTCACTTGCCTCTCTTTTTGTCTGCATACCACACATACCTGGTAACTTTGGCCTGACATCTTTTATAAATGCAATGGCAGCCTAGTAGAGAGATTATCTGAAGTAGAACTTCAGGGGAATAACATGTGTTCAGTTATTTCTGGGCTTATCCCACACTACCTTTCTGAACGGGTAAAGCCTGCCTTTTAGTCGAAATGATGCGGATGCCATTCTGCTCCTCCACGGCTGGAGCCTGAGTATTTTTGTTTTCTTCTCCTTCCTCAGAAAACTGATCTGCAATTAGAGTAAAAATGAGTGCTATGACAATGAAAATACGTCTATTGCGGTGATTGTTTCAGGAAATAAATGGATGGCCCGTCTGTTAGATTTAAAAAAGTAGATAATCTAAAAGCCAATTTTAAAATATGCAATGACTTAAAAAATTTAAGTAGAGGAAACAAACCTTGTCAAAAAGACCATGTGGGTCACAAACAAAGTGTAAGTTTTGCTACAGTATCATCTTAACAGCCACAGAGCCTTGTCAGGCAACTTTAATCTCAAGATTAATCTCAAGATCAGACAAAAGCACAGAGTCCTGAGAGGTACCTGTATGTCTACTGTATCACACGAGGTCATTCTGCCTATTCTGGCCAAAATTGGGGCTTAAATTTTTTTACTTACTTCTTGGGCAGCAGCCTTGAGGTTAGTGTCCTTCAAGTAGGCATTTACACACTTTCTAACAATGTGTTGAGAGATTTGGTCTCAGGAAGGTTAAACTATTGCTCTTCATTTATTCTCCTATTATGGAGAAAAATTAATTAGAATGTGCCTTCTATTTCAATAACCAATGCATGGGAGCAGTCAGGTGCATCATGATTTCCGCTATTTAAATTGCTCCAATATTTAACCATCAAACAAATTTGAAACTTCAAAGTGAGGGGTGGTTAATTGGTTCCAGACACTCCTTTAAAATCAGCTAATTACTAATTGATCCCTCCAAAAAGGCACAGCTGCTGTACAGTTGGTAGATTCAAGAGAAGAAAACATGCACAGCGATACCTACAAACAAGTAGGAACACTAAAAAAAAAGGGCAAGAAAACACAGGGGGAAGGAAATTTAAAAAAAAGCAGAGATTACTGAAGAAAAACCTTAACCAACTCACCATCATCATCTTCATCGTCATCTGCTGCGTTGATCACCACAGGAGGGTGAGTGGGGCTGGGCACATTCTCTGATGCCTCCAGTTTCATTACACCCCGAACTTGCGGTGATGGATTAGACTGAATTGGAATCTTGGGCTGCTGTAACTGGTTGATGGGCAATTGAGGTGTCATAGGCTCTTCTGCCATCTCCGGTACTTCCTGTTTGCTCAGGACACCTGGAGAGAGTGATGTCTGTTAGCATTGTAGCTGTGAACAAGTATTAAACTGCTGGAAGATACACAAAAAAAAACTGAACACTGCAGTGGGCTGCATCCAAAGCAGACGAAAGCATAATTAGGCTCTGCAACAGTAGAGAATGGCCTTAAACCAAATTCTCAATGGGTTATCCAGGATGGGCCTTAAATGTTGGCATTACCAGGACAGAGTCCAGGACTGAATAATTGAAACACAAACACACACAACCCAAATTCAATGTCGTGCTGTCTGGAATTTGTATTCTCCATGGGCGGCCTTTGGGTACTCTGGCTCCCTCTGTAAGATATGTGGGCTGGTAGGTGAAATGACCGCTAGATTATTCCTGGCAAGCAGCTAAGCAGCAAAATTCAGGAGTAGTTGAAGGAAATGGCAGGAGCATTACAAAGAAAAATGATTAATGTAGGATAATAAGCATTTGATGGCAGGCGTGAACTCACTAGGCTGAAGAGCCTAATTCCATGCTGTATGACAACCTTATATCTGACAGTTTAAGTATTAACCAGAATTCCAGATAGAAGAAACGTGATCTGTTTTCCAAGTATAAAGATTTCTGATTACAATGCAATTTCTTGAATGTGAAGTAATAATATTTCAAATTTACTACAGGTGATTTGGTGCAATGCGCTAATTTTCAATGTCTCAAAATAAATATGTTTGTTTCAGGTGGTCTAGTTGATAAATTCAAGTATACCCATGCAGGATTTTTGTTTTAAACACACACACAGTGTCAGTAAAGCTCGCATTTCCCGTGCATTATCGACTGACCTCAAGAAGATGGCACTGAGCTGTCTTTAAAATGATGCTGCCATTCTGTGAAAGTACTTGAGTGCTAGTGAGAAACAGGTCACTTTGACCAAATTTATCTGCCTTGTGAAATATCACTTCATATTTCAATTAGGGAGATGAGTGGCAAAAAAATCATATTTATATGGGTAACCAACAGCTTAGTCACTTTGTACTCAGTTATGCTGCTGCCGGCTTTCACCTGTTTTGTAGGGAACTTTATGGTATAATTTGTTTCATGTGACTTGGGTGTCAGATTTAGCATCTGAGCTCATCCATACAACTGAAAGTGAGGAAGATCTGATATGCTGGTTTAACTGAAGATCTCCATTTTTGTTTTAAACCGCAGGAAAAAGCACTTACAAATGAATAGTATGAACAAAAAAAGATTTCTAAGAAGATGCAGGGAAACACATTTAGTGCAATCAATGAGTACACAGACCTTTTGTGGCAGGAATGAAAATACCATCAAGGAAGCGAGGCTTGCTGTGATGGAAAGCACAGTTCAGCTTTGTACATCCAGTAGGTTGCTTCTCCCAGTAGCAAGGTATCTCGCTCCTCCTCTTCTGCATGAGGGAGGAAAATAAGCCACTTTAAACTTCATAACCACAAGCTTGGGGCAGCAAGGTAGCATAGTGGTCAGCACAACACTTTACAGTACCAGCGACGCAGGTTCAATTCCCGCTGCTGCCTGTAAGGAGTTTGTACATTCTCCCTGTGACCGCGTGGGTTTCCTCCGGGTACTCCAGTTTCCTCCCACAGTCCAAGGTACACTCCACGCTGTATTTTGATAATTAAACATTACAGGCAGCATTAGGGATGTATCAAGGGAATAATTACAAGCAACCCCCACACATGGAGGGGTTGCACTCCACCTAGTGGACGTGGAGTAAAGACCAAGGAGCTGACCATGGCTACAACAGCTCCCCACAATGCAACACATCAGAGAACAGGCCTCACAGGTGAAGATTACGGCAGCTTTGCAACTCAAGATGCCAGTTCACACGACCAGGACACGGCAAAGGAGGGATCTGGCAGTGACTATCAACCATGTCAATGCAGTGGCCACTGTATTCAAATCTTATTGGTCCACAGTACTGACAAGTAAATAGTGACAATATTAGCAATTACTTTCACATTTTGGATTTCTCCCCCTGCACACAAAATTCTGTAAGAATAAATTTTATCCCGTATCTCCAAGTTCTGGAATCAGAATCAGGTTTAATATCACTGACATATATCATGAAATTTGTTGTTTTGCGGCAGTAGTACAGTGCAGTAGAAAACTAAAAATTACAAGAAAAATATATATATTAAAAAAAAGAGTAAAAATCACAAGGTAGTGTTCATGGATTCATGGGACAGTTCAGAAATATGATTGCAGAGGGGAAGAAGTTGTTCCTAAAAAGGCAAGTAGGTAGTATCTGTGAATTCTGCAAAGACAAATTTTACATTATCTGAACAGCCTTGACACAGGGTATGTGCACCTCCTTATCAAAACAGAATGGTTATAAAATTTGTAAAGCTTGGAGGAAGAGTGGGGCAGAGAAGGAATTGTCCTAAATGAATTGCTCTATAATGAGCTGCCACAGACTCAGAGTGACTAGGCTCGTTCTCTGCTGAAACCACTGTAGGATACTGTTCAAAGGAAAACTTTGACATTGTCAACTTACATCAATCTCCATGTGACGAAACTTGCACACCTGACGGAAGCATCGCCCTTCCTGCCATAAAGTACAGATGGTCTCACTGCCAAGAGCTGCCTCACAGTGACGGAACAGACAGCTGTCACCCTTCAGAAGCAAAAGTACATTTAAGAGAACAGCAAAAGTTCCCAAACTAAGTGTCCAGGTTAAATAAATTCGTGTCACTAATATATCCAAATTAATCAATCATAGGTTATGGTCTGTACAGAGTTTTCATAATGGTAGCTTATCAGTGTCAGATGTTACATAATACCGAAATTTGAAATGCAATTATATTTTCCCACAAAATTGTTAATAAAACAGAACACACTTTGCCACTGGTGCCCAGACCTCAGTGATCAATGCACCAGCAAGAACTGTGTAAGTTCAACGGAACAGAATTACTTTAATTGCTTCATGTCTACCACACCAATCTAACTCAAGTAAATGGTCAATAGATTATTTGTTGAAGAATTTACAAAGACTGATCACTTTCAGAACTAAAAATATGTTTGCTTGCTCTGTAAGTTGGTGTATACAAACCTTGGCACAAGTAGAATAAAAGTAAAAGTAGCAATCATCTCCTTGCTGCGTCATGGCCGCAGTTTAACTGATCTTCCCCAAACAAAGACTCCTGCTACTGCTGTCTCCACAATCTCATCCACTGCTGTGCAGTGCAAGAGTCCGCCTAGGAGTGCGGGCGCAATGTTATCTTCTGGGACGACCTTCAACCTTTACCTAAAGCAAAAGCAGGAAAGTGAAGAACTGATCTGTATACTGGAGAGTACAACAATGAGTGTTGATCCAACTGCAGCACACTCAGAATCAAGGGCCACAGAGTAGTTGGGAAGACTGGCAAACCAGTGAAAACCTGTATTGTGCTCTTTCTATCCTTCTCTTTAAGATATTTTCTGTAGCTGTATAGAAGTTTAATGCTTTGGAGCCCTCAGCTGCAGACACCAGACTAGGTATATAATAATTTGGGATCTAGATAGTATATAATTCAAGATAAGATTTACAATAAAAAATTTAAACTTCAATGTGACTTGAACTACAATAAACTGTAAAATAATAAAGGCAACCAACCAGATGAAAATTAAATGCATTTTACTATAGAAGGAAGCTGCAGTCATGTTATAACATAAGCATAATTTCAAATGTTAAGCTCAACAAACATGGGAAGCACTTCAAAATACCCACTGAGAATTGGTTGTCTGGCACATCAGATGAACACAAGGATATTAAAGACTAGGGCAAAGTTCCCTGAATGCTGCAGGGGTATTTGTCATTCCACATGCACCAAAGGATGGTTTAAACCAATACTGCACTAGTGAAGGAAGATATCATAAAGGATTAGCAGATGTACCTTTCGAGTGGTCAGCTGTGCAAGTGCTTATCAGTCTTCCAGTCAACGTGCTCCTGTAGGCCAACCAACACTGAATCCGTCAGTTATAAATGGCAATGGGTCATCTCCATCTTCACATACACTGGGTAGAAATATTTGCAATTTGCATACACAAACTGCCTTAGAAATACTCTACGTGAAGGTGCTAGAATGAGTCCATCTTCTGCTCTGTTGAACTGCAGGAAGCCAGGGATTAAAAATCAACTCCTCCGAAAAAGTTCAAAAGTGCAGCAGGTGCCCAGCTACACGGTTACAGCCGGCTGGAAAATACCCCATTCTTTAACATATCTTCCAAGGGATTCTGCAGCCTTGGTCGGCCTAGGATTACCGATTTTTTTTTTGTGTGATGTAATTATGGCTAATATATTTACTACCAAAAACACACGGGTCCGACTCTGGTCCTCCAGGTCATCTGCACCTATTGAAGAAAAACACAAAAGCAACCTCCCCAAATCCGTAAGCAGCACCTCCTGCATGCTTTCAATATGGTAGCAAACCCCAACCCTCAATCTCAAAACTACTTGAAACTTCACTGGAGTATCCCCATTTGCTTTGGTCATTTCCAGACTCCCACTGAGGCTAGAAGTCAGCCACGCCTGGGCAACTTCTCAAGAGTATCAGGGACTCAACAGCAGTGGTGCCCGGTCCCGTGAAAGCCAATGAGAAATCACAAGCAGAATTCCATCTCCACCCAACAGGATTGACATTAGAAAAGACAAATATTTACTTGAGTCAAATCTCCAAAATGACTACAAGTGTCACTTCATCAAGGAAGTTTATCTAAGAGGGGAACATGGCAAATTTATCCAGAGCAAGTACTATAGCTCCCCATTTCTGTGAGAACAGGGACTCAAGTTTAAGTTGGGCAGGGTATTTAGTGACAAGCCCCACAGCAATTAATAAAAATCAATATTCTGCTTCATACAAGAGTTCATGATAAATACCAATGGACATATTATACTAAGCAAAAGGAGATACCACAGCTTTCTAATTAGCAAGTTTCAGTGCTTCCAGCTCTATCACCCAGAGTTACCTACATTAAGTGGCTCTCCCCACCCCCAAACACAGCAAACAATGACATACGTGAAACCACAGGTAAAATTAGAAATTGCAACATTGCATTCAGAAGGAGCACCTAGCCCACTGCTGTGGATTGGGATTAAAATCAAACTGGGGTGCTCTGAAATAGAAAAGATTGTTGTACCTGCAGAAACTGCTAACAACAATATTATTCAATGGCAGAAGTACAATTAAATCATCCTAGTTAACACAGGATATCGAGGCAAAGGCAGTTAAGTGCTGTGAACTGGTCACAGTAATGTACAGCCAGAAAGTTGATGTTGGTCTTCCAACCCTGGCTCAGATCAACTGAATGAAGAGCATTTATATGGCCAACCATCTCTTGGGAGTGTCTGGAAAGTTCTTCACTCAATAAACTGAGTGACGTTCGGAGCTGACCACAACTGGCAGGTAGGGCGTCTATCTGAATGCAAGGTAGAGTGAGAAAAGATGCAGCATCTGGATAATAACTGGGCTTTCTAAAAATAGGCCATGCTTGGATTAGGGTTCCCGCAAGAATAGCTCCTCCCTGAACTTTAGCTGAGCACCAAAGCATGGGCTATTTACAACACTAGGCATTTTGGAAATAATTGACAGAGCCGTGCCAAAAGCCCCTCAGTGCTGAGCTTGAGAACAATGACTTCCCATTGTGGTTTACTTGTGCCTCAGAAGTCAGTTTAGCTTTGTGTAAATAGCTGCATAATCTTCAGTTAAAATACTCATGCAGTCAGTTTTCAGAAACCCATACCAGGAGGACATGAAGATTGGGATAATGGAGAATTCTAGGTTAATATGGCCCAGTTTTTGGAAACATCCATGCAAATTCCAAACACACCCAGAGGGAGGGACCGCCATAAGTAAAACACAATGAGAAGATCCTGTCAAATTCAGGTATAAATTTGGTTACAACTTCCTGCTCTACTACCCGAGTTAACTACAGTCTGATGCACACTTCCCCGAGAGGTTCTTTTTAAAAAGGGAAATGAAGGTATTCAGAGGGGCTCATTAGCAGAATATTCTGGTCAGGAGCTCCTCTTTGACAGAACCTCCTTTAAACAGGTGCACAATAAAAAGCCTTTAAAAATTCAGAATTTTGCAAAGCAAGTAGCTGGAGGATGCAGCTCTGCTAATAACTCCATTTAGCGAAATTATCCCAATTCAGTATTTTAATTTTTCCCCCTAATTCAGGGGTTCCCAACCTTTATTATGTCATGGAGCCTTACCATTAACCGAGGTGAGGGGGTCCATAGATCCCAGGATGGGAGCCCCTGAACTAGTTGGTCAATTTGAAACACCACTTGTTCTTATCAGCTAGATTATTACACACCCATTTCAGATTTCACCAAAAAAATTGCTCAACGATTAACTTGATTGGAAATAACTTGTATGCCACGGGGGGGGGGGGGGGGAAGAACTGCCTTCCACAGCGGTTATGTTGTCTTAATACACATCTCAGAACAAGAATGGCAACCACCCCAAACTGGCCTTCTTGAATCTCAGGCTGTCACCAGGCTTCCAAACAATCAGGTTGCCACAGTAACTAACTCCAGCCCTTGAGGGGGTTCCACTGAACAAAGGAGGGGGAGAACCTCCATCACCTCAGAGTTCAAGAATTAAACTCCTGTAAACTGTAACAGGAACTCAGCAGTTAAAAGGTCAACAGAAAGATTAATGAAATGTTGCTCCAGTCCCCTCCTTATGGGAGTTGACATGAATGCGTAGGGGTGGGTGACTGCTGAATGGTCCCGGATGTGGGACTAAACCCCAATAAAAAGCCTCAGGGGAAAACAAATTACCGAGGGTGGGGGGGGGGGATGGGGAAGAATTTTACAAATATTAAAAAAATACAGTACTGTGCAAAAGTCTTAGGCATGTTTAAAAAAATTCTCTGAAGCTAAGATGCTTTCAAAAGTAATGAAATGAAAAGTTTCTAAATATCAAAAAATTTACTACAAAGGGCAGTGAACATTTAAAAAAAAACTAAATCAAATCAATTTTGGTGTAACCACCGTTTGCTTTTAAAACTGCGTCAATTCTCTTAGGTACACTGTCATGCAGTTTTATAAGAAAATCGGCTGGTAGATTGTTCCAAGCATCTTGGAGAACTTGCCACAGTTCTTCTGCAGACTTTGGCTGTCTCGCCTGCTTCTGTCTCTCCAGGTAATCCCAGACAGCCTCAATAATGTTGAGATCAGGGCTCTGTGGAGGCCATACCATCTGTTGCAGAACTCCTTGTTCTTCTTTTCGTTGAAGGTAGTTCTTTATGATGTTGGCCGTGTGTTTGGGGTCATTGTACTGCTGCAGAATGAAGTTGGGACCAATCAGACGCCACCCTGATGGTATTGCGTGATGGATGAGGATGTGTTTGTACTTCTCTGCGTTGAGGATCCCATTAACTCTGACCAGATCACCAACTCCATTTGCAGAAATGCAGCCCCAAACCTGCAGGGAATCTCCGCCATGCTGCACTGTTGGCTGTGGACACTCATCCATGTAGCGATTTTCAGCTCTTCTGCGGCCAAACTGCCTCCTGCTTGAGCCAAAAGTGTCAAATTTTGACTCGTCAGTCCAGAGCACTTGCTGCCATTGCTCAGCACCCCAGTCCTTGTGTTTTTGTGCGTAGGTGAGTCTCTTGGCTTTATTTTCACTTTGGAGGAATGGCTTTTTGGCAGCAACTCTTCCAGGAAGACCACTTCTGACAAGACTTCTCCGGACTGTAGAGGGGTGTACTTGAGTTCCAGTAGTTTCTGTGAGTTCTGAGCTGATAGCAGTACTGGACTTCGTCAGATTTAGAAGGGAAGTTAGTTTGATATACACCGATTCTGTTGTACTCAGTTTCCGTGGCCGGCCACTGCGTTTCTGGTCCTCAACCCTGCCCGTTTCTTTGTGCTTCTTCAGGAGAGCTTGGACAGCACATCTTGAAACTCCTGTCTGCTGTGAAATTTTTATTTGGGAGAGACCTTGCTGATGCAGGACAATCACCCTATGCCTTGTTTCCATGCTCACTCTTGCCATGGTGTAAGAATTGACGTTTTGAAGGTTAAACTATCATATTTGCTACACCCTCACCTTTTAGTTTGGTTTTCCTTTGCTCAGTTTGATTCCTTCTACTACCGCTTCGGTTTCAGTTAAGTTCATTCAAATCATCATGCACTGATCATTAAAACCTGCTTGTTTAATCAGGAACAGGACCATATATATCTACAAAGTAATCAGTTTTGATTCGTAAATGTGGTCTATTATTTAATGTTACTTTCTTTAACGGAATACAAAAAGACTTTAACATTTAATTCTTTTGGAAAATTAATGTTTTGAAATCTAAAATTTGCTCTTATCTATCGACACATTAACGAACAAAGAAAATAATCTAAAAGCAAATTTATATTAAAAAATATACAGACTTTTGCACAATACTGTCAAATATTAAGGCCGCGCGGGTCATGGCTACTGCGCAGATATGGAACTCCCAGGCAGCGTTCAGCGCCCGCACCCTCTTTACGCGAGTGCCCAGGCTCCGCGGCCCAGCCGGAGCACAGGCCACCGAAACCAAGCAGCCTACCCAACCGCCCACCCCCGCGCAGCCTACAACCCCGCACCAGTCCCAACCAGCGATCTACTGACGGTAAGAAAACCAGTACCAAAGAACGAACAGAACCCGGCACTCCACCGCTTATAAATACCCCGACTATTTTGCTTCCCTGCTGCCGTCGACCGTACCGCCGCCTGCCAGCAACAAAAATGGCACTCGCCGGAAGTGGTTGACGACTTCCTGTCAGAAAGATGGCGGCCACCAATTGGTCACAGCATAATGTTCTGCTTCTGTCCCTGCGACGGATTATTGCAGATAATGTTTCTTTAGAACTGTACCAGTGTATTGTGAATAGGTTCTCTGTATAAACAATGTGGTTGCACATTTTGCTTTTTGATTTAAAAAAATCTAAATCAAATACCGTATTTATCAGCAGCCACAGCCTTTAATAGATCATGGACAAATAGTTTTCTCAGGGCCCGGATAGCTCAGTCGGTAGAGCATCAGACTTTTAATCTGAGGGTCCAGGGTTCAAGTCCCTGTTCGGGCGTTAGCTTTTTGCTACATTGAACGCACTCCTGCTGATACAGAATTCATAGAATTTCTTTGTTTCTTCAGTGTCGCGTCGAAATAGTGAATTGTATTACTTCTTTAAATTTGCAAAGATTCATCAATTTTCACTCTATTTTCTATATTTAAGCCAATAATACCAAATCTTAAGGGACATAGATTAAGTGCATTTGGTCTTTTTCGCCGGATTGGGGGACGAAGGCTAAAACGCCATACATAGGTTAAAGGTTCGAGGGGAATGATTTAACATAAAATTGAGGGGCAACTTTTTACATAAAGGTTGGTATCAATGTGGAATGCGCTGTGTTTGAGCCAGGTACTATAACAACTTTTAAAGGACAGTTGGACAGGTGCTTCGATCAAACTTCTCAAATCGAAGGACTATTTTTCCCAAAAATGAGCTGAGTAGATACCAAGGGTATCCTGAGCCATAGTTTCTCCTCAGACAATATTATTTAAAAAATAAACTATTATATTCATATTGCTGATTGGGAGAGTTTCAAGTTCCTCTGTTTGAGTTGAGGGTGTGGATTGACACGTGGAATTATGACGTTATAGCAATAAGTGAAACTTGGCTACAGGAGGGGCAGGACTGGCAGCTTAATATTCCAGGGTTCCGATTCTTCAGATGTGATAGAGGCAGAGGAATGAAAGGTGGGGGGGGGGTAGTATTGCTTGTCAGGGAAAATGTTACAGCAGTGCTCAGGCATAACAGATTAGAGGCCTTGTCTACTGAGTCTCTATGGGTGGAGCTGAGAAACAGGAAAGGTATGGCCACATTAGTGGGGTTGTATTGGACCACCCAATAGTCAGCGAGAACTGGAGGAGCAGATCTGCAGAGAGATAGCAGGCAACTGCAGGAAACATAACGTTGTGGTGGTAGGGGATTTTAATTTTCCACATATTGATTGGGACTCCCATACTGTTAGGGGCCTAGATGGTTTAGAGTTTGTAAAATGCGTTCAGGAAAGTTTTCTAAATCAATATATAGACGTACTAACTAGAGGGGATGCAAAATTGGATCTCTCGTTCGGAAACGAGTTAGGACAAGTGATGGAAGTGTGTGTAGGGGAGCACTTTGGTTCCAGTGACCATAACACCATTAGTTTCAACTTGATCATGGACAAGGATAGATCTGGTCCTAGGGTTGAGGTTCTGAACTGGAAGAAGGCCAAATTTGAAGAAATGAGAAAGGATCTAAAAAGCGTGGATTGGGACAGGCAAGGATGTGATTGGTAGGTGGGAAGCCTTCAAAGGAGAAATTTTGAGAATGTAGAGCTTGTATGTTCCTGTCAGGATTAAAGGCAAAGTGAATAGGAATAAGGAATCTTGGTTCTCAAAGGATATTGCAACTCTGATAAAAAAAAAGAAGAGAGATTTGTATGACATGTATAGGAAACAGGGAGTAAATAAGGTGCTTGAGGAGTATAAAAAGTGGAAGAAAATACTTAAGAAGGAAATCAGGAGGACTAAAAGAAGACATGAGGTTGCCTTGACAGTCAAAGTGAAGGATAATCCAAAGAGCTTTTACAGGTATATTAAGAGTAAAAAGATTGTAAGGGATAAAATTGGTCCTCTTGAAGATCAGAGTGGTCGGCTATGTGCGGAACCAAAAGAAATGGGGGAGATCTTAAACGGGTTTTTTGTGTCTGTATTTACTAAGGAAACTGGCATGAAGTCTATGGAATTAAGGGAAACAAGTAGATCATGGAAACTGTACAGATTGAAAAGGGGGAGGTGCTTGCTATCTTGAGGCAAATTAAAGTGGATAAATCCCCAGGACCTGACAGGATATTCCCTCGGACCTTGAAGGAGACTAGTGTTGAAATTGCAGGGGCCCTGGCAGATATATTTAAAATGTCGGTGTCTACGGGTGAGGTGCCAGAGGATTGGAGAATGGCTCATGTTGTTCCGTTGTTTAAAAAAGGATCGAAAAGTAATCCGGGAAATTATAGGCCGGTAAATTTGACGTCAGTAGTGGGAAAGTTATTGGAGGGAGTACTAAGAGACAGAATCTACAAGCATTTGGATAGACAGGGACTTATTAGGGAGAGCCAACATGGCTTTGTGCGTGGTAGGTCATGTTTGACCAATCTATTGGAGTTTTTCTAGGAGGTTACCAGGAAAGTGGATGAAGGGAAGGCAGTGAATGTTGTCTACATGGACTTCAGTAAGGCCTTTGACAAGGTCCTGCATGGGAGGTTAGTTAGGAAAATTCAATCGCTAGGTATACATGGAGAGGTGGTAAATTGGATTAGACATTGGCTCAATGGAAGAAGCCAAAGAGTGGTAGTAGAGAATTGCTTCTCTGAGTGGAGGCCTGTGACTAGTGGTGTGCTACAGCGATCAGTGCTGGGTCCATTGTTATTTGTCATCTATATCAATGATCTGGATGATAATGTGGTAAATTGGATCAGCAAATTTGCTGATGATACAAAGATTGGAGGTGTAGTGGACAGTGAGGAAGGTTTTCAGAGCCTGCAGAGGGACTTGGACCAGCTGGAAAAATGGGCTGTAAAAAGGCAGATGGAGTTTAATACAGACGAGTGTGAGGTATTGCACTTTGAAAGGATAAACCAAGGTAGAACATACAGGGTAAATGGTAAGGCACTGAAGAGTGCAGTAGAACAGAGGGATCTGGGAATACAGATACAAAATTCCCTAAAAGTGGTGTCACAGGTAGATAGGGTCGTAAAGAGAGCTTTTGGTACATTGGCTTTTATTAATCAAAGTATTGAGTATAAGAGCTGGAATGTTATGATGAGGTTGTATAAGGCATTGGTGAGGCCGAATCTGGAGTATTGTGTTCAGTTTTGGTCACCAAATTACAGGAAGGATATTAATAAGGTTGAAAGAGCACAGAGAAGGTTTACGAGGATGTTGCTGGGACTTGAGAAACTCAGTTACAGAGAAAGGTTGAATAGGTTAGGACTTTATTCCCTGGAGCGTAGAAGAATGAGGGGAGATTTGATAGAGGTGTATAAAATTATGATGAGTATAGATAGAATGAATGCAAGCAGGCTTTTTCCACTGAGGCAAGGGGAGAATAAAACCAGAGGACATGGGTCAAGGGTGAGGGGGGAAAAGTTTAAAGGGAACATTGGGGGAGGCTTCTTCACACAGAGAGTGGTGGGAGTATGGAATGAGCTGCCAGACGAGGTGGTAAATGCGGGTTCTTTTTTAACATTTAAGAATAAATTGGATAGATACATGGATGGGAGGTGTATGGAGGGATATGGTCCGTGTGCAGGTCAGTGGGACTGGGCAGAAAATGGTTCGGCACAGCCAAGACGGGCCAAAAGGCCTGTTTCTGTGCTGTAGTTTCTATGGTTTCTATGGTTTCCTGGCTGTCAACATCTCTGACGATCTACCCTGGGCCCAACAGATTGATGAAACTCCATGCCATCTCGACATTGGAAAAAACAAATATTGATCAGATGATTAATTTTTGTGAGGCATCTGTGTTCAGGAGTGCCCCAGTTGCCTATCATTTCAGATTCAGATTTATTTGTCACATGTACAGTACATTGAAACACAGGAGGGGTAGTTGATAAGTTCGTGGCCTAAGGTAGAAGGAGATGAGTTATACAGCTCTCGTTACATGCACGTGCAGGTCAACTCTTTGAGTGATTATGCAGAAGGTTTGAAGTTAATAACTCATCTCCTTCTACCTTTGGCCACGAACTTATAAATCATCCCCCCCCGCCCCCCGGCTGTGAACCACTTTCTGGAGGTCCAAGACGCAGACTTCTACAAAGAAGCGATCCGCATGCTCCATGACCGCTAGACTAAGTGTGCAAATGTAGGAGGGGACTATCTTGAAAAATAAATGTGCTACGTTTTCTAAAATTGACTCCTTCTACCCTAGGCCACGAACTTATCAATCACCGCTCGTATATTTGTTTCTGTTTACAATCAACACACCTAGGGATGAGTGTATCGGGGGCAGCCTGCAAGTGTTGCCACGTATTCCAATGCCAACGTAGCTTGCTCACCATGCTCGGCAGAACAATACAGAACGTGACAAACGACAAAACAACGGCCAAACAAGCCCCTTTCATCCACCCAGTCCTCTAACTCCAGGACGTGAGGAGTATAAGGGATGCAAGGGAACACTTAGGAGGTACGTTCGGAAGGCTAAAAGAAGGCGAGGTAAAGGAGAATCCCAAGGGGATTAGGTATATCAAGAGCAAAAGGATTGCAAGAGACAAAATTAGTCATCTGGAAGATCAGAGTGGTCATCCATACGTGGAGTTGAAAGAGATGAGGGAGATCTCAAATGGATTTTTTTGCATATGTGTTTACTTGGGAGATGGATACGGACTCTATCGAACTGAGGCACAGCAGCAGAGAGGTCACAGGTCATATGCATATTACAGAGGAGGAGGTGTTTGCTCACTTGAGGCAAATTAGGGTGGGTAAATCCCCAGGGCCTGACAAGGCGTGCCCTTGGACGCAGTAGAAGGCTGGTGCAGAAACTGCAGCGGCCCTAGCAGAGACTATCATTAGCCATGGGTGGGGTGATGGAGGATCATAGGATAGCTAGTGTACCTCTATTGTTTAAGAAAAGCTCTAAAAATAAGATGGGATATTGTAGGCCAGTGAGCCTGACATCAATAGTGGGAAAGTTATTGGATGGCATTCTATGAGTATTTGGATAGACAGGGACTGTTTATAGATAGTCAACGTGGCTTTGTGTGTGGTAGGTCCTGTCTATCCAATCTTATAGAGTTTTTCAAGGAAGTTACCAGGAAAGTTGATAAAAGCAAGGCAGTGGGTGTTGTCTACATAGCCTTCCACAAGGACCCACCTGGGACATTGGTCAAGAAGGTTCGGTTGCTTAGCATTCAGGATGAGGTAGTAAAGTGGATTAGACATTGACTTCACGGGAGAAGCCAGGGAGTAATAGTAGCTGGTTGGCTCTAACTGGAGGCCGTTGACTAGCGGTGTGCCGCAGGGTGCGGTGCTGGGTCCGTTGTTATTTGTCATCTATATCAGTGATTTGGATGTCAATGTGGTTAACTGAATCAGCAAATATGCGGATGACAAGATTGGGAGCATAAGGGACAGTGAGGAAGGCTGTCAAAGCTGGCTGCAATATCTGGACCAGCTGGAAAAACGGGTTGAGAAATGGCAGATGGAACTTAATGCAGACCAGTGTGAGATGTGGCACTTTTGGATGACAAACCAGGGTAGGACTTAAACAGTGGGTGCTAGGGCGCTGAGGAGTGTGGTAAAACAGAGGGATCTGGGAATACTATCCATAATCCCTTGAAAGTTGTATCACAGATAGATAGGGTCATAAAGAAAGCTTTTGGCACAATGGCCTTCATAAATCTACATATTGAGTACAGGAGATGGGATGTTCTGTTGAAATTGTATAAGATGTTGGTGAGGCCTAATTTGAAGTACATATTGTGTGCAGTTTTGGCCACGTACAACAGGAATGATGTAAATAAGATTGAAAGAGTGCAGATAAAATCTACAAGGATCTTGCCAGGGCTTGATGACCTGAGTTATAGGGAGAGGCTGAACACGTTAGGAGTTTATTCCCTAGAACATAGACGATTGAGGGGAGATTTGACAGAGGTCTGCACCAGTGGTCCCCAACCTCCGGGCCGCAAAGCATGCAGGGGTGCAGCGGTGGCCGGAGCGCACCCAGCACATCTTTAAGAAAAAAGCCGAAATAAACAAGCTAATTAATTAGGTGCTGCCGTGCCCATAAATGTCAGCCCAGATCAGAGGCGATTGCCGACTTCACTTGGTCTACGCGATGTTCACTGCTCTTTCCAGGGTGCTGGAGCCTTTACCTGTTCCGTTGTTTGGTCAATTTAAATACCAGCCCAGACAGGCTGAAAAGACAGGGCTGTCAAGATCGAGGTGACATGTTGAATCTACACAAACTTCTAATAAAGTATAGGAGCTGCCGTGCTTTCTTTGTAATGACAGTTACGTGCTGGTCCCAGGACAGATCCTCTGACACTTTTCAGAGAGAGAAACGTCGATCCTTAATGCCAAAGAATTTAAAGTTATTGACCCTCTCCACCTCAGTTCCTCTAATGAAGACTGGCTTCTGGACGGCACCTAATTAATTAGCTTGTTTATTTCGGCTTTTTTTTGTGTCCATTTCTGGTCGCCTCACTATAGGAAGGGTGTAGAAGCATTGGAAAGGGTACAGAGGAGATTTACCAGGATGCTGCCTGGTTTAGTGAGTATGCATTATGATCAGAGATTAAGGGAGCTAGGGCTTTACTCTCTGGAGAGGAGGAGGATGAGAGGAGACATGATAGAAGTATACAAGATATTAAGAGGAATAGATAGAGTGGACAGCCAGTGCCTCTTCCCCAGGGGGCACCACTGCTCAATACAAGGGGACATGGCTTTAAGGTAAAGGGTGAGAAGTTCAAGGGGGATATTAGAGGAAGGTTTTTTACTCAGAGAGTGGTTGGTGCGTGGAATGCACTGCCTGAGTCAGTGGTAGAGGCAGATACACTAGTGAAATTTAAGAGACTACTAGACAGGTATATGGAGGAATTTAAGGTGGGGGGTTATATGGGAAGCAGGGTTTAAGGGTTGGTACAACATTGTGAGCCGAAGGGCCTGTACTGTTCTATGTTCTATGTTTTTTCTTAAAGATGTGCTGGGTACGCTCCGGCTACCACTGCACCCCTGCATGCTTCGTGGCCTGGTATCGGTCGGTGGCCCGGAGGTTGGGGACCACTGGTCTACACGATAATGAGCAGAATAAATAGGGTAAATGCAAGCAGGCTTTTTCCACTGAGGTTGGGGGAGACCCGAACTAGAGATTATGGGTTACGGGTGAAAGGTGAAATGTTTAAGGGAAACATGAAGGGGAACTTCTTCACTCAGAGGATGGTGGGAGTGTGGAAGGAGCTGCCGGCAGAAGTAGTTGGAGCTGGTTTTGTCACAACCACGGATTTGGTATCGCAGTAGATGTGGCAATTGTGTTCGTGCTTGGCAAGATCCTTCTGCACGATGGAGACAGAAACAAGCGTTTATACATAGGAATTCCAACGGAACATTGTTGCCTTGACGAATCACTGTGACCAATGAATCTCACGGCCAAGGTCAGCTGCTCTCTCTCTGTCTGCTGGGTCCATTTTTGTCACCTGGTGCGGACGTGGCCCAAGTGTGGAGTGAGAAACACTGAAGCAGGTTGATAGTTCACAGACTTTAATGCGAACAATGTTAAAGGGAAAAGAAAACAATAAACTCCAGGCCAAACAGGGCCGTTAACTAAAACTCTCTAATGAAAAGCATAGCCTACATTGCGACTGAAAAGAACAACTAACAATAAAATGAATACAGTACCTCTAGTCCTCAGAGTCAGTTGACTCGACAGTCCAATTTCTCAGGCAAGGCGGAATGCAAGCAAGCAGCGAAGTGTTGCTGTGTCTGTGTCCAAGTCTCGACAAGCCCTACAACAACAAGTATGGAGTTAAATACCATCACAGTGAAATAATAATTAACTGACAGATGCATATTCACAAGTGCAATTGCTGTATCTACTGCAAAGCCGAATCTATGGTTGTGACAGGTTCGACTTCAACGTTTAAATGAAATTTGGATAGGTAGATGGAAGGGAGGGGTATGGTGGATCATGATCCGGGTGCAGGTCGATGGGACTAGGCAGATTAATAGGCATGAACTAGATGGGCTGAAGGGCCTATTTCTGTGCTGTAGTGTTCTATGACTCTATGGGAAGCTAGGTGTTGTGGGGTGAGTAGACCAAAGCTCTGTCCAAACTTGTTCATCAGGAGACCAATACACACAAAATGCTTCAGGAACTCATTAAGTCTTATTCCCCTCCATAAATGCTGCCTGACTGAGCTGCTGAGTTCCTCCAGGATTTTGTGTGTGTTGCTCTGGATTCGAATTGAATCGGCCAGTGAGGCCGCAGGAGAAGCCGGCTTGGGTTCGGAAGCTCTGACGTGGGTGGAGACCACGCTGCTGCCTGCAACTCAGAGTTGGTATCTTCAAGTTGGCGCGAAGGCGGCATGCAGCGAAACCGTGAGTGACTGTCTTGGATGTTTCTTTTGCAATCGCAAGATCCTGTTGGACACTGATTGCTCCAAGTCTGCTTCCCTTGTTTGGTGGAGGTCAGGCGGTGAGGAGGCAGTGTCACCGCGGTTGTAACTAGAACTAGGCCTCAGTTTCCAGCTTGCACTGTAGAGTGGCATCCGGGCTCGGTTGGGGCCAGGGGTGGGGTGGGGGGGTGGCCTCTCCTGGCAGTGCTGCCCCCAACTGGTGGATCAGTGAAATTACAGACTGGACAGCCGGGAACCATCAATTTGCAGGACTTGGAACTCAGGAACTTGATCTAAAATTTGTTTTCTTACGTAACTATGTTCTTTGCTTCCCCTTTCTCGTTATTTTGAATGCGCAGGTATGTTTTTGCACCTTAACCCCTGAGGAACACTGTCTCATTCAGCTACATGCATGTATAGTTTGAATGACAATTAAACTTGATTTGATTTGAAGATTTCCAGCATCTGCAGAATTTCTTGTGTTAATCTTTAGACCATTGCCCCCATTGCTGCCACATAGTGGTTGCAGGGTGTACTACATCTGGTTCCTTGCATCAGGAGAGAGTGATGGCTGCTATAGAGTTTAAAAGAATCAGACGAGGCCGTATTGAAGCATGTTAATTTCTTTAAGGGCTCAAGAGGGCAGATGAAGTAGAATGTTTTCCCCTAGCAGGGATGTCTAGAAATAAGTGTTACAGTCTCAGAATGTATACTGTATGTGGGTCATTTAAGACTGAAAGAAGAATTGCTTGAATTGCTACATACCAAGTATTGGCAAATGGGATTAATGTGGATTTTAATTTCAAAAATGACCTTAATTCATAGTAAAAATGTATCTTCAAAGGACATAAAATGCTGGAAGAACTCAGCAGGTCAGGCAACATCTGTGGAGAGGAATCAGCAGTCGATGTTTCAGGCCAAGACCCTTCCTCAGGATTGTGCCGTTTAGAAAAGGAACAGGTCAACCATCATGGGGCCAGTAGTGTAAACTTTCACAGAAAAACATCTCAAACAAACATGGCACCATAGCCACTCACGGAGTTCCCCGGGGTGATAATCCTTCTCATTGTTTGAGGGGCTCCTTCACCCACCTCTGTGAGGTGTTGGAAGGAACTAAGACTGTAGCCTTCCCCCACAGAGACTTAGCGTTGGCTGGACTGAACTTTGCTGCGACCCTCAGCATGAGCTGCTGCAGAATGGAATGTGCCAGTCTACAGCGTTTCCTTACGGACATCCCACTGTGCTGGAAGACCAAGAAATGGTACCTCTGCTGAGATGATGGCCCTCCTGCAGCACTTGACACCTGACGCGGTGTAGGTCCCCGGGAGCAGAGAGAGGGACCTCTGCTGCGCAGTTGCTGGGGTGAAGCAGTGCATGGACCCTCGCATCAGTCTGTAAAGAAATGAATGACTGTTCCCTCCCCACTGCAGTCATCCCAAAGGCAGTGTACGCTGGGAGTGGCGTATCATCTGTAGAGGAAAACTCTGACTGGGAGGGGCCCCAAGTACACTCTTGGGGCTTATTGGTCAGATCTGGTGATGAGACGTTCTGTCGGGTGGTTCAGGGAACAAGTGTACAGAATCCATACTGTCCCGGTCTGCAGTGTCTGTAGGTCATTCTGCATTGACCACTGCTTGATGGATGTGTGTTCAACCTATTTATTTAGAGATACACAAGGGTAGCCGTCCTTCCAGCCCAGCAAGCCCTTGATGCCCAATTATGCTTGTGCTTAGATTATGAAGACACGTAGTCCTCTTTTATTGTCATTTAGTAATGCATGCATTAAGAAATGATACATTATTTACTTGGAAGAACTCTTCAACAAAGGTCAGGTAGTGCAGCAACATGCAGCTGACTTGGACTTTGCATCATAGAAGGGCCAGGCATGTCTTCCACAAAGTTTAAAATCCAAAAATTTCAAAGTAGTTTATTCTCATGGTACATATCTGTCACCATATACAACCCTGCAATTCATTTTCAGACTCAATAAATGCATAATAGGATAATAACTATGATAGAAACGATGAAAGATCACCCCAACCTGGGCGTTCAATCAGTGTTCAAAACACAGCAAACAGTGCAAACAAAAATAATAATAAATGAATAAATAAGCAATAAATATCAAGAAAACATGAGATGACGAGTCCTTGAAAGTGAGCCCATAGGTTGTGGGAGCATTTCAATGATGTGGCAAGCGAAGTTACCCCCTTTGGTTCAAGAGCCTGATGGTTGAGGGATAATAACTGCTCTTGAACCTGGTGGTGTGAGTCCTGGTCTCCTCTGCCTTCTTCCTGACGGCAGCAGTGAGAAGAGAGCATGACGTGGGTGATGGGGTTCCCTGATGATGTATGCTGCTTCCATGCGGTAACGCTTCATGTAGATGTTTTCAGGGGTGGGGAGGGCTTTACCTGTGATGGACTGGGCTGTATCCACTGGTTTTTGTGGGAATTTTCCATTCAAGGGCATTGGCGTTTCCATACCAGGCTGTGATGCAGCAGGTCAACATACGCTCCACCACATTTCTGTAGAACTTTGTCAAAGTTTCAGATATCAAGCTAAATTTCTGCAAATTCCTCAGGAATTAGAGGCATTGCTGAGCTTTTCGTTGTAAATGCACTTCCCGTTCCATGCCCAGGAGAGGTCCTCCTAAACGATAACACGGAGGAATTTAAAGTTGCTGAGCCTCTCCACCTCTGATCCCCCAATGAGGTCTGGTTCACAGCCCTCTGGTTTCCTCCTTCTGAAGTCAATAATCAGTTCCTGGGTCTTGCTGACATTGAGGAAGAGGTTGTTGTTGGGGCACCACGGCCAGATTTTCAATCTCCCTCACGTATGCCTATTTGTCACCACTCTTGATTCGGCCAATAACAGTGCTGTCATCAGCAAACTTAAAAAAAAAATGGCATTGGAGCTGCGCTTGGCCACACAGTCATAAGTGTAAAGCAAGTAGAGCCAGGGGGCTAAGCACACAGCCTTGTAGTGCACCTGTGCAGAAGGAGATGGTGGAGAAGATGTTGATTGGGGTCTGCAAGTGAGGAAATTCAATTGTACAAGGCAGGATTAAGGTCAAGGTGTTGAAGCTTATTGATTAGTTTTGAGGGGTGGATGGTATTCAATGTTGAGCTGTCGTCGATAAAGAGCATCCTGATGTATGCACCTTTGCTGTCCAGATGTTCCAGGGTTGTATGAAGAGCCAGTGAGATGGTATCTGCTGTGGACCTATTGCTCCAGAAGGAAAACTGGAGAGGGTCCAAGCCACTTTTCAGGCAGGAATTGTTATATTTCATCACCAACCCCTCAAAACACTTCACCACTGTGATGGAAGAGCTACTGGATGATAGTCACTGAGGCAGGTTACCGCAGTCTTCTTACGTACCAGTATAATTGAAGCCTGCTTGAAGTAGGTAAGTACCTCAGACTGCCAAAGCGAGGGGATAAAGGTCTCAGTGAGCACTCCAGCCAGTTGATCAGCACAGGTGTTTAGTATTTGGCCAGGTACCCTGTCCGCGGGTTCACCCTCCTAAAGACTGCTTGCATGTCGGCCTCAGAAACTGAAATCACAGGGTCATCGGGGGCTGCAGGATTTTGTGTTAGTTACTCCATGTTTTGATGGTCAAAGCATGCATAGGAGGCATTGGGCTCACCTGAAAGCAAAGCCCTACTGGCACGGATGTCACTTGACTTTACTTTATAAGAGGTGATGGCACTCAAGCCCTGACAGAACTGCGGAGCATCCTTCAGCTATTGTAGTGATAAGGCCCTTGGTGAGTGTTTATGGTGAGAAACACTTTGGACTCTTCTTCCATCTCCATCTGTAGTTCTCAGCTAAGTCAACTTTGCTGACGTGTTTCCATGCAGAAAGGTTTGCAAAGATATCCTCTATCCTGGATGGAGGGTTCGTTCTACTTCCTGTACTGGTTGATGTTGACCTTAAAATCACCACAGATCCTGACAAGACACATTCTTCTTGGCTACTGGGACCATGGGCTCCACTCAACCTTGGAAGGAGTACATCCAGCTTCCATGTGATCTAACTCACTGGCTACTTTATCACAGTTGGTATAAGGGCTTTGCAAAACCTGGGTGCAAACTTTCATTTACTGCTATTTTACCCTTGATATGTTTGAGTTTTCCAGTGCCATCCTTGAACACTGCCATGGCACCATCTTAACTCGTCTTTCTTAACCTTTCTTAACTCACCTTCAGTTGAACCTATTCCAGGAGATGTGGCATGCAAATAGTGGATGGGTCTCCAAAGAAGTTGCAGTTGTCTCAGCTACTCATGACCCTACAATGCTGGCCCTCTAGCTTTTACAGCATGCAAGCCCAATGTGGCTTGTTGGTTGTTGTATATCACTGTTACAAACGTCTCTCCCACAAGAGTTATTTTTTTCTCTTAGTTCTCTTAACAAGCTTCAGTTTATTCTCTTTGAAATGTTGTTAAAACTCATTTTGTGGATTCCATTTCCATATTTGCGGAGTCCAATTCCATTTTAATTAATTCACCGTTCACTTCTAGTGTAAGCCATATTGCTTACTATTGTTAGCTTTCGCACTATAAATCTCGAGGCTGTTCAGTCCTGTGTCACACTCATCATTTTCAGATTTTTCATTAGCAACATACAGACTAGTGCTCTTTTTGAAACTGCAACTTGACTTTTTAAAATTTTTTTTTCTTCCTTGTGCAGTCCCCTTATTTTTGTCTGCCTGACGTGCTCTTTGTATGTGTCCTACGTTGTTGCATTTTCTGCAAGTTTTGCCTTTAAATCTGCATTGGCCTGGTATATGTAAGCCCCTGCCTCAACAGTAACAGAACTTGTTCGTCTAGGCCAGTTTCTGTTTAGACGTTGCAATTTATTCACGCTTACTTTCATTCCTGACTGTAACTCAACTCCATTGCTGTCCACTATTTCCATTGATACAGCTATTTCAACTGCTCTTTTAAATGTAAATTGTGCTTCAATTAGGAGACATTGAAAGTGATTTTTTTTTATAAGATTCCACAAACTAAACAATCTCTCAGTGCATCATCACTGAACTGACAATGCTCAGACAACTTCTTCAATGTAGCTACGTAAGCTGAAATGGACTCCCCTTCCTTTTGAGTCCACTTAAGAAACCTAAAGCGATCTGCAATCTACAATGGTTTTGGTTCTAAATGTTTCTGCATTACTCTCACGGTATCAGCAAAGCCAATTTCAGCTAGTTTGGTTGAAGCCGTTAAAATTCTAAGCAAACTGCATGCCTTTAAATCCAATGCACTCAGCAAAGTAGGCACTTGCTTCTCACTAGTTATTTTATTTACTTCAAAATACTGTTCAATTCACTCAGTATACAATATCCTGATATCTCTTGTAGAATTGAATGCGTTTATCTTTCCATGTAGCCAGCCATTTCTCAACATTGACTTCTCTAACTTCCATTAATGGCCCTCCTCCCCTTCTTACCCAACCCTTATTTATTTGTTTATTGTTATTTTTTTCCCCCTTTTTCTCTCTCTCTCTCTCTCTTTTCTCCCTTTTCTCCCTCTGTCCTTCCCACTATACTCCTTGCCTGCTATCCATCTTCCTCTGGGCTCCCCTCCCCCTTTCTTTCTCCCAAGGCTTCCCATCCCATGATCCTCTCCCTTCTCCAGCCTCGTATCCTTTTTGCCAATCCACTTTCCAGCTCTTAGCTCCATTCCTCCCCCTCCTGTCTTCTCCTATCATTTCGGATCTCCTCCTCCTCCTCCCACTTTCAAATCTCTGACTACCTCTTCCTTCAGTTAGTCCTGACGAAGGGTCTCGGCCCGAAACATCGACTGTACCTTTTCCTAGAGATGCTGCCTGGCCTGCTGCCTTCACCAGCATTTTGTGTGTGTTGCAGCCATTTCTCTCTTTTTTGTTCATGTTTATTATCAGCTGGTCCTCACTGTTTATGACTCCATGACTTTGTCTGTTCTCTGCCTTTTTTTAAACTTGAATGTTTCTGTCCCTTCCTGAAGAGGCACGTACTGCGCTGTTTTTTCACTTAACCGTTTCTCACTGCACTTCTAAAAACTTGAATGCCTCACTGTGGTTCTACAGGTGGGTAGTTATTTCAGGTTTGTTTAAAACTTCATCATCACCAATATTATATTTTATAACTCTAAAACATAAAACTAATCAAAATAAAAACAAGGGAACCTGAAAGATGAGTGCCTTAGTTTCATTTTTCTTTAAGTGAGGCATGCATGTAAGACATGGTGAGGTGATAATGTAGGCCATTCATGTACTTTTACATATAACTCATAATAAATTATTTAAACAAACAAGAACATTTAATCAAACAATATATTTACAATATTACTCAAAGATTACTGAAGTATTAAATACACAACAGTAACTTCCTCAGGAAACTCTGCAAGGTTGGTTAGTCACATCCTGCCATGCACAAGGACATGTCAGGTCCTGTCTATCCAAATATTTATATATCCTGTCTCTTAAAATATCCTCCAGTGAATTACTCATGAATGACATCAGGTTCACCTGCCTAATTTTCTGAATTATTCTGAGAGCCTTTCTTGAACAATGGAACAACATTTGCTATGCTCCAGTCCTTTGGCACCTCACTCGGGGCTAAGGGTGTTTTAAATATCATTGCCAGGACCCCTGCAATTTCTGCACTAGCATCTCACAATTTCTGAGGGAACACCTTGTCAGACCCAGGGGATTTATCTACCCTAATTTGCCTCAAGACAGCCAGCACTTCATCTTCCATAATCCAGATACAGTCCATATCCTCAGCATTCCTTTGCCTCAGTTCTATAGACTCTATATCTACCTCCCAAGTACAAATGCAAAAAATCCATTTCAGATCTCCTTCATCTCTTTTAGCTCCATGAATAAATGACCACCCTGACTTCAAGAGGACCAATTTTATTCCTTGCTATCTTTTTGCTTTTAACATACCTACAGAATCCCTTGACACGTATTTGGCACAGACTAAAAGGGTTGAGATGGCCTGTTTCCGTGCTGTAATTGTTATATGTTATATGACATTCCCTTTCACCTTGTCTGCCAGAGCAACCTCAATCCTCTGTTAGACCTCCTGTTTTCTTCCTTAAGTGTTCTCTTGTATTTCTTATACTCCTTAAGTGCCTCATTTGATCCTATCTGCCTAGACTTGCTATGTGCCTCCTTCTTCTTCTTCTTCTTAACCAGGGTCTCAACATTCCTTGAAATCCAAGGTTCCCTTAATCTGTTAGTCTTGTGTTTTATTCTAACAGGAACAGACAAATTCTGTACTCTCAATATTTCACTTTTGATGACCTCCCACTTACCAAGCATTCCTTTGCTAGAAAATGACCTAACCCAATCCACACCTATCAGTTCTCTTCTGATTCTATGATAATTGGCCTTTGTCCACATAATTACAGTACCTTGTCGGAACAACACACATCAAAGTTGCTGGTGAACGCAGCAGGCCAGGCAGCATCTCTAGGAAGAGGTACAGTCGACGTTTCAGGTCGAGACCCTTCCTAGAGATGCTGCCTGGCCTGCTGCATTCACCAGCAACTTTGATGTGTGTTGCTTGAATTTCCAGCATCTGCAGAATTCCTGTTGCTTGTACCTTGTTGGAAGTTCTGATTTCAGTCTCACTGAATGCATTTGGGATGATTCACATCTTTACCAGAAGGGGGCGACATGGCATCTTTAGTGTGGCCCAGATACTAAAGTGAATATTGAAGAATGCGGGAAAAGACTCTCTGCTGTCTGCTCATATCCTTAATCACTTTGGCAGGGTACAGAACAGCATAAATATACTGATGATGTGAACTACATTGTTGACAAAATAACAAATCAATTTTCTATAACCAAACCATTTCAATTAGTTATGCTTACTGATGCAATCTCAGAATTAGAATCAGAATTAGGTTTATTTTCCCTGTCTTATTACATGAAATTTATTGTTTTGTGGGAGCAATACATTGGAAAGACATAAAATGACTATAAATTACAAAATTAACAAATAATGTGGAAAAAAAGACATGTTCATGGGTTCATGAACTGTTCAGAAATCTGATGGCAGATGGGAAGAAGTTGTTTTTGAATGGTTAAATGTGTGTCTTCAGGCTCCTGTTTTCCTCCTCCCTGATGGTATCAATGAGAAGAGCGCATGTCCTGGCTAGCGAGGGTGGACTTGATGCTTGTGACTCAGGGCTTGGAATGAACGTCAGGTCAAGAGGCCTGTTTCTCCCACTTGCATTTGGACCTGATGTTATAGAACCATAGAAACTACAGCACAGAAACAGGCCTTTTTGGCCCTTCTTGGCTGTGCCGAACCATTTTCTGCCTAGTCCCACTGACCTGCACACGGACCATATACCTCCATACACCTCCCATCCATGTATCTGTCCAATTTATTCTTAGATGTTGAAAAAGAACCCACATTTACCACCTCGTCTGGCAGCTCATTCCATACTCCCACCACTCTCTGTGTGAAGAAGCCCCCCCCAATGTTCCCTTTAAACTTTTCCCCCCTCACCCTTAACCCATGTCCTCTGGTTTTTTTCTCCCCTTGCCTCAGTGGAAAAAGCCTGCTTGCATTCACTCTATCTATACCCATCATAATTTTATATACCTCTATCAAATCCCCCCTCATTCTTCTACGCTCCAGGGAATAAAGTCCTAACCTATTCAACCTTTCTCTGTAACTGAGTTTTTCAAGTCCCGGCAACATCCTTGTAAACCTTCTCTGCACTCTTTCAACCTTATTTATATCCTTCCTGTAATTAGGTGACCAAAACTGAACACAATACTCCAGATTTGGCCTCACCAATGCCTTATACAACCTCATCATAACATTCCAGCTCTTATACACAATACTTATCAGCAGACTTTGGAGCCAGGCACCAGTCAGCTAGAGGCTACAGCCAGCAGCTTCCCACCTTGATACCAGTTAGACACATTCAGGAAATGGGGCGGGGGTATATGCAGTCAGAAGGGATGTTTGGCATTATACTTAGCCAATGTGGGCCAATTGCGTGCTCCTGTGTTGTACTGTTTTAAATTCTACATACTATTTTGAGCTCAAACCTCTGAAATTGGAAAATCAGATCTCTCTGACACAAAAGTAATAGCTCCCTATTGTTGTGTGCAGACTTAAGAACTTCTGATGCTAAACAAAAACAATAATAGGAGGAGAATAAGCTAGTGTTGGAAGGGAGTTGCAAAAGAATGGATCTTAAGGTAAATCTTATAGAAAGATGAGAAACACACACAAAAATTGCTGGAGGAACTCAGCTGGATAGGAGGATCAATGGAAATGAATAAGCAGAAATAATGAACGAAGCTGCAGAAAGTTGTAAAATTATTCAGCTCCATCACGGGTACCAGCCTCCATAGTATCCAAGACATCTTCAAGCAGTGGTGCCACAGAAAGGCACTGTCCATTATTAAGGATGCCATCACTCACAGCATGCCTTCCTCTCATCATTACCATTGGGAAGGAGGTACAGAAGCCTGGAGGCACACACTCAGTGATTCAGGAACAGTTTCTTCCCCTCTACCATCTGATTTCTGAATGGATACTGAACCCATGAACACTACCTCACTTCTTTTGAAAAAATATGTATTGCTTCTATTTTTGCACTTTTTAATCTATTTTATATACATATGTAATGCTCTGTAATGCTTCACTGCTAATGTAATGGTTCCTCTGTAGCAGCAATGTTTGGGTTATGACTGGAGATAACGGGGGCTTTGGAATGTGCACCATCCAGTGAGGGGCATGTTGTTTCTTTCTTGTGGGTCTGAGAGAAGGGATTTTGCGGTCTTTTGTTGGCGAGTGATGAAGAGAGAAGATGTGAGTGGAGAGAATTGGTAGGTCGCCGGATGGACTGGACTTGGAGCGAGGGTCTGAGGGTCCATGACGCTCGGAGGAGGTCGATGGAGAACGAATGGATGGAACCGTGAGCTCCAACTATGCATTAGACTGTTCCATGCGAATGGGCCCTTTTTCTTTTTTTGTTTCTTTACTAACCTATGTTACCAACCTATGAAGGGAGAAATAAAATGCCTTACATTACAAAGCTGTATGCCTGGGAAACGCGGAAGAGGAAGGCAAAGAAGAAAATATATGGACACTGTGAAAGAACTAACAGATCTAAGTGTGAGAGATATCATTGACGCTGCGAGGGATCGTTCGATGTGGAGAGCCATGATCGCCCAAGCGTGTAACGTGCAAGGCACGTGAAGAAGAAGAAGACTAACCTATAGTCAAATTAAGGATTATAAAGCTCAATTGTTTAACTGCAGATTGTATACTGTTTGTTATTTCATGGTACTGATTTGTAACAGGGGAACGCATCGCACAGCATCTACCCAAACAAGATTACTCAAGTTACGCCGGGAGGGAGGCTGTCTTCCCCTAGATTAAGCCTCTGGCCGAACTGAGGGTTACAATTGTGGGGGTATCGTTCTGGGATTGATTTCATTAGATGCTGTGTGATTACCCTGAGCATTGAACCAGTGGGGTAGATATTTGTACCCTGGATGAATTGTTAATTCGCCTGTTAAGTACTGTTAAAGTTGTGATTGTGGACGGAGGTTTGATAAAAAGGTGGGCCATATATATACTTACTGTAATTGATTTACTTTCTATATTATCATGCAATGCTTCGTACTGCTGCTGCTAAGTTAAATTTCATGACAGATGCCAGTAACAATGAACCTGATTCTGATCTTGAACTCAATGTTTCATCAGGGCTGAAAAGGAAGGGAGAAGAAGCCAAAATAAGAAGGTGAAAGAGTACGAGATAGAAGGTGATAGGTGAAGCCAGGTGGCTGGAGGAGCAGGGAGAATGAAGTGAGAAGCTGGGAAGTGATTAGTAAAAAACGTAAAGGGATGGAGAAGAAGGAATCTGATCAGAGGGGAGAGTAGACAATAGGAGGAAAGGAAGGAGGAGGGGCTCCGGGGGGAGGTGTTAGTTAGGTGAAGATAAGTGTTAAGAAGGGGGCCAGAGAGGGAAATTGAGGAAGGCGGGGGGGGAATGACTTGAAATAGGACAAATCGATGTTCATGTCATCAGCTCGGAAGCTACCCAGACAGAACATGAGGAAGATTTAAGGCGAGTATTGAAGGTGAAGAGGAGTAAGTTCAGGTTTGACATAGTGGAGGTGTGCCTGGGACACGTGACCGGGCTGGTGGTGGACGTGACAGATTCAAGAGAGGTGGTTAAGTGGTTCGCAGGGAGTCACATGAACGTGCAGGGATTGGAGAGATAGAGATCGTGGGTCGGCGGAAGGGAGTAGTTTAATTTGATCGGCCTGGAACAACATCATGTGCTGAAGAGCCTGTTCCTGACGTCTACTGATCGACGTTCCATGAAACAAATGGAGCAGGAGGAGAGTCGAAGGAGTGGTTTTGAATCTAGAGGGCATGCATTTAAGGTGAAAGGGGGCAAAATCAAAGGAGATGGGCAGAGTGCAATTTTTACACAGAGAGTGGTGTGTGCCTGGCATGTGCTGTCTGGAGCTGTGATAGAGGCATTGAGATAGACACATGAAGGTGCAGGAAATGGAAGGATATCGATAACGTGAAGGCAGAGAGGATGAGTTTAGGTGGTCATCTGATTACTAATTTAATCAGTTCAGCACAGCATTGTGGGCTGAAGGGCCTGTTCCTGTACTGTATTGTATTCTGTTCTACGTAGACATCTCTTAGTCTGACTGGCTGGCATTGAAGGGAGTTAGGAGAAGAGCTACAGTAGAAGAGGGCAAAGTCCGAGAAATAGAGCGTTTTTTGGGCAGGGACTTGGGTGTGACTTTAACATGACGGAATGAAGACATTAGCGTAATTTGAGCACAAGTTTAAAAAAGATTATAAAAGTTAAGATAAAGTCAGAGGCTCACAGGAAGCAAGCATATCTCCAATCTCAGAAACTCTTGCCTCTGAATCAGAGATTTCCGGTTTCTAACCTCCGGAGATCTGAGTCCAAAATAATATATGAAACATACTGTAGAGGAGAACAGAACAGGAACACGCCCCTTGACCCACAAAGTCAGTGCCAACCATGAAGCAAAATTGAACTAATCTCCTCTGCCTGCACATCATCCGTATCCAGCTATTCCCAGCGTATTCATGCATCTGTCTAAAAGTCTCTTTGCTGTTGCAGGAAAGCAATGTCCATCATAAGGGAACTTCACCACCCAGGGCGCGCTCTCTTCTCGCCACTGCCATCAGGAAGAAGGTACAGGAGCCTCAGGACTCACACCACTAGGGTCTGGAGCAGTTATTACCCCTCAACCATCAGGTTCTTGAACCAGAGGGATAACTTCACTCGACTTCACTTGCCCCATCACTGAAATGTTCCCGCAACCAATGGACTCACTTTGAAGGATTCTTCATTCGAAGTTCCCGGTAATTATTGCTTATTTATTATTATTATTATTATTATCACTATTACCGCGTTTTCTGTTTGCAGGGTTTGTTGCTTTCAGCACTCTGGTTGAAGACCATAAAACCATAAGACCATAAGACATAGGAGCAGAATTAGGCCATCTGTCCCATCGAGTCTGCTCTGCCATTCAATCATGGCTGATTCTTTTATTCTGTCTCTTCCTCAATCCCAGTTCCCGGCCTTCTCCCCGTAACCTTTAATGCCATGTTCAATCGAGAACCTATCAATCTCTGCCTTAAATTCACCCAACAACCTGGCCTCCACAGCTGCATGCGGCAACAAATTCCACAAATTCACCAGTAAAGAAATTTCTCTCCAGCTCTGTTTTGAAAGGATGCCTCTCTATCCTGAGGCTGTGCCCTCTTGTCCTAGATTCTCCCACCATGGGAAATATCCTTTCCACATCTACTCTGTCTAGGCCTTTCAACATTCAAAAGGTTTCAGTGAGATCACCCCTCATCTTTTTGAATTCCAGCAAGTACAGACCCAGAGCCATCAAACATTCCTCGTATGATAACCCTTTCATTCCTGGAATCATCCTTGTGAACCTCCTCTGGACCCTCTCCAATGCCAGCACATCTTTTCTAAGATGAGGGGCCCAAAACTGTTCACAATACTCAAGGTGAGGCCTCACCAGTGCCTTATAAAGCCTCAGCATCACATCCTTGCTCTTGTATTCTAGATCTCTTGTAATGAATGCTAACATGGCATTTGCCTTCCTCACCACCAACTCAACCAGCAAGTTAACCTTCAGGGTGTTCTGCACAAGGCTCCCAAGTCCCTTTGCATCTCAGATTCCTGGATTCTCTCCCCCTTAGAAAATAGTCCGCACATTTATTTCAACCACCAAAGTGCAAGACCATGCATTTTCCAACATTGTACTTCATTTGCCACTTTCTTGCCCATTCTCTGAATCTGTCGAAGTCCTTCTACATCCTACCTGTTTCCTCAACACTACCTGCCCCCCACCAATCTTCGTATCATCTGCAAACTTGGCAACAAAGCCATCTATTCCATCATCTAAATCATTTATATACAGCATAAAAATAAGTAATCCCAAAACTGACCACTGCGGAACACTACTAGTCACTGGCAGCTAACCAGAAAAGGATCCTTTTATTTCCAATTGCTGCCTCCTACCAATCTGCCAATGCTCTAATCATGTTAGTAACTTTCCTGTAATACCATGAGCTCTTAACTTGGTAAGCAGCTTCCTATGTTGCACCTTGTCAAAGGCCTTCTGAAAGTCCAAATATACAACATCTAATGCATCCCCTTTATCTATCCCACTTGTAATCTCCTCAAACAATTCCAACAGGTTCATCAGGCAGGATTTTCCCTGAAGGAAGCCATGCTGACTTTGTACTATCTTGTCCTGTGTCACCAAGTACTCCATCACCTCATACTTAGCAATTGATTCTAACATCTTCCCAACCACTGAAGTCAGGTTAACTGGTCTATAATTTCCTTTCTGCTGCCTTCCTGCTTTCTTAAAGAGTGGAGTAACATTTGCAGTTTTCCAGTCATCTGGCACCATGCCAGAGTCCAATGATTTTTGAAAGATTATTTCTAATGCCACCACAATCTCTAACTCAACGTCTTTCAGAACCATAGGGTGTAGTTCCTCTGGTCCAGGTGACTTATGTACCTTTAGATCTTTCATCTTTTTGAGCACCTTCTCTCTTGTAACAGTAACTGCACCCCCGTCTCTTCCTTCACACACTACAACATCAGGCATACTGCTCGCATCTTCCACAGTGAAGATTGATGCAAAATACTCATTTAGTTCATCAGTCATCTCCTTGTCCTCTGCTATTATTTCTCCTGCCTCATTTTCTAGTGGCCCTCTATTGACTCTCCTTTCTCTTCTATTTTTAACATACTTGAAAAACTTCCACTTTGCACTTTGATATTATTTGCTAACTTGCTTTTGTATTTCATCTTTTCCCTTCTATTTTTTATAGTGGCTCTCTGTAGGTTTTTAAACACTTCCCAATCCTCTATCTTCCCAATCATTTTTGCTTAGTTGTATGCCCTTTCTTTTGCTTTTACAACAGCTTTGACTTCCCTTGTCAGCCAGGGTTGTACTATTTCACCATTTGAGTATTTCTTCATTTTTGGGATACACATGTCCTGCACCTTCTTCATTTTTCCCAGGAACAATTTTTCCATTGCTACTCTGCTGACATCCGTGCCAGCAGCTCCTTCCAATTTACTTTGGCCAATTCTCTCATACCACTGTAATTTCCCTTTCTCCACTAAAATGCTGCTGGTTTGGCAGTCTTTCATTGATTCTGTTGTGGTTATTATTCTATAGCTTTATTGAGTATGCCTACAAGAAAATGAATCTCAGGTTCGTACTTGATGACATCTATGTACTTTGATAATAAATTTACTTTGAACTTTTGAACTTTGACCTATTGCATTGACTTCCAGTACAATCCTTGGCAGAACGTTCCAGGTGCCCGTTACTCAGAATCAACTTCATTATTGCTGACGTATGCCATGAGTGTGTTGCTTTGTAGTAGTACAGTGCAATGCATACAAAAGTTACGATCTTACGGTAAAAAAATATATATAGGACATAAATAAGTAGTGCAAAAAGTGAGCAAATAGTGAGATAGTCTTCATGGGTTCAATGGCCATTCAGAAATCTGATGGCAGAGTGAAAGAAGCTGTCCCTGAAGTGGAAAGTGTGTGTCTCCAGGCTCCTATACCTCCACCCCTGGTGGTGGTAATGAGACGTGGGCATGTTCTGGGTGGTGAGCTCCTTTTTTGGGGACTGCCTTTTGGAGATGTTATTGATGCTGGGGAGGGTTGTGCTCATGAAGGAGCTGGAGGAGTTGACAACCTCTGCAGCTTTTTCCAATCCTGTGCAACAAAGCCTCCATGTCAGACGTAAAATACTTGCTCGGCTGATTTCGCTGGACAACAAATTTTTTTTAAAGTGTTGCTTCCTCAGAATTTTCTTTTGTTTATGATAGACTGCTTGAAGATGAACACAAATACAATTTCAGACTACTTGTATCACGTAGGAATTTGGAGAAACAACAAATTAACTTTTATTGCATATACAGGTTTCCCCTGCAATCCGAAGGTAGAGTGTTCCTATGAAACGGTTCGTAAGCCGAAATGTCGTAAAGCGAAGAAGCAATTACCATTTATTTATATGGGAATATTTTGTGAGCGCTCGCAGACCTAAAAATAACCTACCAAATCATGCCAAATAACACATAAAACATAAAATAACAGTAACGTATAGTAAAAGCAGGAATGATATGATAAATACACAGCCTATATAAAGTAGAACTACTTCTATACAACGCTTGCCTGCACAGATCTCCGTAGTGAAAATCTCACGCAAGTGCTCTCGGCAGAAAATCTCATGTGAGCGCTGTTGGCATAAACACGCTCTCCAGTAACCTTTAAGCTATGAAGCTGCCAATCATATAAAATAACACATAAAAATACACAGCCTATATAAAGTAGAAATAATGTATGTGCAGTGTAGTATCACTTACCGGAATTGGGAAAACAGCGCCGAGTGCACTGATGATGGTGTGTTAGACTGAGTCGTCGCAGGTTGGGGTGGTGCAGTGGCCCCCACCCTCCGGGCCGCCAACCCGATACATTGCCGCGAAGAACGCAGCGGTAGCCGGGGGGCACACAGCACATCTTTAAGAAAAAAGCCAAAATAAACATGCTAATTAATTAGGTGCCGCCCGACACATAATTGTCGGCCCAGATCAGTGCCGATTTCTGACTGCGTCGTCTATGATCTGGGCCAACACTTACATGTCGGGCAGCACCTAATTAATTAGCATGTTTATTTCGGCTTTTTGCTTAAGGATGTGCTGTGTACCTCCCGGCTACTGCTGCATTCTCCGCGAATCGGTACAGTATCTGTCCACGGCCTGGGTGTTGGGGTGGTGGGACACTGGGGTGTCATCTATTTCATCTGTTTCCATCAGAGCAGGCAGCTCATCTTCTCCTATGACTGCCCGCCTCGATGTTGAAGGTTGAGGTTCATCGTCTGCTGTGGCTGATGTGGAAGGCTTGCTTGACTGCTGAACCTCGCGCATTTTTCTATCATACAGTTCTTTGTAAGGACTCAAACCATCTTGCAAATATCCCCTAAACCTACGTACCCTTTCAAAATTAAAGTCGTACTTTATCATTGTAGCGAAAATCTCACATAGTTGCTTCACTTTCGCCACTGCATTCGGTTTCGATTGTTATCCTTTCCTCTTCCAATTGCATCAGCTCTTCATCTATCAGGTTTTGGTCATGGGATTCCAAAACCTCTTCAACATCATCTTCGTCAGCTTCCACAAGCCAAACTCACTTAGTCCTTACTTCGTTCACCACGATTGAATTGCTTAATTATGTCTAGTTTTACGCTAAGTGTAACACCCTTACGAGCTCTTTCAGGCTTTTCTGACACCATAGAACTCAGCTTGCAAATAGCTGCTCACAGACACGTGTTTAAGCAATGCCGGCGAGAATGCTGTTCCGAATCCCGGGAAAAGTAGCTGCTTGGGGCGCGCGCTGCTTTTTTTCGTAACAGTGAAAACACCTTCTGAAAGCGAAAACAGGGTACTAATGTAGGTCTTTCATAACAGTGAGGTTTCGTAAAGCAAACGTTCGAAAAGCAGGGGACACCTGTAATGTGTTTAATTGCAGAATGGTGCTGATACCTTGCAATAGTTCAACTAAGTTAAAAATATTTTGTTCATGATTTTCATTTGTACTCAGTGTCTGAGGCTCCTCACTTAAGTATCCAACAATAATTCGCCAGCATTGATGGATTCCAGTTGCCCTGGTATCTTTTCTCCATGACCGCAATGTCCTGGTGAAAGCTTTCATCATGCTTGTCACTAACAGCACCAAGATTGCAGGGAAGAAGTCTAAATGGGAGTGCAGAAAATGAATCTTTAGTGACATGTTGCATTTCATGGTTTTATATGCTTGAAGCATGCTTTCAACCAGCTGCATGTAGTTTGGTGCTCTGTAGATGCCGAGAAAAATTTCAACAACTTCCTTGAGTGCCTTCCAGTCCCACCAGAAATTCTTCAAATTGCCTGTCATTGCTGACCTGTTTGATTTGTGGACCAACAAATATGCTTTCCTTAATCTTAGCATCAGTTATTTTGGGAAGCATCTGTCTCAAATATCAAAATCCTTTATAGAAATTTTTGTGCCTGGTGATAGCAAATTCCACCCCTACAGTCCTGAACCCAATAATTATTACTAAAACCTGTCCTGCCAGGCAGCAGCCACACAACCTAAGCATGCCCAAGCGTGCCTGGACAAGATAGGAAACTTTCCAGCTTACATTGACTTGAATTATGAATTGAAATAATAAACATAAGTTTATTTAAAAATGGTGCATGATGGTGGATGCTTCCCTGGTGTCATGGATTCTTGATTACCTGACTGGCAGACCACAGTACGTGTGCTTGCAACACTGTGTGTCTGACAGAGTGATCAGCAGCACTGGGGCTCCACAGGGGACTGTCTTGTCTCCCTTTCTCTTCACCATTTACACCTCGGACTTCAACTACTGCACAGAGTCTTGTCATCTTCAGAAGTTTTCTGATGACTCTGCCATAGTTGGATGCATCAGCAAGGGAGATGAGGCTGAGTACAGAGCTACAGTAGGAAACTTTGTCACATGGTGTGAGCAGAATTATCTGCAGCTTAATGTGAAAAAGACTAAGGAGCTGGTGGTAGATCTGAGGAGAGCTAAGGCACCGGTGACCCCTGTTTCCATCCAGGGGGTCAGTGTGGACATGGTGGAGGATTACAAATACCTGGGGATACGAATTGACAATAAACTGGACTGGTCAAAGAACACGGACGCTGTCTACAAGAAGGGTCAGAGCTGTCTCTATTTCCTGAGGAGACTGAGGTCCTTTAACATCTGCCAGACGATGCTGAGGATGTTCTACGAGTCTGTGGTGGCCAGTGCTATCATGTTTGCTGTTGTGTGCTGGGGCAGCAGGCTGAGGGTAGCAGACACCAGCAAAATCAACAAACTCATTCGTAAGGCCAGTGATGTTGTGTGGATGGAACTGGACTCTCTGACGGTGGTGTCTGAAAAGAGGATGCTGTCCAAGTCGCATGCCATCTTGGACAATGTCTCCCATCCACTACATAATGTACTGGTTGGGCACAGGAGTACATTCAGCCAGAGACTCATTCCACCAAGATGCAACACAGAGCGTCATAGGAAGTCATTCCTGCCTGTGGCCATCAAACTTTACAACTCCTGCCTTGGAGGGTCAGACACCCTGAGCCAATAGGCTGGTCCTGGACTTACTTTCCTGGCATAATTTACATATTACTATTTAACTATTTATGGTTTTATTACTATTTATTATTTATGGTGCAACTGTAACAAAAACCAATTTCCCTTGGATCAATAAAGTATGACTATGACTATGATAGGGAAATTTCATGGTGATTTTCATGATCAGTAGCCCATAATTCATAAGGTACACCTAAAGGTACTCAGGAAGCAAAATCTTTGTTGTCCAGTGTTTTAGATTGACCAGTTTCCCAATGCAATGTGATGCTGAGGGAGTGAAACCCCATCTCCCAGTGGAATGTAATCCTCAGATGTTCTGCTCTTTCACTTAAGAGAGCCCTTTTCACTCATTTGAAGAAGACTGTGAAAGCCTCTGTTGGTATTTCTGCCAATACAGGCAGTCCCTGGGTTATGTAAGGGTTCTACCAAGAGTTAACTGTAAGACAAATCTTCTGTGAATCAGAATGTCCCCATTTTTATAGGTAGCTATGTTGTACTTCTGTTATAATTCTTTCATTTCATTGAATAATCAAAATTGGCACTCGGAATTGGAGCTGTGCTGGTTGGAGTGGACGATTCGGAGGGGAGAAGACGGGATGATGCCCGTCCAACTTATTGGGGTGCGAGGGTGGACTGCTCTAAGTGCTGAGCCGATTTGGTGAGGTCAAGAATGGCTTCTTTGGTAGTGAAATCCAGGTCTGAAGCGAATTGCTGGGCAGCATGTTCTAGGCCCGGAGCGATTTGACACGGCGAGGTCTGGATCCTAATGCGAGGTACAATACGCTGTTTGTACAATCTAAACACCGATCCAGATAGACCGGAAGGGCTGGGTATCAAGAGTTGGGTGAGGTTGGATCACACTTTGGAGAGGTTGAGCATGGCTTCTCTGGCAGTGAAATCCAGGCCTGGAGTGATTCGCCGCAGCGCGGCCCAGTTCCAAGTGCAAGATTCGGACAACTTAAACACCAGCCCAGATGGTCTGGAGGCTCCTCACTCTGTGATGCTAAGGCTGTGAGACTACTTCTGGCTGCTGTGCTTCGTGACTGTGACCTATGTGACAACTTATCCCGCCAACATGATGCACTGAATATTGAGGCTTTCGGCCTACTCCGAGCTGCTTCGGGATCTGGATGTAAGGACTCAATTTGGTTCGCAATGCTGTTGCTGTTGTTCGCTTCTATTGTTTGCATGATCTGTTTTTTCTCTCTCGTTGCTGTTGGCAGTGGGGTTGGTCTTACTTCTTTAAAAATTGGGTTCTTTTGGGTTCCTTGCTTTGTGACGGCCTGTTAAACAAACAAATCTTGAGTTTGTATAATTTATACATTCGCTGATAATAATTGCATTTTGAATCTTTGAATAATCATCCAAACACTACCCATAAGTGGGCATGGTAGCGTAGTGGTTAGAACAACACTTTACAGTGCAGGCAAACTGGGCTTTATTCCTGCCACTGCTGCCTGTAAGGAATTTGTACATTCTCCCCATGACAAAGTGGGGTTCCTCTGGGAGCTCTGGTTTCCTCTCACAGTCCAAAGACGACCCGGTTGGTGGGTTAATTGGGCATTGTAAACTGTCCCATGATTAGGCTAAGGTCAAATTGAGGAATTGCTTGAAGGGCCAGAAGGGTCTCTTCCTCACTGTAACTCAATAAATAATGATAAAGGCATCCGTTAGTCTTGTGAGACCACGCATCTACACCTGGAAAGTCTTCACTCTCCAGGGCACAGGCCTGGGCAAGGTTGTATGGAAGACCAGCAGTTGCCCATGCTGCAAGTCTTCCCTCATGACACCAGTGTTGTCCAAGGGAAGAGCATTAGGACCCATACAGCTTGGCACCAGTGTCGTCGCAGAGCAATGTGTGGTTAAGTGCCTTGCTCAAGGACACAACACATTGCCTTGGCTGGGGCTCGAACTCATGACCTTCAGGTAGCTAGTCCAATGCCTTAACCACTTGGCCACGTGCCCACACAGTAACTCAATAAATAAATAAATAGATGAACAGTTAAAACTAATGGAGTACATAGTATTCCGGCATTGATTAACACTGCACAATATGATTGTAATTATGATCATGAGCGCAGATGAAGGGTCTCAACCCAAAATATTGACTCTTTATTCCTTTCAATAGATGCTGCTGAGTTCCTCCAGTATTTTGTATGTGTTACACTGTACTTCCAGCATCTGCAGATCTCTTGTGTATTTTACGATTATTTCTAGCTTAAAAACTGCTTCAATACTAATGGGAGAATTTAGTGTAGCATCCACAAGATCATAAGACATGGGAGCAGAATTAATCCATTCAGCCAGTTGAGTAAGTTGCAACATTCAATCATGGCTGATTTATTTTCCATCTTAAATCCATTCTCCTGCCTTCTCCAAAGGTCGGGTTCTGACAAGTAAAATAGAGAGCCACTGTACGTGTTCAACAGCTAGCATCTCTGGTATGGTCATAGGAACATTGATACTTACATTGGACAAAAAAATGCCATTGTGGTTCCCTTATGATTACACTTACTTTATGACCGAATTCCACTCTGAATTCATAATAGCCAATTTATCAATGCTTTTTTTTCTCTTTGCTATAGAAGAAGTTCCAGAATAAATAACATAATGCTAACAGAATGGAAAATGCTACATTATTTGGTCAATAAATACTCAGCTCCTCAGGGTCTTGTTGTGGAAAGCCCCAGGAAAAACCCCTGCATTTGAGAGGAATAGAGAGAGAGAGCCAGTGGTACTGTCTGCAGAGAGGGCCTGTCTGTATTCCAAAGTCAATAATAGCTCAGGCAGTTTACAAAGAACCACAATCATATTTGGGCACTAACCTCTACAAATATGTTGAAGATATTTCCCTGGGTTCACAGAGAGCTGGGTCTGCAAATGTCATTTTATGATTTCCTTTGTCTATTTCCTCTTCATTTATATGAGCTATATAAAATTAAAGATTAAAAATTAGCTTTATTTCCTACATGTATATTGAAACACACAGTGAAACATACTGTTTACACCAATGACCAACACAGTCTCGGAATGTGCTGGCGGAAATCTGTGGGTGTCAGCATGTTTTCGGCTTTGATATAATATGCCCGCAACTTACTATGTCTTTGGAATGTGGGAAGAAACTGCAGCATCCAAAATCCAAAGTTTAAAATAAATTTATTATCAAAATACATGCAGGTCACCATATACAATCTTGAAATTCATTGTCTTGTGGGTGGTGCTCAATAAATTCATAAAATAGTAAACATAGCTGAATCAAGGAAAGACCACACCAATTTGGGCCTTCAACCAGTGTGCAAAAGACAACAAAATACAAAACGAAAGAAATAATAATAATAAAAAATAAGTGAGCAATGAATATCATGAACATGAAATGATGAGTGCTTGAAAGTGAGTCCATAGGTTGAGGGAACATTTCAGTGATGGAGCTCGTGAAGTTATCCCCTTTGGTTCACGAGCCTGATGGTTGAGGGGTAGTGACCGTTCCTGAACCTGGCGGTGTGAGTCCTGTTCCTTTTTCTTAATGGCAGCAGCAAGAAGAGAGCATGGCCTGGGTGGTGGGTGTCCCTGATGATGCTACTTTCCTATTTTCCTGTGACAGCTCCATGTGTAGATATGCTAAATGGAGGGAGGGCTTTACCTGTGATGGATTGGACCGCATCGCATATGTTTCAGAATTCCACTCAAGGACGTTGGTGCTTTCATACCAGGCTGTGATGCAGCCAGTCAATATACTCTTCACCACAGACTTATAGAAGTTTGTCAAAGGTTTGAATGCCATTACGAATATTCACAAACTACTAAGGAAGCAGGAAGCATCTGGAGGAAATGCATAGGGTCATTGGGAGAAAGTACAACCTCCTTACCCAGAGCAGAGAATTGAAGCCCGATCATGATCACAAGATCACTGGTACTGTAAAGTGTAATGCTGACTACTGTTCTATGGATCTACTCCATTATGAAAAACCTGCATAGAGGGAAACAGCAAAGACTTATTTTCCTTACCAGGGAGATCCTTAATTAGGGGGTCAGAGGATTAAGTTAATAGTAAGAAGCTTAGAAAGGCTTTGGAAAAAGTATTGCTCAGTGACCACTTTATTAAGTACATCTGTACACTTGTTCATTAATACAAATATATAATCATCTAATCTATTGGAACATCATGCATTAAAAATATACCGACATGGTCAGACCAAACATCAGAATGGGGAAGAAATGTGATCTATTTGACTTTGACCATGGAATTATTGTTAGTGTTAGACAGGATGGTTTGAGTACTTCTGAGATTCCTAATCTCCTGGCATCTTCACACACAACAGTTTTTTTGAGTTTACAGAGAATGGTGCAAAAAACCAAAAAAAGCGTTCAATGAGCGGCAGGTCTGCGGGTGAAAATGCCCTTGCTAATGAAAGAGATTGGGAGAATGGCAAGATTGGCGAGTGACAGTCACTCAAATGCAACACTACTGTGCAGAAGAGCATCTCTGAATGCACAACATGTCCAACGTTGAACTGGATGGGTTACAGGAACAGAAGCCACGAACATACACTCAGTGGCCTCTTTATTAGGTACAGGAAGTATTATTTAACTCAATGTGTAGTGGAGGTTTGGAACTCACTAGAGGCTGCCCCTGGGTTACAAACACAAAACTAGTGGACATCCCTACACATAAACAAGCTCTCATAATATTATTTCATTCAAAAGTCTACTGTAAATTCATACATTTGTTCCTATAGATGGCTCTTTCTCTCCACTTTTAGTAATTATTCTTTCTTATTGATCTTATGCACATTTGGTACTCTTCATTGCAATACTGTGGGACAATGGTTACCACATGGAGTGATTTAAGTGTATTTTCTGATTTGAGGACCTCTGTGAAAACAGAACCCATTACTTGCCCTGGGTCAGCTTGCCCCTAAATATAGATTAGTTCTATTAGTCATTTGTGTCTCAAAACACACAAGGAAATATGCTGCTTGTGTAAATGACTAACGTATTCTGAGAATGAGCTGTGGGAAGCCTGCCGTGCCTCTGGTGCCAGCGTGGACGTCCACAACTATGCTGCTACCATGGTATTGCAGCAGTTAGCATGATGCAGCTACAGCTGGAGGCATTGAAGTTTGGAGTTCAATTCCAGCGTCCTCTGGAAGGAATCCTTATGTCCTCCCCATGACCACATGAGTTTTCTCCAGATGCTGCAGTTCAGCAGTTCACTCCCGCAGTCTAAAGACGTACTGGTTGGTAGGTTCATTGGTCACTGTAAATTGTCCCGTGATTATGCCAGGTTTAAGCAGGAGGGTTGCAGCATGGCACGGCTCAAAGGGCCAGAAGGGCCTATTCCACGTTGTATCTCAATCAATAAATCAAATACACCTTTTAAACTTAATCCATGTTTTTTTGGACTGTGGGAGGAGACAAGGGCACCCAGAGGAAGGCCACGGGGTCGTGGGGAGAACATGCAAACTCCTTACAGACAGTGGCACAATTGAACATGGGGTCATTGGCATTGTGATAGTGTTACACTAACTACTATGCAGTAAGTATCCTCTTCAGCATGAAGTTTCTGGATGAGCACCGTGTCCATGGAAACTGCGATCAGAGAACAGTAGCATTACAAATTCACCCTGAGGCAGAAACACCCGGATCTGAGGCTGGTGTCCTAACCTTAAATAAATGCAATTACAATGGAATGAGGCCAAAATTGACTTAAGTGGACAGACAAAGCAGAGTAAAGATAGCAAAGCAAATCATATCCATGAAAGTTTCTGCAGATGCTGGAAATCCAGAGCAACACTCACAAAATTCCTAACGAAGGGTCTTGGCCCAAAACATCAACCGCTTATTTCTCTCCATAGATGCTGCCTGACCTGTTGAGCTTCTCTGTCATTTTACGCCTGTCATTCAAGACAGTAGATCAGCAGTGTGTGATAATTAAGGAGATATTCATAAATCTCAACAAAATGAGTAAAATTCTGAAGGAATTGACAGGGTGGGTGCTAAGAATCATTTCTAGTTGTGTCTTAAAGGAATGAATTTTTTTGAATATTTTGTAATTGTTCATCCATTATGTGCCATGTGGTATGACGTGGGCGATCTTGGTCTTTTCATGACCATGTTTGTTCTTGGCATATTTTTCTACAGAAGTGGTTTGCCATCGCCTTTTTCTGGGCAGTGTCTTTACAACATGGGTGACCCCAGCCATTATCAATACTCATCAGAGACTGTCTGCCTGGCGTCAGTGGTCGTGTAAGCAGGACTTGTGATATGCACCAGCTGCTCATACGACCACCCACCCCCTGCTCCCATGGCTTCACATGACCCTGATCAGGAGACTACGCAGGTGCTACACCTTGCCCAAGGGTGACCTGCAGGATAGCGGAGGGAAGGAAAAACCTTACTCCTCCTTTGACAGAGTGCTATCTCTGCCCCGCCACCCCTTTTTAAAAATATTGCGTTATTACCTTAAATGCCAACCATTTCAAAAACCACACTGACCCACCCCTTCAATGTAGTTTTGCGATCTGTTCCTTGTAACTCACTATTTCTTTTGATTGTCAGTTGGATTATTTACTTGCTATAATAATGCAAAATTCTATCATACCACAGTCACTCTTTCCACAAGGTTCCTTCACCACGTTTATTAATTAGCCTTTCTCATGACAATGTACTCAATCTAAGATAGTCCTTTGCCTTGTTAGCTCTCTGCCGTACTTTTCTTGTGTACATTCCAAGAATTGAAGATCTACATCTTTAGTCCTAACTTTGCTTTGTGAAAATTACCTCTGTCATTATCTCTCCCCTTTCCTTCCTGTCTGCTTACGACTCCTCCTCGCCTGGTTCTGTCTATTCATCGTCAGTTCTTAGCCCTCTGCTCCTCTTCACCTTTTTATACTGACCATCTCACCCCTACTCTTTCAGTCCAGGTGAAGGGTTTCAAGCCCAAGCATCGACTGTCCATCCCCCTCCACAGACGGCTGAATACGTCCCACAGCTTGTTTCTCTCATGCCAATGTTTTCTTAGCTCTTTTACTTCCTGGTTCCACCCAAACCATTTCGAATTAGCGTCATGGAATCATAGAGCATGACAGCACACAGACAGGCCACCTAGTCTGTGCCAAACTATTATTCTGCTAGTCCAGTTGAACCATAACCTGAACCATAGCCCTCCATTCCGCTCCCATCCACGCACTTGCGCAAATTTCTCTTAAGTGTTGCAATCAAATCCACATTCACCATTTCCACAGGCACCTTCTTCCTCCTCACACCACCCTCTGGATGAAAATGTTTCCCCTCAGGTTCTCTTTAAATCACCTTGCACCCTGAAACTCTGACCTTCAAATTCTAGTCTCACCCAACCTCAGTGGACAAAGCCTGCTTGCATTTACCCTACGTATACCCTCATAATTTTGTATAACTCAGTCAAACCTCCCCTCATTCCATACACACAGCACCCTCTGCTTGAAAAAAGTAGCCCCTGATGCCTCTTCATCCCTCACCCTAAATCTATGGCACCGAGTTTTGGACTTCCTTACCCTGGGGCAAAGACTTTTACTGTCCAACTTTATGTATGTACGTTTCTTATAATTTTAAACATTTCTATAAGGTCAAACCTTATTATGTATGTTCAAATTTCAAAATAAATTTATTATCAAAGTACATATATGTGTCACCATATACAACCCTGAGATTCAATTTCTTGCAGGCATACTCAGTAAATCCATGAAAAATAATAGAATCGGTGAAAACTCTCACCCAAACAAACAGTGCAAAAGACAGCAAAGATAATAAAAGTAAATAAATAACCAATGAGTATTGAGAACTGAGATGAAGAGTTCTTGAAAGTGAGTTCATAGGTTGTGGGAACAGTTCAATGATGGGGTGGGTGAAGTTATCCCCTCTGGTTCAAGAGCCTGATGGTTGAGGGGTAATAAATGTTCCCAAACCTGATCATGTGAGTCCTGAGGCTCCTGTACCGCCTTCTTGATGGTAGCAGTGAGAAAAGAGTGGGGACTGCGTGGTGGGATCCTTGATAACGTTGCTTTCCTGCGGCAGTGCTCTGCGCAGATGTGCTCAATGAAGAGGAGGCCTTTTCCCATGATGAGCTGGGCCATAACCATACCTGTTCTGCACAGACAACAGATCAATATATAGTGCTGGGGGTGGGGGGGGGGGTTCATTGCTCTAAAAAAATAAATCCATACATTACCTTTCTTCCCCTTTTAGATTAATGCAACATAAAACTGTGTATGTACAAAACATTCCATTTCCCTTTCATAAACCCATATTCCAAAGAGACATGCTTTCACACTAACAGTCCATAACTAACTTCACAGTTCTAAAGGTTCAGTCTTTTGGGTAGTGCTGTGTTTCTTTCAGGATAGTGCCTCTGGACCTGTGGAGTGACATCAAGTTTGGCAGATGTCTCGTCAGCAACAATGTTCTCATCGCGCCTCTGGACCTGTGGAGTGACATCGGGTTTGGTAGGTGCCTTGTCTAAGACGGTGTTCTCGTTTTCCTGCGTCACGTTGCCATCAGTGACATGATCATCAATGAGAGGTAAGTCCGGTGACTGAACAGCATGAACAGAATTCCGATACACCAAAAGGAAGCTGTCCTACTTGTGCTGTAGAGAAATGTCCTCCTTGTGCATCGCTTTAATAGACTTACTGAAGGTTTGGATATACCTTTCAGCTAATTCATTCATTGCTGGGTGGTGAGGAGCTGACTTGAAATGTCTGATGCCATTTTTCTTCGGAATTCTTCTGATGTGTATTGTGGTCTGTTGTCACTCACAATTTGTTCGGGTAAGCCCTTTCTGGCGAAGATGTTCCCCAGAGCAGAGACAGTCTTTGCTGAGGTGGTGGACTTCATTGGTATAACTCCCAGCTACTTCAAATGAGCATCCACAGCAATCAGGAACATGGAGTCCATGAATGGCCCAGCAAAGTCAGTATGTACTCTTTGCCATGGTGAAGACAGCCACTCCCACAAAAGTAATGGTGGCTGTGGGGGTGCATTTTGAACATCTTGGCATCCCGAACAGCTCTTGGCCAAGTCTTCAATCTGTTTATCTATTCCCAGCCACCACACATAGCTCTGGGTGAGACTCTTCGCCTTGACTGTGCCCAGGTGTCCTTCATGCAGATTTTCTAACATTTTGGTGCGCAGTTCAGAGGGAAACACAACATGAGATTAACACAAACAACAGGAATTCTGCAGATGCTGGAAATTCAAGCAACACACATCAAAGTTGCTGGTGAACGCAGCAGGCCAAGCAGCATCTATAGGAAGAGGCGCAGTCGACGTTTCAGGCCGAGACCCTTCGTCAGGACTAACTGAAGGAAGAGTGAGTAAGGGATTTGAAAGCTGGAGGGGGAGGGGGAGATGCAAAATGATAGGAGAAGACAGGAGGGGGAGGGATAGAGTCGAGAGCTGGACAGGTGATAGGCAAAAGGGGATACGAGAGGATCGTGGGACAGGAGGTCCGGGAAGAAAGACGGGGGAGGGGGGGTGACCCAGAGGATGGGCAAGAGGTATATTCAGAGGGACAGAGGGAGAAAAAGGAGAGTGAGAGAAAGAATGTGTGCATAAAAATGAGTAACAGATGGGGTACGAGGGGGAGGTGGGGCCTAGCGGAAGTTAGAGAAGTCAATGTTCATGCCATCAGGTTGGAGGCTACCCAGACGGAATATAAGGTGTTGTTCCTCCAACCTGAGTGTGGCTTCATCTTTACAGTAGAGGAGGCCGTGGATAGACATGTCAGAATGGGAATGGGATGTGGAATTAAAATGTGTGGCCACTGGGAGAACCTGCTTTCTCTGGCGGACAGAGCGTAGATGTTCAGCAAAGCAGTCTCCCAGTCTGCGTCGGGTCTCACCAATATATAAAAGGCCACATCGGGAGCACCGGATGCAGTATATCACCCCAGTCGACTCACAGGTGAAGTGATGCCTCACCTGGAAGGACTGTTTGGGGCCCTGAATGGTGGTAAGGGAGGAAGTGTAAGGGCATGTGTAGCACTTGTTCCGCTTACACGGATAAGTGCCAGGAGGGAGATCAGTGGGGAGGGATGGGGGGGACGAATGGACAAGGGAGTTGTGTAGGGAACGATCCCTGCGGAATGCAGAGAGAGGGGGGGAGGGAAAGATGTGCTTAGTGGTGGGATCCCGTTGGAGGTGGCGGAAGTTACGGAGAATAATATGTTGGACCCGGAGGCTAGTGGAGTGGTAGGTGAGGACCAGGGGAACCCTATTCCTAGTGGGGTGGTGGGAGGATGGAGTGAGAGCAGATGTACGTGAAATGGGGGAGATGCTCCCGATGTGGCCTTTTATATATTGGTGAGACCCGACGCAGACTGGGAGACCGCTTTGCTGAACATCTACGCTCTGTCCGCCAGAGAAAGCAGGATCTCCCAGTGGCCACACATTTTAATTCCACATCCCATTCCCATTCTGACATGTCTATCCACGGCCTCCTCTACTGTAAAGATGAAGCCACACTCAGGTTGGAGGAACAACACCTTATATTCCGTCTGGGTAGCCTCCAACCTGATGGCATGAACATTGACTTCTCTAACTTCCGCTAGGCCCCACCTCCCCCTCGTACCCCATCTGTTACTCATTTTTATGCACACATTCTTTCTCTCACTCTCCTTTTTCTCCCTCTGTCCCTCTGAATATACCTCTTGCCCATCCTCTGGGTCACACCCCCCCCCCGTCTTTCTTCCCGGACCTCCTGTCCCATGATCCTCTCGTATCCCCTTTTGCCTATCACCTGTCCAGCTCTCGACTCTATCCCTCCCCCTCCTGTCTTCTCCTATCATTTTGCATCTCCCCCTCCCCCTCCAGCTTTCAAATCCCTTACTCACTCTTCCTTCAGTTAGTCCTGACGAAGGGTCTCGGCCTGAAACGTCGACTGCGCCTCTTCCTATAGATGCTGCTTGGCCTGCTGCGTTCACCAGCAACTTTGATGTGTGTTGCATGAGATTAACACATCAGCATTCTTTGACATACTGACAGTTGGTCTCATTTTGCTGAGAACTCTGGAAACACAGGGTTACTATGAACTTGCCATCTTTGCATGGTGACGTCATAGACTTTTGACAATGTTGGGTCATTCCTTGTTTCCCTTTGTATTTCAGAATTTGTTACCGGCAACTTGTCTGCCATTGCAGTGTGGAACACTTCTGCTGGGTCACAATATGAAGACTTTTCTTCTTCAGTTGCCAATAGTGGAAGATGTGACAAGTAATCAGAGTTGCTGTGTTTTTTGGTGCCCTTGAACTCTATGTCATCAGAGTGGGCTCCTAGGAATAGTGCCCAACGTTGTAATTGGGTAGCAGTCATCACTGGAATTCCCTTCCTGGCATTGGAAATGGACACAAGGTGTTGGTAATCTGTCATGAGCGTAAACTTTTCCCTGTCAATCTGTGCATAGCGGTGTTCTGCACTTGTCAGTGACCTGGATGTAAACACACTTGGGTGTCCAGATGTCACAAAGGGGGCACTGGTAGCAGACCCAATTGCAAGACACAGACACTGAAGTACAAGGAACAGGACTTGACTAGAGTAGGGATGTGACAGGATACAGACAAGGAGCAGGGACAAGACCGCAGGCTTGGGCTAGAACATGGACAAGAAACAGGGAACCCAGACAAGGAACTATGAACTAGGAGCCAGGGCTTGGACTCCGAGCCAGAGACAGGACAAGGACCCAGGACCTGGGTCTTGCCTCAGGCTCAGACCCCAGAACTAGGCAAGGACATGACATGGCTACCGGACAGGACGTGGCTGGGGCTTTGGCTCTTGAGCTTGGAGACCTGGCTCTTGAGGCTGCAGAGGCTGATAACTCGGAGGCTGGAGCTCAGAGACAGACTGGGAAGTGTACATCAACATAGAGCTGGGACTTATCCTTTGAAAAGCCAGGTATCATCTTTAACACACCAGTATGAGACAGGACAGTACATAGACATGGAGCCAGGACTTATCCTTAGACAAGCTGGGACTCCACTTTTTCTCCACACCAAGGTGGGACAAATCCATCCATCAGGTAACAGCAGAACAGCCAGACTTACCCAACAGAGGCAAAGACAAGACAAGACAGGACCCCCCACAGGGCAACAGCAGAACAGCCTGACTTACCCCACAGGGTCAAGGACAAGAAGAGACAAACACCAAAGAACAACAGACAGTTCCATCTCTGCTTCAGGGTTGATCCAAGTCAGTTACAGCCAGCAACCCCAGATGGCTACAGAAACAGCCAGATCCCTACCTAGCTCAGAGTGGCTGACAGCCACTCAGCTGGCCCAGGAAACAGCCAAATCCATAGCTCTGACTACTGACAGTAAGGCTCCATGAAGCAATGGTTCTCCAACACAGCCTAAAAATGGCAAGTGACCACACTAGCCTTCCACCAGCAGGTTGCTCCCAGGGGATCTTGACAAGACAAACCCACAGCCCACACTCAGCCCCAAGGCTACTTATATTCCAAGCCTCAAGATGGGAATCAGATGCCTATGATTAGCTCAAACAAAACAAGGGACAGCTGGACGACCCGGAGTCCTGAGTCCATGGATTGCTCCGTGAACCGGAATGTGGACTTCACGGACCGGACCATGACACCAGATCTATCTTTCAAAGTGTGTGACAAAAAGGCTGCATTGCCATAAGGGGATGGAATGCATGCCAGTGTGATGGGCGGGGATGGGTCCTAATGGGTGAGCAGTTCATCAGGTGTTATTAGTCTCCTTGTTTCCTTGAATGCATTTTCACATCTTTCTAACCATTCCCACTTTGCTCCTGTCTGTAACAGCATGTTCAATGGGTGCAGCACTGTAGCAACATTTGGGAGAAACCGGTGGTAGTAGTTTACAAGGTCCAAGTATGACCTGAGTTGTGACATATCTTCCGGTTTGGGTGCCTGTCACACTCCTTCAATCGTTCTCTTGTGTCTTATGTAAGCCATGCTTGTCAGTGATATGTACACAATATGAGATTTTGTTCTTGAGAAACTCACGTGTGTCTCTCTTTGCACACACACAATACCCACTCAGCCTGGTAAGCACTTTAGCAAGGCTCTGGAGGTGCTCTTCATCATTTTTGCCAGTCACGATGATGTCATCAAGGTAACATTGTGTTCCTGGGATATCTTGGAGCATCTGGTCCATTGTTTTCCAAATTGCTGGAGCTGATGCGACGACAAAGATGGGACGATTATAGTGGAACAGTCCCTTGCGAGTATTGATTGTGAGGAACTTCCTGCTTGACTCCTCAATCTCCATTTGAAGATAGGCTTGTGGCAAATCAATCTTTGAAAACCCCTCCCCGTCTGCCAAAGATGCCAGAATGTCTTCCGCTCGTGGCAGCAGGGGATACTGCACAGTAAGCAGCACCAGGTTGATGCTTGCTTTGAAATCCCCACATACGCGAATGACTCTGGCCTTCTCTTTCTTGATCGCTGGGACAATGGGTGTGGCCCAATTGCTCCACTCAACCTTGCAGAGAATTGCAGACGTCTCCAAACTCTGCAGTTCAGCATCCGCGTTAGGGCGTAGAGTGTAAGGCACGGGGCATGCTTTGTGGAATCTTGGTGTTGCTGCTTCATTCAGTTCAATTCTGGCCTTCATATTTTGAGTTTACTAATCCCCTTCTCAAACACCTTCTCATTGGCATTAAGCAGCTGTGCCAGTCTCTGGATAGCACTGCTATTTGGGTTGCATTGCCTGTTGATGGCACACTGACGGCTTGATTGAGTGCCAGTCTAGTTGGATTTTTCTCAACCATTCACATACGAAAAGTACTGGCCCTCCACTTTTCAAGGCATAAGGTTCTAACTGCTGTGTTTGGCCTCCATACGTCACATTCACCTTCAGTTTGCCTTTGGGAGACACTTTTTTGCCTGTGTAGGTCTTTAGCATCACAGAGGTCTTTTCTAATGGCATCTTAGAAAACAGTCCGTGGTAGTCAGCCTCTGGAATTATGAACGAAGCTGATCCTGTATCCAGCTCCATTTTCAGTTTTACACCGGACACATCTATTGTGATCGACCTGATTTTGTGATCTGCTTTAGTTATACTGTGCAGTTCTAGGCATGACCGTTCACCTTTGTCAGAATCTAAATTGCCTGATTCTGTTTTATGTTTGGTAATTTTATGCATTTGCTTAGTTTTGTGTTTGAGACCTTTCATTCGATTGTGCTTTTTGTCTGTCTTTCACGTTCTCTCCATGTGACCTTGTCTATGACACTTTATATAGACTTTTTCTTTGAACTAGCAGTCATTTGCATCGCAGGAGGACTTGCCACATTGATGACATCTTTGGCTGAATTTTTGCACCATTCAGGGACATTCTGTGCATTTCACAATCTAACTTCCTTTTCTGTAGTTCTGCAACATTCTTTGCTGCTGTCTCTAACGATATTGCCCGTTCTCAGTTGAGATCTCTTTCAGACAGTTGCCTCTTCTGATCGCTTTGAATATGCATGCCACATACAAGCCTGCCCCTTAATGCTTCAGAAAGTCCATCTCCGAAATCACAGTACTGGGAAGGTTAGCGCAGTTCTGCAATGTATTCAGAAATGCTTTCATATTTTGACTGGTTCCTTTTGTAAAACTGAAATTTCTTAGCAATTGCCAGCAGTTTAGGGCTCAAGTGATTTTGTAAAATTGTAACAATTTCTTCGAAAGTCTTGCTTGCTGGTTTTTCAGGGGTTACTAGGTCGTGTGAGAGACTACATTCTTGGGCCCATCAAGCTAAAAAATGTAGGGTCTTTGTTTTGCTTCTCCATGGTGTTTGTGTTACAAACAAGTTCAACCCTCTCGATATACGACTCCCAGCCTTCATTAGCGTTATCAAATTTGTCAACGTTCCCGATTGAGGCCATCGATATGTTACCTTCACTTTAGGTTCAGTGCATCTTTCATTGTTACTCACATGTTCTGATGCTAGCGTCAATGACAACATTCTCTGTACTGCTTAACTCTTGCTGTTTCACCCTGTAACTATGCCGTAACTCTCGGTGCAGTTCGTGATCATTTCTGACTTTCAGATTCGTTCTCGTTGCCAATTTGTTGTGTCTGTGCACAACTATACTTCGATTAAATAAAAGCACGCGTGCGGGAGATGGCTTTAACTGGTATATTCACATTGCAGTGAGAGAGAGAGAGAGAGAGAACAATGTGCATGTGTAGAGAACAGCACACGTGCATATAACAGATCAATACGTAATGTGGGGGGAGGGGAGGTTATCGCTCTAAAAAATATATATCCACACATTACAATATCCACTTCTTGTGGGATTTTCCATTCAAAGTTTCCATATTTAGCTGGGATGCAACCAATCAATATACTCCCCACCACACATCTGTAGAAGTCTGTCAGAATACTGGATGTTGTGCCAAATCTTTGCAAACTTCTAAGGAAGTAGAAATGCTGCCATGCTTTCTTCATAATTGCACTTAAGTGCTGGGCCCTAGCCAAGTCCTGTGAAGTGATAACACCGAGGAATTTAAAGTTGCTGACCCTCTCCACCTTTGATCTCCTGATGAGGACTGGATCATGGACCTCCGATTTCCTCCTCCTGAAGAAAATAATTAACTCTTTGTCTTACTGACATTGAATGAGAGGTTATTGCTGTGGCACCACTCAGCCAGATTTTCAGTCTTCCTCCTATGTGCTGATTTATCACCACCTTTGATTTGGCCAACAACAGTGGTGTTGCCAGCAAACTTAAATATGGCATTGGAACTGTGCTGGCCGCACGGTCATAAGGGTAAAGTGAGTAGAGCAGGGGGCTAAGCACACAGCTTTGTGGAGTATCTGTGCTGATGGAGATTGTGGAGGAGATGTTGTTGCTTATCCAACTGACCAGGACAAGTGAAGAAATCGAGGATCCAATTGCACGATGAGATATTGAGACCAAGGTCTTGAAGCTGATAGATTGGTTTTGAGGAGATGATGGTATTGAATGCTGATCTGTAGTCTATAAAAAGCATCCTGTTGTATGCATCTTTGCTGTCCAGATGTTCCAGGGTTGAGTGAAGAGCCAATGAATCGACCTGCCTTGTTCTCTCTCTACTCTTCAAGGTGGCGCCGGCAAAAACACAACCGACAGTGACGTCTTGCAGACAGTTTACGAAACGACTTCTTTTACTGCTTCTTTCAATTATGATTTTACTACTAAGCTGTGTGTGATTGGAAACTGTGATTTACATTCTGATGGTGTGCTTTTGGGCCAAATGAGCGATCTGGCGCTTTGCTGCGTTCGAGGGTGTTCGGTGAGGTTTGGAGCAGAGTGTTCGACCTGGAAGCCTCTATGGCTGAAGATGGGGCACAAGCCCACGCTCGACTCTGTTGCTTCTCTCTGATTTAGGTGCCAAGCACAGTTGAAGCCGAGGAGGATGGGAGTGGGGGACAAGTGGACATTCAGTACTGTTTGCCTGCATTTCACCAGTCTCCCTCTTCCTCTTGCTAGCTGCTGTCAGAGGATAGTGCAGGAGTCTTGGGGTACACGTTGTAAAGATTGATCTAAAAGGCTGTGGACTCACTTTGGGGGACTTTGAGGTTCATGTTGCATGTGTTTCTGGACTCTGGTTACTTTTTTTTTGCTGTTTGGAGGGATTTGAATGGGGCTGGGCGCTTTGGTGAAGAACGACTCTGAGGCCTGCAGAGGGCTAATGACACGGCACTGAACTGAACTATACTAACAATACTGGACTCTTGGTTTGATGTTTGATATTCTATGTGTTGTTTGCTTGCTTTTTGCCATGTGTGCCATTTGTTACTTTTCTCGCAGGTTGTTTTCTTGAAGGGATTCCATGGTGTTTCTTTCTTTGTTTCATGGCTGCCCGTGGGAGGCCGTATCTCAGAGATGTATTCTGTACACCTACTTTGTTAATAAATGTACTTTGAATCTTTGAATCTCCCTGAATTCCATGGGACCAGCCTGCTATATGAGACCTTGTTGAAGGCTGAGCTCAAGTCCAAATGGACAGCACACTGGTGCAAGTGTACGATGAAAAACTTGCTCGCAGCATGCAAGTTCAGACGCAGGATATAAATTATGCATAAAATGTACAAGACATTGAAGAAAAGAAAGCATGTGAAAAACAAGGACATTAGAGCAAAAGCAAAAATCAGAGATAAGCCCACGACAGCGCAAGAGGTGGTCTGTAGTCTTCCATTGCGAAGGTAGGTTTATGGTTGTGAGGTTGATTTGAAAACATTATGGTTGTAGGAAAATAGCTATTCCAGAGCGTGGAGGTGTGGGATTTCAGACTTTTGTTGCTCCTGACTGATGATACCAGCAAGAATGGGGCATAGCCTGAACGGTGGGGATCGTTGGTGATAATTGCCGTGCTTTTGAGGCCGTCATCCTGTAGATCAGAGGTTCCCAACATTTTTTTACACCATAAATCAATATTATTAAGCAAGGAATCCGTGCAGTCCAGGTTGGGAATCTCTGCTGTAGATGCAAGTTACAATAGTGCGTTTATCTGAGGATTTGACATTACAATGAGGATATTGTTGTATCTATTAACAGACCATGTATTCTTGTAAGAAAATAATCAGTCAACCTCTGTTTCTTTAGGTTGCCTCTATCTATCTATCTATTTATGTGTTTGTTTCTTTCTTCAATTATTTAGTGATAAGGCTGGTGACACAATTTTGAGGGGAAATTAGAACCAAAATGAGAATCAAGTTTAATATCACCAGCTTATGTCGTGAAACTTGTTAATTTAGTGGCAGCAGAGCAAGGTAATACATGATAAATATAGATAAAGAAGATGAATTACAGTAAGTATATATATGTATATTAAATAGCTAAATTAAAAATAGTAGTGCAAAAACAGAAATAATTTAAAAAAATGTGAGCAACGGGAATTCTGCAGATGCTGGAAATTCGAGCAACACACATCAAAGTCGCTGGTGAACGCAGCAGGCCAGGCAGCATCTCTAGGAAGAGGTACAGTCGACGGTTCGGGCCGAGACCCCTCGTCAGGACTAACTGAAGGAAGAGTTAGTAAGAGATTTGAAAGTGGAAGGGGGAGGGGGAGATCCAAAATGATAGGAGAAGACAGGAGGAGGAGGGATGGAGCCAAGAGCTGGACAGGTGATTGGCAAAAGGGATACGAGAGGATCATGGGACAGGAGGCCCAGGGAGAAAGACAAGGTGGGGTGGAAACCCAGAGGATGGGCAAGGGGTATAGTGAGAGGGACAGAGGGAGAAAAAGGAGAGTGAGAGAAAGAATGTGTGTATAAAAATAAATAACAGATGGGGTACGAGGGGGAGGTGGGGCATTAGTGGAAGTTAGAGAAGTCATTTCATGCACATCTGCTCTCACTCCATCCTCCCGCCACCCCACTAGGGATAGGGTTCCCCTGGTCCTCACCTACCACCCCACCAGCCTCCGGGTCCAACATATTATTCTCCGTAACTTCCACCATCTCCAACGGGATCCCACCACTAAGCACATCTTTCCCTCCCCCCCGCCTCTGCATTCCGCAGGGATCGCTCCCTACACAACTCCCTTGTCCATTTGTCCCCCCCATCCCTCCCCACTGATCTCCCTCCTGGCACTTATCCATGTAAGCGGAACAAGTGCTACACATGCCCTTACACTTCCTCCCTTACCACCATTCAGGGCCCCAGACAGTCCTTCCAGGTGAGGCGTCAATTCACCTGTGAGTCGGCTGGGGTGATATACTGCATCTGGTGCCCCCGATGTGGCCTTCTATATATTGGCGAGACCCGACGCAGACTGGGAGACCGCTTTGCTGAACACCTACGCTTTGTCCGCCAGAGAAAGCAGGTTCTCCCAGTGGCCACACATTTTAATTCCACATCCTGTTCCCATTCTGACATGTCTATCCACGGCCTCCTCTACTGTAAAGATGAAGCCACACTCAGGTTGGAGGAACAACACCTTATATTCCGTCTGGGTAGCCTCCAACCTGATGGCATGAACATCGACTTCTCTAACTTCCGCTAATGCCCCACCTTCCCCTCGTACCCCATCCGTTATTTATTTTTGTACACACATTCTTTCTCTCAATCTCCTTTTTCTCCCTCTGTCCCTCTGAATATACCCCTTGCCCATCCTCTTGGTTTCCACTCCCCGTGTCTTTCTCCCTGGGCCTCCTGTCCCACGATCCTCTCATATCCCCTTTGCCAATCACCTGTCCAGCTCTTGGCTCCATCCCTCCCCCTCCTGTCTTCTCCTATCATTTTGGATCTCCCCCTCCCCCTCCCACTTTCAAATCTCTTACTCACTCTTCCTTCAGTTAGTCTTGACGAAGGGTCTCGGCCTGAAACGTCGACTGTACCTCTTCCTAGAGATGCTGCCTGGCCTGCTGCGTTCACCAGCAACTTTGATGTGTGTTGCTCAAAAAACTGGGAGGCAGTGTTCATGGGTTCCAATGTCCATTTTGAAATCGTGTGGCAGAAGCTGTTCCTGAATTGCTGAGTGTGAACCTTCAGGTTTTTGGACCTCCTCCCTGATGGTAATGAGAAGAGGGCATGTCCTGGGTGATGGAGATCCTAAATAGTGGATGCTGCTTTTCAGTGGCACTGCTCCTTGAAGATTTTTGTGTACTGCAGAGGCTAGTACCCATGATGGAGCAGACTAATTTTACAACCTTCAGTAGCTTCTTTTGATTCTGTGAAGTAGCTACCCCACCCCCATATCAGATGATGATACAGCCTGTCAGAATTCTCCCCACGATACGTCTGTAGAAGTCTTCGAGTGAATTAGGTGATAAACCAAAATGCTTAATTTTAATTAAACCACAAAGTTCTTAAACAACCAAAACAAGAACCTGAAATGAAAACGAAACCAATCTCAGAGATAATTTCTCATAATTTAGTTGCAGAACATAAGAGCAACAAACACAGCATATTCGTGACACGAGAATTCTATGCAGTGACCGCAAGTACTTATCTCCTCATTTCTAGGAAACAGCTGCTGTTCAGTTGTTTTTCAAGTATACCAAGCGAAGAAACTGTGATCAGAGCAGAGATAGTACACCCCAGTCATCTATAAGATTGTGCAAGGCGATATCTTCCTACGCATGGCTGCATCTTATCTTTGAGTTCACAGAACAATGAGTGGCATTGCCAAAAATAATCACTGGGCACTCTCCTGTGCTTGCCATCACAAAAGCTCCAGACTCCACAACTGACCCCCACTCTATCTTCCTTCAAACCCCCTCTGCCCTTTGGCTAAATCACCCTGTTGATATTCTGGCTTCACATGCCATCCAGAAAGGAAGTCAATATCTGAGTTTCTAATTTCTCACTTTCAGCCTTGCTGTTCATTACTGACTCTCCTGATCTGCTCAGACCTCTCACACATGTCCTTTCCAAGCCATCCACTCCCAGATCCCATCTTCCATTTTTCTTTTGACTAACTTTATTTGTCACCATGTGCATTGAAACATTGAAACATACAGTGAAATGTGTCATTTACATGAAGGGCCAACTGACTTGCTTACTGCCCATTGTTCCACTGGTTTTTAGGGCAGCAATGAAGGTCCTCCATCTCTGACGGTGTTCACGACTTCCTTCATTATTTCAGTAGCTTCCTCTCGGTTTTTACTATTGTCAATCATACAAGTCCTGGGTGAGGGCTCAGGAATGGACGTACACCCAGATGTACAAAGATTCTTCTTTGCTGTTTCCACAATTTTGTTTTACCAGACAGTGTTGTTTTCCCTCAGCTGATCCCCCAAACTTGGAAGACAGGTAGACCACTCTTAGTCAGGCCTCTACCATTTGACCTGTTTGGCAGGGGTGACCCAACCAAGAGCCAAAGTGCAAAGCCCTGACTCCAGCCAACATAGCTCTCTGGGATCAATGACTAACACAGTCCGAATATGTACTGGTGGTAGCCTGCAGGCGTCGTCACATTTCTGGAGCCGATGTAGCATGCCCACAACTTACTAACCTGTATGTGTTTGGAATATGGGAGGAAACAGGAGCACCCAGAGGAAACACACGTGATCACAGGGAGAACGTACAAACTCCTTGTTTGTATATTCTCCCTGTGGCAGAAGTTGCAGAACCTGGGCCTCTGTACCTTCCTCTGCAATTGGATCCTTGACTTCCTAACTGGAAGACCACAAACTGTGCTGATTGGTGATAACATCTCCTCCTCGCTGACTATCAACACTGGCACACCTCAGGGGTGTGTGTTTAGCCCACTGCTCTACTCTCTGTATACACATGACTGTGTGACTAGGCATAGCTCAAATACCATCTATAAATTTGCTGACGATACAACCACTGTTGGTTGAATCTCAGGTGGTGACGAGAGGGCGTACAGGAGTGAGATATGCCAACTAGTGGAATGGTGCCGCAGCAACAACCTGGCACTCAACGTCAGTAAGACGAAAGAGCTGATAGTGGACTTCAGGAAGGGTAAAACAAAGAAACACATACCAATCCTCATAGAGGGATCTGAAGTGGAGAAAGTGAGCAGCTTCAAGTTCCTGGGTGTTAAGATCTCTGAGGATCTAACCTGGTCCCAACATATCGATGTAGTTATAAAGAAAGCAAGACAGTGGCTATACTTTATAAGAGATGAGGCATGTCAACAAATACACTCAAAAACTTCTATAGTTGTACCATGGAGAGCATTTTACCAGACTGCATCACTGTCTGGTATGGAGGGGCTGCTGCACAGGACCGAAAGAAGCTGCAGAAGGTTGTAAACCTAGTCACTTCCATCTTGGGTACGAGGCTACAAAGTTCCCAGAACCTCTTCAAGGAGCGGTGTCTCAGAAAGGCAGCATCCATTATTAAGGACCTCCAGCACCCAGGACATGCCCTTTTCTCAGTTACCATCAGGTAGGAGGTACAGAAGCCTGAAGGCACACACTCAGCGATGCAGGAACAGCTTCTTCCCCTCTTCCATCTGATTCCAAAATGGACATTGAATCTTTGGACACTACCTCACTTTTTTAAAATATACAGTATTTCTGTTTTTGCATGTTTTTAAAAAATCTATTCAATATACACAATTGATTTACTTGTTTATTTATTATTATTATTTTAATTTTATTTATTATTATTTTTTTCTCTGCTAGATTATGTATTGCATTGAACTGCTGTGGCTAAGTTAACAAATTTCACGTCACGTGCCGGTGATAATTAACGTGATTCTGATTCCTTACAGACAGTGGTGGGAATTAAATCCAAATCATTGCTCGCTGGTACTGTTATAGTGTTATGTGAATTTCTATGCCACTGCCCTGTTCCACCATTGGAAAGTTTTTTTCCATTCCCATTGCCCATACATTTACCCATTGGGATCCCTCTCCCTGTGGTTCATATCTGTCTACTCCATGTCATTACTGGGCTCCTTGTTTTGCCTTCCTTCCTTATCAGATTCCATCATTTGCCCCCACCCTTTGCTTCCCAGCCTCTTTCACTATTTCCACTTTTGTCTCTATCTGTCTATTACCCATCCTCACCCAGATCCGCCTATCAATTACCAACACTTTCTCCTCCCCTCCTTCTCACTTCTTTATATGGATCATCTCCCCCCCCCCTACTCTTTCAGTCCAGATGAAGGGTCTCAAGATGAAACATTGTTAGTCCAGTTCCCATTACAGATGCTGACTTGCTGAGTTCTCTGCACAGCTTAGTTTTTGCTTCAGACTCTGCAGATCTGTAGTCTTTTGTCTGCCATTAGGGATGTTCTTCTACTTTAACAAACTAGTAGAAAGAATCATCATAGTCATTATGTGCCACGGTGGTTTGACATAGGTGGTCATGGTCTATGACCATGACGGTTCTGGGTAAATTTTTCTACAGAAGTGCTTTGCCATTGTTCTTCTTCTGGGCAGTGTCTTTATAAGACAGGTGACCGCAGTCATTATCAATACTCTTCGGAGGTTGTCTACCTGGCGTCATTGGTCACATAACCAGAACTTGTAATACGCAGCAGCTGCTGACACGATCATCCACCACCTGCTCTTGCGAGGAAAGGTTCAGTGAGCTAGGTCTTTCATCTTTCGACCAGTGGAGGATAAGTTTTAATAGAGGTGTATTAAGTCGAAGGAATTGGTTGTTGACTTCAGAAGGAGTAGCGGACCACATGACCCCATTTACATCGGTGGTGCGCAAGTGGAACAGGTCGAAAGCTTTAAGTTCCTCGGGGTCAATATCACAAATGACCTGACTTGGTCCAACCAAGCAGAGTCCACTGCCAAGAAGGCCCACCAGTGCCTTTACTTCCTGAGAAAGCTAAAGAAATTTGGCCTGTCTCCTAAAACGGTCAGTAATTTTTATAAATGCTCCTCCCTTGGAGGATCAGACACCCTGAGCCAATAGGCTGGTCATGGACTTATTTCCTGGCATAATTTACATATTTATATATTACTATTTATGGTTTTATTACTATTCAATTATTTATGGTGCAACTGTAACGAAAACCAATTTTCCCCGGGATCAATGAAGTATGACTATGACTAGAAAGCATTCTTCTAGGGTGCATCACAACCTGGTGTGGAAGTTGTCCTGTCCAAGACCGGAAGAAGCTGCAGAAGATCGTGAACACAGCCCAGCACATCACACAAACCAATCTTCCATCCTTAGACTCACTTTACACCGCACACTGTCGGAGCAGTGCTGCCAGGATAATCAAGGACACGACCCACCCAGCCAACACACTTTTCTTCCCTCTTCCCTCCAGGAGAAGGCTCAGGAGCTTGAAGACTCGTACGGCCAGATTTGGGAACAGCTTCTTTCCAACTGTGATAAGACTGCTGAACGGATCCTGACCCAGATCTGGGCCGTACCCTCCAAATATCCGGACCTGCCTCTCGGTTTTTTTTGCACTACCTTACTTTCCCTTTTCTATTTTCTATTTATGATTTATAATTTAAATTTTTAATATTTACTATTAATTTGTACTCCAGACAGTGCGAAGTGCAGAATCAAATATCGCTGTGATGATTGTACGTTCTAGTATCAATTGTTTGGGACAATAAAGTATAAAGTATAAGATAATGAGAGTCATAGATATTGTAGACTGCCAGCGCCTTTACCCCACGGTGGCAATGGCCAATACCAGAGGACATCTATTTAAAGTGGGTGGAGGAACGTTTAGGGGAGATGTCAGAGGAAGGTGTTTTACACCAGGAGTGGTGGGTGTCTGTGAACCTAAGATACAGAGGGTTGCCACAGCTACCTTCATTTGGTGTAAGCAAATAGGAAACTCCCTTTGGTTATTTCCACTGTGGTTACGTGTGAAGATCAGCAGTTTCTTTGAATGGAGTGAGACAGGAAATCCTGTTCTTGGCCAATAATGAAAAAAATTGTTGTTTGCTGCTTGCATGGATATAGCAAAACTAACAAATAAGGGTAGAATGTAGACAATAACTGATAGAACACTGAAGAATGCAGATGTACAGAAGGGTCCAAGTCCAAATGGTCATGAAAGTGTCAAAATAGGTTGAAGACGTGGTGAAGAAAGCATATGGTATGCTTAACTTCATATTGCAGGGCAGAGAATACAAAGAGAGAGTAGCTTTATTTGCACTGTATATTGAAACATTGAATTATGCAGTGAAATGCGTCATTTGCATCAATAACCATCACGGTTCAAGGATAATGCTGGGGGCAAGTGTCACCACGTTTCCAGTGCCAACATAGTGTGCCCTCAGTTTGCTAACACTTACCTGTACGTCTTTGGAGTGTGGGAGGAAACTGATACCATCATGGGGAGAATGTATAAACTCCTAAAAGACAATGTCAAGAATTAAACCCCAGTCACAATGGCTGGCGCTGTAGAGCATTACGCAAGTCGCTATGCTACCATGCCACCGAAGTGCTTGGGGCCAAAGCTAGGGATTATAAAAGCTAGAACATAATGATGTAAGCATGTAGATCACGTTTGGCTGCTCTTGAGTATGTGTGATTTCACCAGAGAGAGTGCAGAGGAGATTCAGCGGGATGTTGCCTGCATTGGAGGCCTTCAGTATAGGGTTAGACATTGGTTAGGTTGGGTTTTCCTGTAGCAAACTGACCGAAGTATATAATTTTATGGAAGTATAGTTAAAATCATTTCCCTGTGGTAGGCGAAACAAAATTACGAGAGCATGGTTTTTGAAGTGTGAAGGAGTTTTAAAGGGTGGAGTTTTTGTACACAGAGTGCAGTTGATATCCGAAACACACTGCCGGGGAGGTGGTGGAGTCAGATGCTTAAGCAGCAGTTAGACAGATACTTCAATAAACTAGACAGAGACGGATATGGTCTTAATGTGGCAAACGAGTTTAGTGCAATGGGCACAGTGGTTGGTGTGGACATAGTGGGCCAAAAAGCCTGCTTCTGTGTTGGGTGGGACAAAGTTCACTGTGAGGGTTCAAAGTTCAAAGTAAATTTATTACCAGAGTATGTACTTGTCACTGTATACTACTCTGAGATTTATTTTCTTCTGGTAGAACAAAGAAATACAATAGAATCAATGATCGACTGCACACAAAGACTGATAAACAACAAATGTGCAAAAGGAGAAAAACTCTGCAAAAACAAAAGTACTAATAATGTGGAATCAGTTCAGTGTTAAGGTGAGTGAAGTTATCCATGCTGGTTCAGAAGCCTGATGGTAGAACTGTTCCTGAACCTGGCGGTGTGGGATCTAAGGTTGCTGTACCTCCTTCCTGATGGCAGCAGTGAGAAGAGAGCATGGCCTGGATGGCAGAAGCCCTTGAAGATGGATGCTGCTGTCTTGTAGATGTGGTCAGTGGTGGAGAGGACTTTTCCTGTGATGGAATTAGGGAGGTTGTGCAGTTGCTTAGTGCTGAGAAGTGGGGTTCTGAACCATTGCTGGGGAACTGAGAGCACCCACTCCTTAACGCTGGCAGGCAATCTCCCGTTGAGAGTGAGGAAAGCCTTCTGTGCCCTTCTCTCTTTCTTTAACTTCTCTCTGGAGTCATAGAGAGACACAAGAGAGTGCAGATGCTGGGATCTGGTGCAACACTCAGTCTGCTGGAGGTACTGAGTGTGTAGAGAAGCATCTGCAAGAGGACAAGAATTGTCACTGTTGTGGGTCACTACCCTACATCTGGACTCATGCTGGATTTTGACCCAAAATGTTAACCATTCCTTTCCTTCCACAGATGCTGGAATTCCTCCAGCAGATTCTTCATTGTACAGAATCAAAACAGACCCTTCGGCCCACCACATGTAAACTGTCCATCATGCCTACCTACACTATTCCTGCTTACTGGCATTAATTCCATATCCCTCTATTTCCTGTTCATTCAAGTATCTGTCCAGATACTTCTTAAATATTACCATTTCTGCCTCCAGCACTTCTTCTGGCAGTTCATTCCAGATACCAATTTTTCCTTGGTTAGAAAATTTATCGCTCATGTCCCCTTAAAGTCTCCTCACTCCCACGTTAAACCAATGCCCTGTAGTTTTAGACCTCCCTACCATCAGAATCTGGGAGGCAGGGTGAAGATATGTCTCTAGCAAACGAGGTGTAAGGTGCGCCTTCCCTCTGCTAGCCTGCAGGTCACCCTTGGGAAAGGTGTAGCACCTGCTTAGCCCCTTGATCAGGAACACATGAAGTCATGGTGGATGGTCATATAAGCAGCTGGTGCACATCTCAAGTGCTGTTTATGCAACCACTGTCACCAGGCAGACAATGTCTGATGAGTATTGATAATGTCTGGAGGTCACCTGTCTTGTAAAGACGCTGCCCAGAAGAAGGGGTGGTAACTGTTCTTGAACCCGGTGGTGCCTGAGGCTCTTCTGTGGAAGAGGCAAGCCACTTCCGTTGAAAAAAGATTACCAAGAGCAAGCATGGTTGAAGACCACGATCGCCCACGTCATTCAACAAGGTACATAATAATGATCACCATTTGAATCTGGATCAGAATTATTATCAGTGATTCCGTGTTGTGAAATCTGTTGTTTTGAGTGGTATCTTGAGGCTCCAGTTCCATTTTGAACTAAAATGGGCTTTGTTCTAATTGCGTTCTTTCTTGTAAAGTTTGTGTTTAACTTATTTTTAATTTATATTTTTTTCTTGTGATTGCTTATCTCCTCCACAATTTCCATCAGCCAAGGTGTACCACAGGGCAGTGTGCTTGGTAAGCCCCTTGCTTGCTCACCTTACACCTATGACTCTGTAGCTAAGGATAGCTCCAACACCATACTCAAGTTTGCCGATGACACCATGGTTGCCAGCTGGATCAGAGGAGGTGATGAACCAATATGCAGGAGGGAGATTGAAAGTTTGGTCGATTGGTGTCATAACAACAACTTCTCACTCAATGCCAGCAGGACTAAGGCACTGATGGTAGATTTCAGGTGAGGGAAATCAGAGGTCCATGAGCCAGTTTTCATTGTAGGATCGGAGGTGGAGAGGCTTAGCAGCTTTACATTTCTGGGTGTTACTGTTTCAGTGGCCCTGTCCTGGACAAATCACGTACTGAAGTGCAAAGAGATTTGGCATGACGTCTAAAACTTTCACAAACTTCTGTAGTTGTGTGGTGGAGAGTGTATTCACTGGCTGCATAACGGTCTGCTATGGAAACACCAATGCCTTTGAATACAAAATCCTACAAAAGGTCATGGATTCAGCTTGGTACATCACGGATAAAGCTTTCCCAACCATTGAGCATATCTACATGAAATGCTGTTGTAGGAGAGCAGCATCCATCGTCAAAGTACCTCACCACCCAGGCCATGCTCTTTGCTTGCTGCTGCCGTCAGGTAGAAGGTGCAGGAGCCTCTGGACTTATGCCACCATGTTCAAGAACAGCTTCTACTCCTCAACCATCAGGCTCTAGAACCAAAGAGGATAACTACACTCACTTGCCAATCCATTGAGATGTTCCCACAACCAATGATCCCACTTTAAGGACACTTTATCTCATTATCTCATGTTCTCATTATTTATTGCTATTTATTTATATTTTGCATTTGCTCAGGTTTTTGTCTTCTGCACTCTGGTTGATCTTTCACTGATCCTGTTATAGTTACTTTTCTATAGATTTGCTGAGTTTGCTCACAGGAAAATGAATCTCAGGGTTGTATATGGTGACATACATATACTTCGATAATCATAAAGATTTACTATTTTACTACTTTAATTCTTATATAATGCTATGTGATATGCTGCTGTAAGTAGCACTCAGAAATTTTCCTTTTTAAAAAGCACTTGGTGCTGTTTGCTTTTAGAAAAATAATTAACAGTCTGAATTTAAGCTCCCTTGTTACAGTGTGAGTCTTGAACAGAAAACCCTCAAATATGAGACCAGTGAAGTAATCGTCTCAGTATCATATCAGGAAGACATCTAGAATAGTTTTGAGGTGATGACAGATTTAAAGGAAACAAAATTCCCCTCCTAAGTAAAAGCTCTCCCTTGTGATACACAGCATGGGAAATAACCTAATTTGTTCATACTTATTTTCTGGTGTAATCATGCATTTTTTGAATGTTAATGTTCAGATTCTAAAATCTGGTGTAAACAAACGCAGTTTTCAATTGTTTGTGATAAAATTCATTTAAAGAGGCAGTCAATAATACAGGCCTCTATGTTCTGAACTCTGACAGTGGAACCTTAGCTCCCTAAGTTGTATCTGGTTGTGAAAATTACAAAGACAGTTCAAAGTCGAGTTTATTATCATATGCACTAATACGTATATGCAGAGATGCAATGAAAAACTTACTTGCAACAGCATCACAGGCACAGAGATGTATAATCATCTCAGAATGTCAGAGGGTTTTCTGTTCAAGACTCACACTGTAACAAGGGAGCTTAAATTCAGACTGTTAATTATTTTTCTAAAAGCAAACAGTACCAAGTGCTTTTTAAAAAGGAAAATTTCTGAGTGCTACTTACAGCAGCATATCACATAGCATTATATAAGAATTAAAGTAGTAAAATAGTAAATCTTTATGATTATCGAAGTATATGTATGTCACCATATACAACCCTGAGATTCATTTTCCTGTGAGCAAAACAGTACAGTATAAGCATCATTCACAAGAAAAACCTGAATTGTGATGTATTAGGTAGAGTGTTCTACTTTCTACAAGCTTATTACAGCATAACATGATAACCTTATTAACTAAAGTAGCTGTGTAACTATATTCCACAGCAAGAAATTATAAAGAAAGAGGCATTATCTGTTCTTGGAGAGTCTTCTGGAGTCTTGAGATAGCCTCCAGTTCCTGAGGGAGGGAAAGGAAGTGAGCTCCAGTCTCCAGTAGAGATGGTGTGGATTTTCATTGGATGAAGTGAGGCTTTAGTGGAGGAACTGAGGGATCCTGAATGGAGGGGTTGAAGGAGTTCTAGAGTTTAGGTTGCTGGATTATGTTGTACCTGCCGTGCATTTACTGTGAGCTTCCCTGCACTAGCCCAGCCACCTGGATGTCATAAACACAAGAGATTCTGCAGATGCTGGAAATAATCATAGTCATAGTCATAGTCATACTTTATTGATCCCGGGGGAAATTGGTTTTTGTTACAGTTGCACCATAAATAATTAAATAGTAATAAACCATAAATAATTAAATAGTAATATATAAATTATGCCAGGAAATAAGTCCAGCACCAGCCTATTGGCTCAGGGTGTCTGACCCTCCAAGGGAGGAGTTGTAAAGTTTGATGGCCACAGGCAGGAACGACTTCCTATGACGCTCTGTGTTGCATCTCGGTGGAATGAGTTTCTGGCTGAATGTACTCCTGTGCCCAATCAGTACATTATGTAGTGGATGGGAGACATTGTCCAAGATGGCATGCAACTTGGACAGCATCCTCTTTTCAGACACCACCGTCAGAGAGTCCAGTTCCATCCCCACAACATCACTGATCCCGTGTAACACACACAAAATGCTGGAGAAGGCCAGCAAGTCAGGCAGCATCTATGAAGAGGAATAAAGAGCTGACGTTTCGCAACGCATGCCAGTGATATTAAACCTGATTCTGTTTCTGATTCACCATCAGGAACGCCGTCTGAGGCTGCACATTAAGGGAAACAAATGTTCAAAGGTTCATTTATTTTCAAAGAATACAACGCTGAAATTATTTCTTCTCCAGATAGCCACGAAACCAAGAAAGAAAAGAATGGCAACACGATCATTATCCCCCAAATCCCTCCTCCCCGCATAAAAAAACGGGAAAAAAACAGAACAGGCTCATCAACCCCCAATCCCACTCACCTGCACACAAAGAAAACTGAGAAAGATCGGGCGAGAAACACAGAATACAGAAGAATCATAAGATTGAAAAAATGAGTCCACAGCCCAAGTCCACATCCAAAATGCAGAAAACCAAGGCAACATTCTCCCTCTCTGTACAGAGTGATCTCACCAGTGATAAACAGATACCATTTGGTGGAAGTCACTACTAAGGGAAGGACAGCATTGACCTAGTTAGGTTGAGACACTATCTTGCATTGCCTGAGAACCAGGTCCAATGCTGACCTCTCTACTCCTCTGTGTCTGGTGCTCCAATTTCCTCCTACATTCCAAAAACTTGTGGGTTGGTAGGTTAACAATGTAAATAGCCTCTGGTGTGTTGGTGAGTGGTAATATCTGGGCCAAGTTGATGAGAGTGCGGTGAGGATGGTTCGTTTGTTATGTCATAGACACAGGAGATCATGGTCTTTCCACGACCGTGATCGTTCTTGACAAATTTTTCTACAAAAGTGTTTTGCCACTGCCTTCTTCTGGGCAGTGTCATTACAAAATGGGTGAGCCCAACCGTTATCA